>NC_044556.1:109279847-109608458 GCF_007565055.1 Rhinopithecus roxellana | reverse complement strand
GTGGTATTAACTTAGCAGATCTTTAAAAGGGTCCATTTGGTCTGATTCCAAAAGAGTCATACACATAAAGCGTGTGGGCAAATTTGGAAAAGTTATGCTGCCATTGAGCATATTGCTGTCAAGCACCCAAGAGCTAATAAATCATTTTTTTGGAGTTTACTGCAAAATGTGCAATGTAATTATAGTAATGTATCAGTAACTATTATGCAGGGAACCACTTAATGTGCTGCTCTCACAAAGATTGATTTGCCAGCTTAATGTGTTTACTTAGTGATGATGACTGCCCATGTAAAACTTTTCTAACGACCACAGGCACAAATCAAAGAGCCATCTTGCACTGAGTCCCGCAGAACACAGCCGCGTGGGTCTGGCCCATGTCACACATCATACTGTGGCAAATGCAGAGGGAGGAGCTAAGGGGCTCTTGGCTGCCAGGGCCAGTCCTATTCTCAGAAGGTCCATGGAAGTAAGAGAAAGGAGAGAAAAGGGTGGGGCGGGGGGGGACTCCTGCATCCCTCTACAGCCCATCACCTGGCCCCACTTCTCAACAGCATCCCCTTTCCCTCCAAGGGACTGCAGTGAGCCTCACAGGGAGGCAGGGAAGCAGGGGAGCAGGAAGGGCTGTGCAGTGAGTGCAGGGACCACAGCCTCCCCGGCCCGTGTCTCCAGGCATCTAACCTCACTGAGCTTCTTTACCCGTAAAGTGGTCTATCTCATAGGGTAGATCAAATGTGATACTGCTCAGAACGGGCTTGGACGTCTCTGATGACCGGATCAGTAAGTGTTACCATGATCACCCTCACGAGCCACCACTGGGCGACCAGTCCACAGGGATGTCACTTCTGTCAAAATACAGTTTTGTGACACAACTCATACCACTTTCTGTGCATGTGTGCTCAGCAAAACAATATAACATTTACCTCTCGTCATAATTTTTCAGTGTGTAGCCCACTGACATTATGTACGTTCCCACCATTGTGCAACCACCAACACCTCCCATATCCAGAATTCTTTCCATCTTCTCCAATTCTTAACCACCATCCTACTTTCTGTCTCTATGAATCTGACTACACTAAGCATCTCATATAAGCAGAATCATATAATATTTGTCTTTGTGACTGGCTTATTTCACTTAGCATAATGTCCTCAAGGTTCATCCAGGTCATAGCCTGTGTATGAATCTCCTTTTTTAGGGCTGAATAATATTCCACTGCATGGATATACCACATTTTGCTTAGTCATTCATGTGTCAACAGACACGGGTAGCTTCTACCTTTTGGCTATTGTAAATAAGGCTGCTATGAACATGGCTATTGTACTGCTGTACTGATGTATTACACGGTATCATCATTTGTTAAAACTGATGTATAAATCTTACATTGTCATTTCATATCTTGTGAAATTGATGTGGTGGGCCACCCTCTTTGCTTTTTTGTTTTTGTTTTTTGAGATAGAGTCTTACTCTGTCACCCAGGCTGGAGCACAGTGGCACGATATCAGCTCCCTGCAACCTCCACCTCCTGGGTTCAAGCAAGTCTCCTGCCTCAACCTCCCAAGTAGCTGGAATTACAGGCACATACAACCATGCCTGGCTAATTTTTATATTTTTAGTAGAGACGGGGTTTCACCATGTTGGCCAGGCTAGTCTTGAACTCCTGACCTCAGGTGATCTGCCCACCTCGGCCTCCTAAAGTGCTGGGGTTACAGGTGTGAGCCACCACACCTAGCTGGGCCACCCACTTTGGACACCTTCTGTTTGTCAATGCTGCATTTCTTCAGGTTCCTGCAGACCCTCAAGGCTATTTCTGATCTCTAGCTATGAGATTCCTCACCTTCCTTAGTCTTCTCTCACTACCTCCTCTCCATTGTCACTCCTTCTAGGAAGCTACCCCTTCTCAGTCCCTCCCAGCCATGACACTTCTTGAGGTGGGGCCTGTAAGAAAAGAAAGCCCAGAGCCGTGCTGGCTGCTCCCCATGTGTTGTAACTCTGCACCTACCACATGGCTTCTGTACCCACTCCACCCACCAGACTAGGAGGGACTTGAGGGCTGTGCCTTAGTCATCTTTACATCCCCACCACCAAGTCTAGCCACACGTATGTACGGTGAAGGCCAAAGAAATGCTAGACAGGTAGCTGAGTGGATAAACAAAGAGATGGATGGATAACGAGGAAATGAAAAATGAATGAACTGACTGTGAATGAGATGGAATGAACCCTGGAGTCAGGAGGTCGCTGTCTAAAAGTGTAAGCTTTACTTTTCCCTTCTGGCAATTTGGGATGGGAGCTTGGATACTCATATGTAACGAGTGACTACCATGCAGCAGACAAAACATGCCTATGAAGCAGTTATGATGATTAACACCATCGTGCAAGCGAGGAAACCAACACGGAAAGTGGGTAAGGCCTTCTCTAGGTTCCCAGAGCTGGTATGTGGCAGAGCAAAAGATGCAAACCTTGATGGGATGGCCAGGCCCCAAGAACCATGCTCTTCATCAGGGAACTGTAATACAATGCTGGACACCCTGTAGGTTCCTTCTATGCCATTGTTTTATGATTATAAAATGCTAATAATTTAAAAGAATACCCTGAAGTTCCCAGGAGAAAAGGCGATTTATACAATGTTAAAAATTAATGGCCTTCATTTCAGTTGACATAGGATGGTGATTTTTATCCCATGCAAGAATTTTTTTTTAATTTTTTTTTATTTTTTGAGATAAGAGTCTCACTCTGTCGCCTAGGCTGGAGTGCAGTGGCGTGATCTCGGCTCACTGCAACCTCCGCCTCCTGGGTTCAAGCAATTCTCCTGCCTCAGCCTCCTGAGTAGCTGGGATTACAGGTGTGTGCCACCACACCCAGCTAATTTTTTTGTATTTTCAGTAGAGACGGGTTTTCACCATGTTGGCCAGGCTGGTCTTGAACTCCTGACCTTGTGATCTGCCCACCTCGGCCTCCCAAAGCGCTGGGATTACAGGTGTGAGCCACCGCACCGGCCCCATGTAAGAATTATTAAAGAGGGTGTGGCAGGTCTGTGATTCTACTAAAAAGATACCAAAAGGTGCTCTTAAATAATACGATGGACTCTATTTCATTTCTCTTCAGGAGAACCAGCATGACCCTATCAATGTCTGTGGAAAAACCATCCTGCCTCCTTGTCACTTTCCCCACAAGACCAAAACCGGCTCACTGCATTCCTCCTCTCTCTTCAAACTCTAAGGTAGTCCAAAGCCTTTCAAGGGAGATTTCTTTATTATTCCCACACCCACCTCCATCAGGATGTGATCACGTGTTGCCATCTCACCAAATAATGGAGACAGTGCAGAATCAATTACCAGATAAAGGGAAATATTAAACCAAACATGAACACTGTCTGAGGGGCCAGTGTCTGGACAAGTGACCTCACGTTTGCTGCAACATACTGAACACTTACGTTCCCCTCAAAATCATGTTAAAACCTAAGCCCCAAAGTGATGGTAGTAGGAGGTTGGCCTTTGGGAGCGAACTGGGTCATGAGGGCGGAGCTCTCATGATTGGGATTCCTGCCCTTACAAAAGAGACCCTGGAGAGCTAGCCAGTCCCTTCCACTACGTGAGGACACCGCAAGAAAGTGCCATCTATGAATCAAAAAGCAGACCTCACAAGACACTCAATCTGATGGGGCCTTGATCTCAGAATTCCCAGCCTCCAGAACTGTGAGAGATCAATGTCTCTGTTGTTTATAAGCCACCCAGTTCATGGTATTTTGTTAGAGCAGCATGAATTGGCTAAGACACTTGCCTTCTATGTTTGGTTCTGGTAAGTTTCCTCCCTGGAACACCTGGAACCAATTGTAAGCATCCAGAAGGGGAGAAGTGGATATGAGGCATGAGACTTAGCCAAAACAAGGACATAACATATCAACTAACAAGAAATGCAAGGACCCTCAAACCAGCTGACCCATAAATGCCTAGACTAAGCTCCACCGAGGTGAAGGCGCTGCTCTTACTCTTTGCTCCCTGTGCATTTCACTCTTTGCTGGAATACAGGAGGCCATGTCAGTGGGATGACATCATGCCACTTCCAGGGCCCACCCAGGCATCACCTCCCATCTCGCCATTTGTCACCACCATCCTCTATCATCCTCTTACTTCACACCAGTGACATTTTGGTTATGCAGCAGGGGACAGGTGATTTTTTTTTTTCTCAAAAGGCCAGAAATCTACTCGGTGCACAGGCACCGAACAAAAAACAAAGTGAACAAGAGAGGACATTAACCACACTCATGGAGCGCAGCGTCAAGGAGATCCACATGGTCAAGACAGCAGCATAAATAAATCCTCTTAAATCTCTGATGGAGATTCAGAAGCCAGAGGTTTTCTGGGTGACCCTGGGCACGTCTCCTAAACCTCTTCATCATTTTGTTATCTCCTTCCTGACCACTATAAAGGGGCATTATGGAGGACCCCAAATAATTATGAGCCCTCTATAAAAAAGGTAAATTAGCGGAAACCACCACCACAAAAAGCCTATAGCCGGGCAACTTCCTTTCCCCAAGCAGACGCCTCACACAGGAAGCAGAGTGCCTTGTTGGGCATATTAAAACCATGCCTTTGTGTCACATTTACCACCCCGGCTGCAAAAAATGCTCGTAAAGCCATCACGGGAGGACTAGTAGCTGCCAACCGCTTCCTTTGCTCTCAGCCTGCCGAGAGAGTCAGCTATCCTTCTCTGCTGAATGCTCTTTTAATTGCACAGCCCACTTTATTAGCTGCCTTGACCTCCAATAAAAGCTTCGGCCTAACAGTGTCTGAAACCTGGAGCAGGATGTCTACTGCGTTACCACCTTACGTGCCGCCTTCAGGGCCTCCACAAAGTGCTTGTACGTGTGCACAAACACACACGCACACACACAACATGGCCCATTAGAAAGTCTTGAGTGCATGGACAAACTTATGGGCAAAGAACAAGAGGAGAAATAAAGGATAGAATGTCTGAGGACACAGGCAAGCTTGTATGGAGGTTTTTGCTGTGAGTTGGATGTGTCTGGCTACAGAATGCTCCATTCACGCCCTGGTAAGATACGTGCAGAGAGGTCAGTGGAAGGACGAGGAGGGGGGCACCAACTGGTATTCCTATGGCTCCTGCTCCTCTGTGCCTGTTCTCAACTCTGCTCCAAAGCCATCATGCGTTCTGGGCTAGTTAAACAAAATGAAGTTCTGGTTTCAATAGCTGTATTCCCTGAATTGTGTTTAGACTCAAACACAAAGTATTAGATTTGAAATAAGAGTCAGGGAAACATTCCCCAGGAAGTAGATATTTTAAAGAGGCAACCCTGGCGAAGTGATGAAAGAGAAAAATAAAATCGATGATAACTGCATGGGCCTCGTTGTCTCAGTGGGCAGCTACCTGCTCCATCCTTTCCCAGACCACAGCATCAAACACTACAGGGCATTAAACCCACATCAGGGGCATGTGATATGTACATACTGGCCTAACCAATATGGCTCTGTCTAGGCATTTGAAAGAGCAGAAAAAAAAGAGAAATCAAAGGGAGCAAAAAGATTTTGGAAAAAAATGAGATGAAGAATGAATACAATGTTTAGAGTTCTGGTGTTCCTATGTTGCTACTCAGGAAAAACTCTTCATATATTATTTCTAAATCCTAATCAATATGGCAGAACTTCTGATGTAAAACTAACTACAAGACATCCTTATTTCTAAGGCAATACTTTTCTTCAAATACTCCTTGCTAAATTGTTCTTCTAGAATCAATTGTCCTTTCGTTTGTCTAAGTTTATCTCTGCTTACAAACACAGAAGACAGTAAAACAAATAGCTTTATTAAGAAACAGGAAGAACCCTGTCAGTCAGTTTATGATCCGAATTCCAAAAGCAGATGCATCAGCAACGACAGCGCTACTGGTCCCTCCGCTTGCCTTCCGGTCCCTCCGCTTGCCTTCCGGTCCCTCCGCTTGCCTTCCGGTCCCTCCGCTTGCCTTCCGGTCCCTCCGCTTGCCTTCCGGTCCCTCCGCTTGCCTTCCGGTCCCTCCGCTTGGCTGGACAAACAAGGAGGTCGCTGCGGCTGACTGCAGATGGGCTGGCCCACAAATATGGCGGCCCACAAATATGGCAACCCACGGCACAGCTTCAGCCAGAAAACCATCTTAGATTTTGCCAAGCACATCCCTGTGGAATCTGGGTTCACGGAGTGGACTCCCAAAGCCTTAGGTCTTCTCTTCAGCTTCACAGAGACTCACAGGCTTGGGAGAAGCTTAGAGCCCACCGACTACCATGCTCTTAGATTACAAAAGAAAAATCAAGCACAGGCCAGCCAGGTGACTCTCCCAAGATGCTTGTTAGTGCTGGAAGCAGGACTGCACCTCTGTCCCCAGATCCAAGGACAGTTCTTTTTGACCTAAGTATCTGGGACTGTAGACAACCTCAGATGCTTATACCACCCATTTCTTTGTTTTCTCGCCCCCTCTCTCATCCGTCCTCCTTTTCCTCCCCTCTTATTCCTCTCCTTTCTAGCCTCCTCCCATCTATCCCTCGGCCCCCATCACCACACTGCCTGTCCTGGTAAAGGACACCTGATGCTCTAATTCCCAGCCATGGTACCATGGGGAAGACACTCTGCCACCTGCTCAGGACTGAGACTTCCCGCTGTGCAAAGTTACACAACTGAACTGGGCAGGTGATTATTTTTTTTAAACGATGGTGGCTGCTTCTAGTTGTTTGCCTGAATTCAGTTGTTTATTTTCTGTACAACCATTTGGTTAGATAGCTCGACAGCTTTTGGTGCTGGTTGTTATTGCTGGCTTCTAATCAGTTAATAGGTGAGTCTCCCGTTGTTGTGTGAAGCCACCAGTTAGGTGGAGGAAGGGCTGGAAAGTAATGATTATAACCCCAAGGAAAGCAACCACTCTAAATAGGATGATAGTGTTTCATGGGGAAGTGTAGCTGCTCTTCACTGCCAACTCAAAGATGAAATTACACTGCAGAAAAACCTCAAGTTCTATCGGTTCCTAGGTTAGATCAGAAAAAAAAATCCTGAATTAGCAATTACAGATCTCAGACATCACTTAGATAAGGACGTATCAAAATAAAAGTTTCTATTTGTCACCCCTTTGATAGAAAGGTGGATTTTATTATTTGCAGCTCATGCTTTCAAGCAAAAAAAATTTATATAAAAAGAAAGTTTACATGTAAGAACAATCAAAGATTTTAAAACCATGCTGTGTGGAGAGCTAAAATTTGTTCCAATAACTTTTCGTGGTTGGCAACAGTATTGAACTTAAGCTCCAATAAGTAGAAAAGGAAAATAAAAATAGTCCCTCAGCTGTAACCTGGTCTATAACACTTAAGATATATTTATAGTTCTGCGTATTAAAAAAAGAAAAACTTACTCTACCCTCAGAGCCTTCTGCTTTGCTAACCTCTATAGCAACGTTCAGAATATCTCGTTTTTTTGTATTATTGCTCACAGGATCCCTCTCCCCCACAGTCAACTCCAGCCCCGAGAGCTGATGTATGTGCAAGAAATTCTGCTTGGTGGGGGAGGGTGACTTCTGTATTTCCAGACTTCCCATGGGGTCTGGTTGGAATGGATGTGATAGGATCAGCGAAGTACAACTGCAAAGAAAACCGTCTGAGAAAGATAAAGCTGGATTGGAAGGCAGATAAGCCCAAATTCCTGGTGCGGCTCAGATCTGCACATCGCATGCGCAGTCACTGGAGGAAATCTGCTCTCCCTCATTCCCCGGAGCCAAAACGCCAAATGCCACATCTGCAAGGCTCCCTGGAGGGGCTACGAGAGGGGCCGGGCTTAAAGAAGGGATTTCCATCTGTGACAGAAAAAAGTCTCACATCCATATTCATGGCACCTCAATCTAAAGGAGTCGCTGTTTACATCAACTGAGCTCCCTTAAACTTTCTGCGGCGACAACTCTACGAATGAATAAGTATGAGATGCTTTATCCACTTGGAGGTGAAGAAACAAAGACGCACTGAACGCTCTCATTTTCTCTGACTGCTGTTTCTCCATTTTGGTGTCAGATGGAAGGAAGGGAGGAAAAAAGGAAGGAAAGAGGGAAGGAAGGAGGGTACGAATCTTTTATGAAATTCAACTTCCTGTGGAAAGTCATTGGAATAATAACAGAAAGCGATAGCTGAATATCATCTCACAATTTCACCTAATCTTCACGATCCTCCTGGTGGGGCTCTGTCATGACCCCCCTGTAGAGATGAGAATAACCAGGTTTGGAAAGACCAAGCCTTGCCCAAGGTCACACTCTTTAAGTGATGGAGCCTGGTTTTTATGAAAGTCCGTTGATTCCAGTCCTTCATTTTAAGATAATAAGAGCCTCAAGAAGTGGATCTCTTGTAACTCAGTGTCCTCAGCAACTCAAATGCTGCCTGAGATGTCCTCACCTCTCAATCTACTCCTGGACACAGTGCCATTGGCTTTCTCCAGGGCACCAGAAATTCTTCCAACAAAGACATCCAATGACCTCCTCCTTGCCAGTTCAAAGAAAACCTCAGTCCTTACTTCCTTGACCTCTCCAGGGCATCAGACCTTTTGTCACCCCTATTCCCTGAAGCTCACTCCTTCCTCAGTTCCCATGACACTGCCTTCTCCTGGGTTTTCTTCCCTCTTTTCCACTCTAGAGTGCCAACAGGAGCCCACTGGACCATTCCACCTCAAGCTGTAGAGACCCCAACCAAGTTAACATTCACAGCCATCCTCCAACACTGGACTCAAAATAACAAAACCCCTTCTCTGCTTGTATTCTTCATCTCCATAATTGGCAGCACCACCCACACACTTTCCCTGGCCAGAAACCTGGGAGAATGCATCATCTTCTCTCCCTCTGCCCCATATCTCAGCAGCTCCCCATGGCGGGTTTTCCACATATGATATGGGTCAGGCCCGAGCTGACTCTCCCTTCCCTCTGCACTGCCCTAGTTCAGTCTATGTCATTCTTCACTCAAGTCACTGCAAGGGGCCTCCCAACTGGTCTGGTCTCGGTGACACCACTCTTCCAACCCATCTTCTTGCTCATTCTCACAGCAATCTTTTTTTTTTTTTTTTTTTTTAGACGGAGTCTTGCACTGTTACCCACACTGGAGTGCAGTGGCATGATCTTGGCTCACTACAACCTCCACCTCCCGGGTTCAAGCGAGTCTCCTGCCTCAGCCCCCTGAGTAGCTGGGATTACAGGTGTAGGCCACCATGCCCAGCTAATTTTTGTATTTTTAGTAGAGACGGGGTTTCACCATGTTGGCCAGGCTGGTCTCGAACTCCTGACCTCAGGTGATCCACCCATCTTAGCCTCCCAAAGTTCTGGGATTAGAGGCAGGAGCCACCGTGCCTGGCCAGCAATCTTTTTTAAATGCATATCTGATCATTTCACTCCCTTCATGAGTGCCCTCCAATGGTTGCCTACGTCCTACAGCATAAAGTCCAGCCTATAGCCTGCAAGGCCTTTCATCCTCCACCTGCCTCCTTTCCATCCTGTCACGCACTCATGCACACACTGTGTATGATGACAATGTGCGACTTCAGTTCCCTGTATGTACGGGGCACGCATCACCCCTTCCGTGGCCTATGCCTGCTGTTTCCTGTGGCTGACAATGTGCGACTTCAGTTCCCTGTATGTACGGGGCACGCATCACCCCTTCGTGGCCTATGCCTGCTGTTTCCTGTGGCTGGAACACTTATGCTCTGCCACATTCCTTGCCTGTCTCTGACACTAGACTGTGAGTTGCTCCAGGGCAGGAATTTTAGTATTTTTCCTATTTGGATTATAACATCTAGTGCTAGAGCTGGCACATAAACAGGAATCAAAAATGTTCATTGGCATATGAATATCAAAGCAAAAGCAATAAATGAAATATGAGCAAATTGGATCCAGAAGCATATTTTTAAAAATGCACTGTGGCCAAGTGGGGTTTATTATGGGAATATAAGGATGGTTCACTATTAGAAAATCAATAATAGTCATTCACAATATTAACAAATCTAAGGAGAAAAATTACATGGTTTTGTCTCTAAATACTGAAAAGACATTTGGCAAAATATAATACCCATTCCTGATAAAACACTGAAGTAGGAATTGATGGATATTTCCTTAACTTTAAAAAATACAGACAGATCTCAGTCCAAAAGCCAACATCTTAATAGAAAAAAAATATACACATGCCCACTATATCACTATTATGTAACATTGTATCAGGAGTATTAGCCAATGTAACAAAAAAGAGAAAACAATTAGAGGCATAAAAATAGCAAAGGAAGAGAGTAATGATATCTGTATTTGAAGAAGACAAAATTTTTTGAAAACCCAAGAGTACCAATTTTTAAAAAATAAATGAATACAGTAGAATTTAATAAGGCAATGGGATATAAAACATATAGATCAATATCCTTCACATATATAATTATCAGTTAAAAGAGATAACGGAAGTGAAGACTCCATTTACAATAGCAACAAAAGCTATAATACCTAAGAAAAAGTTTCACAAGAAATGTACCAAGGCTATATGAAGAAACTCTTAAAAATTGCTAAAAGTAGACTTGTTCAAATGAAAAGGTATTCCATGTTCTTGGGAAAGCTTCCACAGCATAAAGACGCCAACTCTTCCCCAGGTTAATGTATACATTCAAAACGGTCCTAACCAAAAAAAAAAGAAAAAAAAAATTGGAGTTAGGCAAGGAAACTCCTAGAAAAAAAGGCACTGTTTGAGGGAGAGAGAGCTAGCCCTACCAAACACTAAAACATGCTACAGAGCTTCCATAATTAAAATAGTGTGGGCCCAGCACGGTGGCTCATGTCTGGAATCCCAGCACTTTGGGAGGTCGAGGCAGGCAGATCACTTGAGGTCAGGAGTTCAAGACCATCCTGGACAACATGGTGAAACCCCATTTCTACTAAAAATACAAAAATTAGCTGGGCATGGTGGTCCATGCCTGTATTTCCAGCTACTTGTGAGACTGAGGCAGGAGAATTGCTTGAACCTGGGAGGCAGAGGTTGCAGTGAGCTGAGATTGTGCCACTGTACCCCAGCCTGGACAACAGAATGAGAACATACTAGAAGATCCTGTAATAGGTCCAAATACAACTGTATGATTTATGACAATGGTGGTATCTTCGATTAATGTGAGAAAGATACTTTTTTTTCACAAGAAAAAGTCCGCAAGTAATATGAATGTTTTAATAAAGTGGGGACAACTGGATAGACATTTAGAGAAAGATGAAATTTGATCTATATCTTTCATTATGCACCAAAATAATCTCTCAATGGATTAGAGATCTAAATATTAAAGGACACTATTTAAATACTAGAAGAAAACATAGGTGAGTTCCTTGAGACCTAGAGGTGGACAAACATCTTTTTAACAATAACTCATTTCCAATTTTCTTAGACAGGTTCTGGAGCAGTTCCCAAGGCAATGGTAAGCAAATGATGGATACAAACTGAGTTGATATCTTGAAAAATATTTCAAAAGTACGTTAGGAAGACAGGTGTATCCCTAATCCTTCTGCATCTACACAAATGTACTTTAAAGTAAGATATTTCTGCCTGTAATCCCAGCACTTTGGGAGGCCAAGGTGGGTGGATCACGAGGTCAAGTGATCATCGAGATCTCAGCCTGGCCAACATGGTGAAACCCCATCTCTACTAAAAATACAAAAATAGCTGGGCATGGTGGCGGGCTCCTGTAGTCCCAGCTACTCGGGAAGCTGAGGCAGGAGAATCACTTGAACTGGGAGGCAGAGGTTGCAGTGAGCCAAAATCACGCCACTGCACTCCAGCCTGGGCAACAGAGCGAGGCTCCGTCTCAAAATAAATAAATAAATAAATAAATATTTCTGATGGGTGCACATAGGTGTAAAAGGGCGATTGGGAGCACATTCTAAACAGTGCTCCTTCACCACAATAACACCATAGACGAGACACAGTAAAGAAACGATGCTGATGAACAGCTTGTGACTCCAGAGAGTGGTAAAAAGGAAATGTGTCTTGTATTCCTGCAAAATGACCAAGAACCCTCACAGACACCAGCCAATTTGCAATCTTTTTGAGGACAAAACAGAGCAGAGGGGTGGCCGCCCTGCCGATGGGGCGCTGAAATGGCCAGCTGAAGAACTCTTCCTCGCAGGTCAGGACGGAGCCCTCGGGCAGTGTTTTCTGTTTAGTAAGGGATGACAGCAGGGTCTCCACTGAGCGCATGTAAATACAGGAGGTTCCTTTCCCTGCCCCTTGCATTCCAGCCAAGACAATTACTCATCTGGGAACCTGACAGTCTCATGTACTTTCCCCCAACTCCCCGCTCACCCAAAGAAAAATTCCCATCTGTGAGCCCAGGAAAAACAATAACCATCCCGAGCCGGTGCCTCTCACCCAGTCAGTCCTACTCATAGTGACCCTCGACAGCTTTTGGGGGAAAGTGTGATTGGATTTCTCTGTTTCTTGCATATTTTTTCTTCATGCTTCCTTCTGTGATCTTAACCACATCAAGAACCTGGCATTTCACGGTAAAAAAGAAAAAATCACGTTCATCTTCATTTTAATATGTGAGATGATGTGTGTGTGTGTTTCAGTGCAGTTCCTGGTATGTAGGACAACAGTAGTTAGCCATTCATTACATCATTATTATTATTACTATCATCACTATTGTTGGCCCACGAATGGTGCAATCTGTGATATGGTGCCAAATAACAAAAGGCAACTGATGTTGCCTCCATTTTAATTGACTTAATCCTTCCAAATGCTGACAAACTACCAGCCTCAGCCATTTAAAAATCACATTTCTAATGTAGTAATCCTATCTGCAATGGGTGTGGAAGGAATTATTGCAGGCCAGGGATTTTTGCAAAGTGAATTAAGTCACTATAAACACTGACCATGTTGCTTCACAATTAATAGTCTAGTAGAATGAACTGCCATTATTCCACAGCTTGCTAAGCCTTAAAAAGAGATTACTGCTCACATGTCCCTCCTGGGAATGTTTTTATAAACTCCCAAAATGTTTCAGAAATTTTCAAATGATAAACGCTACGGACTTTTTCATGGCTGCTATTATCTACTAACTGCTCCTTTATCTAAAATACTTCTGATATGAGAAAGACTCAAATGAAGCTTTTTGAAAATAGCCACATGTCCTTAAAAGAAAGAGAAGATTTCAGCTAGAAGTCCCTTATAATTAATAAGTACTTGAAATGCAATGTCTGTTTTATCCTATCTATAAAATGTTTTATGATGGCTTTTGGGGGACTTTTTGCATCTAGTTATTTTTTCATACCCATCTTTTGGAGCTGGCAAAATACAGAAATATGTGTGTGGGGATATCTATATCTCCCCAAGTCTAGACTTACTTGGTCTCTGGCTATTTAGAGTCCACGTTTGGCATTTTTAACCCCTATGACGCATTCCTTTCTTTCATCTCTGTGATTCCTGGCCACCCTTCTCAGTATGTCTGGCTAATCTTCCTGATATTTCTGGGGCATAAATGGACCCAGAATATCTGACTGAGAAACAATCAGATAGGAACATAGTTCTGCACTTTTTTTTTACATAAAAGATCTTCTTTTATTGACATGGAAATGAACAGATGTCTGATAACCTTTTGCCAATCGGGAGCTTTACTGCTTACTCTGGGGAATTTCGTTGGGCTGATGTTTCCTAGGACTCGCCCAGTCCATTCAAAAGTCCTGTCACAGATATCAGAATGATCTAGGCTAGCCCAAAATTGAGCAATTCGTTCCTTGGCCCCTATTTCTGGCTCAGTGCCTTGACCGTCTATAAAACAGGAATGATGCTCTTACCATTGGACATGAAATGGTTTTGTATGTACACACTGGAACACTACAATGGGTAAAAGGGCCGCTCTCACTTGAAATCGCAACACTTTACATGTTCACATTCTTTCATCTGACCACTTCTCACCAGCACCAAAAGAGAAATGATATAAACCCACTAAGTACTTTTTGTACTGATCAAGGTAATAAAAGTCGACCTGAGTGTTTTACAGTCTGCCACCAAGCACAAACGTCTACTCACCAGGTAAGTTGCTACAGGAAAGGATGAATACAGAGTATCAACAACAGAGCTATGTGAGCCCACAGCTGTCACTTCTACACGCCAGTCTTGAGATAGCCAACAACAAACAGTTTTATGATTAAATCTGCCTCTATGCTCCATCTCTTTCCAGAAAGCTCAGACTCGATGCATGGAAAACCAAACTCATGATCATCCTTCCCTCTGAGCTCCATCCAATTCCATGTCTCCTCCTATTTCCTACCTCAGCCAACACTATCCCCCACACTGTTACATTCAAATCATGTCATTTTCTACCATGAAGCCCTATCCTCCATTGGAGTGCTCAAAATAGGATGGTTCTTCTCAGGCCACCAGAGCCAGGCACTAGCTCATGGGACCAACCAGATACCCCGAATGGGCCCTCTACTACATCACCTCCCCTCCTTAAACTGTTCCAAAGACAAAACTGGGGGGATTTGACAGGGCTTGCTACCTACCAACAGGCACAGTGTGAGAACTCATATGGCAGCATGTTTACAAAATATACAGATGAAATTAGAAACTGACAGGGGTAATAACTTACAAGAAAAACCTTAAATTCTGTAAAACACAAATCTAACAGAATCTTAGTTCATTAATAATCATCAACTCTCATACCTTTCTCTAAAGAATGAAACCTTACCTTAGATCATTTTAATGACATTTTAACAGTCTGAATCATTTTTTTCCTGAGCATATTAATAGGAAAGTTGAAAATCAGAGAGGAAAACTAATTTACCCAATGTCACAAAATAAGTAAGTGGTGAAGGAAGAACTAAAACCAAATCCATCCTAAAATAGGGTTCCTGGATGTGCTATTCTGCTTTTCACTTTTCAATATCTACCTAGGAGACATTTAATAGCACCTAGTAGAATTTAACACTCTATTTAAGAAAATATTTCCCAATGAAGATAAGCATCTTAAGCAAATTACAAAGATGATTTTTGTTAATTACCCCTCAAAAACATGTCTTTATCTTCCAGACTCTTACTCTTCGAGCAAACTGAGGGAACTACATGTTGGAGTCACAGTGATGCCTCTTGTTCTAATGAAATTTAACTCCTTCTGTGCCTGAGGGCTACAGTGGTCCACAGTTTGTTCATTAATATTGCACCGGGAAGAAGAACGGTCTTATCCAAGTTATATGGCCTCCATCCATGGTGCAGCAGAGAACACGGCAACTGTTTGGCTATAATGTTGCAAATGCTAAAGGTATAATGGAAATTGTACCTAAATGCA
This sequence comes from Rhinopithecus roxellana, assembly GCF_007565055.1. NCBI lineage: Eukaryota > Metazoa > Chordata > Mammalia > Primates > Cercopithecidae > Rhinopithecus > Rhinopithecus roxellana. The sequence goes on along the minus strand of NC_044556.1, from coordinate 109,593,160 downwards.
AGGTAGGAATGCTTAAAACACACACACACACACACACACACACACACACACACACACACAATTATTATTCACAAAGGCTTGAAGAAATTTTGTAGTTAAAATTGAGGCCCCACATCTCATTACTAACAATGAGCTGATGCAAAGCACCCTTCTTCCTGGCTAAGCCCTGTCTATGCCCTTGCACCAAATGTCACGCTTTATGGTGCTGCTTCACACATAAACCTCAGGCGACTGTGATACTATGTGACATTCACATATGCACTTAAAGTGATCCCCTGTGACTGCCCCCATGACTACCAGGTCTTCTCTAGATGTCCTTGGATCACTCTAAGTCATTGTAGAGCACGGGGGTTCAGCAAATCCAGTGTTTCTTCTGGGGCAATCGCCTCACTGTGACAATACAATCAGTTTACCAACAAGAGTTTTACCTCATCACATACATAAAATTGGCAAATATATTGAGCTGCCTCCCATAACACTGTGAGTGAATGTTCCAGGCTGTTTCTGTAAAAACAAAATCCTAGCTGGTCACAAGACTCCATAAAACATGATGGATGCATACGAGTTTCAACATTTGTTTCTTCGGTAGATTTTCCTTCCCCTCCTCTTTTTTTAAATGAGAAGAGTGTATCTGGATTTACCTTTGCGTATAGGAACACTCAATGCCACAAAAAGCCTATTATAAGAATGGGTCCTCAAGAAAGGCCTAAAATAATTTGGAAGGCTGTAACGTATTAGGACTGCCAAATATCAGCTATTAGATCTTTAAGAACCAAGGTTCTTCCATCTTTATCAGATGCTCCCGTCCACTTCAACAACCTCACAGCATCCTACATTCCCTCCACGAATGTGAAGACATTGTGAACTGCGCATTTCGTGGTTGATATGTCTGTATCCTCCACTAGAATATAAGCTCCACGTGGACAAGGACTGCATGAATGGACCTTGTATTTTCATTGCTGTGCCTAGCAGTGCTCGGATGGGGCAGAAAATCAATGAATATTGATGAAGGATCACGAGAGCAAATAAATCTGTGAATGAAGAAATGGTGTTAAATCGGAAGGTCTAGCATGCAAGATCGAAATAAGCTTTTTGATTCCCTGAGATTGATCCTCGGGATGTCATGGCAGATGTATCAAACTACAAAAACAGTGCACTGACAACCATCCACGAGTTCATTGTTCTTGAGCTAAGTTCTGCATTCACAAAACCAATTCTCCTGGTGGTTATTTTCCCCATTTTAAATTTCACAGCGTCTGTGGGCATTTGTTGAATTTAGCCCTTGCCTATGAAAACGTCAACGTCTGCAACAGCAGACACGGTCATTCCTAAACGCCTACTCGAAATCACAGTATTTCATTTCTAAAGTCACGGAAATAATAAACCGGATATTGACGTTGAACCAACAGTGTCAAAAACCTCTACAGCAATCCACTCTATTTCCTTGATATTGCTCTCTAACCACTGATAAAAACTCTTTGAAGTGGAAGAGTAAATATTATCATTTGATAGTACTTGGACCCAACAGTGCAAATACAATTGCATTGTTACCCTCTGGGGGCTCTGGCCAGTCACACACCGCGGGCAGGGTTGCTATGGAGGAACCAGTGTGCTTGGCGCAGGAGCAGGCCAGGAGGGAGCAGTGCTCCGAGGAGCTACCCGCCTCTGGATCTTCCCCAGTCATACACACAGACTGACAAGGGGGAAATGCTGGCTTTCGAGTATGTTTCTGTTTCTGCAATCGCGGAAAGGATGGACCACAAACAGGCAGTGGGAAATGCCAGCTCCAAGCGTCAGCTTGCTTTTCCACTCCCGCTGACATTTTTGTAAAGAATCACGGGTGGGGGTGGGGAGAAACATCGACAGCGCAGCCTGCAGTCGCCAGGGAGAGCTGGGAGGGGGAGGCAGGAGAGACCACCTGGGGGCCTCCCCCGTGGGCCGTGAGGCCTGTGGCCACGGGCGCCCCTGCGCGCTCGGGACTCGGCCGTCCTAACCCCCGGGCGGCCTGGCTGAGGAAGGTGCATGGGTCGCCCCGCGTGCCAGAGCCCCGTGAGGTGTGGAGCAGCCCCAGCGCCCCCGGGGACCCTCGCGTGGACCCGGGGCGCAAGGTCTCGGCGCACTGAGCAGCTGCTGTGGGTGGCGGCCCGGCCCCGCCCTCCCGGCGCCTCCCCAGCCAGCCCCGCGCGGCGCTCACCTTGCCCGGGAAGGGCCCCGGGAGGAGCAGCTTCAGGGCCTGCCTCTTGAGCTCCACCAGGCGGGCGTTGCAGTTCTCGCACCAGACGCCGCGGTCCGAGCCGGGGGAGGAGCCGCCGCCGCTGCCGGAGCCCGGGGAGCCGGTGCCGAAGCCGGGCGAGCCGCCCAGGGAGCCCGGAGAACTAGTGCCGATGCCGGGGGAGGCGGGTCCCGGGGAGCCGGTGAAGGAGCTCGGGGACGAGGTGCCCGAGCCGGGAGACGGGGTCCCCGAGGAGCCGAGCGCTGAGCCCGCACCCTCAGGAGTGGGCCGGCTCCCGGCGCGCGACTCCTCGTATGCTTTCCGGTACCAGCTTTCCGGGGAGAAGGGCGCTGCGGGCTTGGTGGGCGAGCAGACTTCATTCACCTGCGGGGAAGACACGCCGGTATCAAGGGCCGCAAGGCGGCGGGCTGCAGCGCCCGGGGGCTGGGTCATACGTGCGCCACCAAGTGCCCGCTCGAACCGCCCACGGGAGCTGGCTGGGGACCTCTCCAAGCCCTGCGGCCAAATCGCCCTCCATCTGTCTCGTTAATTGTCCTTAAGTGAGTCCCCACCGCCCGGGTGACCCCTGCGCTGGTCCCGGGTGGCCTCCTCCTGGGGTCAGGACGAGGACTCGCTCGGGGCGGTTTGCACGGCTTCTGCAAGCCCGGGTGGGGGGGACCCACAGGTTCAGTGCCCCACGCTTTTGAAGCCGGCACCTATCCCAGCAAGATCCCAGGAACAAAATCCCGGAAGACCCTATGGGGGGGGGTAAGGGGAGGGCTGTGATTTCAGGATTTTTATTCCTACGGGGTCCAACTCTCCGGATACTGCAGGTAAACGAGAGGCTCTCCCGGCTCCGACTAAACGATCCGAGGTACGGCCAAGCATTCAGGGAAACCCTCCCCTTCGGCTTCACTCTGCCGAGAAGCGCAGGAATGCCGCAAAAGTTACGAGTGCGGGGAAAGGAAGGAACGCGAGGACTGAAAAAATTCCGAGAGCGAGGCGAGTGTGCGGGCGTCCCCGCGGCAGACCCGCCTCCGCGCACTCACAACCCCGCCAGCCCCGGGGGCGCCTCTGCAGCGGGGGAGAGCTCGGGGCCGGGGCCGCTCGATCCCGGGGAAAGGCGGACCCCGCCGAGCTGGGTCTGGTAACGCGTCTCCGCGTCGCACCGCCACTACTTACCCCGTATTTCTTGCCCCTGGCGGAGACCGCCAGCCTCTCTTTATTCCCAGCTACCGAATTCATGGTGGCTTTTCCGGAGGAGAGGATCTGCAGGTTCCACCGACGCTACATCAGAAGGTCCCCCGCCCGCCCCAGAGGCGACCCCGGCTGCAGGGGGCTGGCGCTCGGCCCCCAGGGCAAGGTTTCCTCAGCGGTGGGGCGGGAGGCAACGAAAGCAAATGGACCCACAAGTAACAGCTCCGGTCTGCAGAGAGGGTTGGGGCCGCGGGTTTATTCTTCTCTTCCAAGCATGCTTTTCCTCATCCCCTCTGCCTCCTCCAGCCGCACGTTCTCTTGTCACGGCCACAGCCCCAGAACTGGCATCTTCTTCAGGCAAGTCGGTCCGCGCTCCCGCACGAGGGAAGGGAGGGCTGGAGTCGGGGCTCGCGGCCGCTGCGGGAGGTGGGCTGGGCGCGCCGAGCCCAGCCGAGCCGGCTGCGGGAACTTGTCTCCTTCACCGAGCTTGGTAACTGAGTTCAAAGAAATTCTCCCAAAATATAAAGATCCAGACTCGGGGAGGAGCCTCGGCGTGTCGCCGAGCCAATATCCGCCGGCCCGTTTCGCCTGACAGTTGCGCGAGGGCCGGGAGAGGGGCGGCTCCGCGTGGCCCGGGAGCGGTCGGCGGTCAGAGCGCGCGTGTGCGCCCGGGCGCGGCGCGGAGGAGCCTCGGGAACCTGCCGCCCTCGCCGCGCCGGCCGGGATCCATTTTATGTGGCGGGGCTCGTGCCTGACAGTGCGAGGCCTGGAGCCGGCCGGGGCGGGGGCGGGGATCGTGGATCTCGCGGCGTGCGGGGAAGTTCCTGGCGCGCCGCCCGGCCCGGGGCTAATGAAGCGCCGCTGCGCGAGCCTGGAGCTCAGGGGCCGCGCGAGCGAGCGCGGCTGGACGGAAATGCGGCGCCCCAGCCCCCCCGCCCCCAAGTGCTTTCTCTTCCCGACAAGGCTTGCAGGTCTGCCTTTGAAACGCCGTGCGAAAGGGATTGAGTCACAAACAAGTCCACAAACATGCCGGGTCCTCCCCCCGCCCTTTGTTCTCGGAGACCTGCCCGGCAAACCTTTTCTGGAATTGCCCTACCGACCCCGGGCCGGCCGGGGGCCGCCCTCCCCGACCGCAGCCGCAGGACTAGGGCCCTGGGTCCCCCGCCCGCCCGCCCGCCCGAGCCCCGGTCTGGGATGGACTAAGCCGCCCGGGACTGGGACAGGTGAGCCTGGGGACCCAGCGGGCCGCTGCCGGGCGGGGGAAACTGAGGGCTTCGCCGCGCTGCACGCGGACGACTCTGGCCTGGAGAGGGTGGCGCGAGCCGGCCTTGGCCTCTCCTTGCGGGGCATCGGCCCCCTCGCCCCCCGCCGCCCGTTTCTTCCTGCGCCTGGGCCCCGCGGGGTCTCCGGAGCACCCCGTCATCGCTCCCTCTCCGATCGCCCCCCAGTCCCCCGGCGCGGCGCCGGGGAGCGCGGGAAGCCGGCGTCTGCCAGGCTCCACACGTGGCTGCTCTGCGGTGTCACTTTTCATTTCCCGGGAGGACATTACTTCTGGTGAACCAGCAGGTCTGTTTTGTTGTGACCTTTAATTAACACCCCGCGAGACGGCCCTGGAAGGACCGGCCCGGCGTGGGGATCACGTGGGGTGTAATGGCATCTCCGCGCCCGCGGGGAGACCCAGCCCGCGGGTGGGCGAGGGCGCGAAGGACGTTCAGGGCTTTCTGGTCGCTGGCTTCCTTCTGAGCTGTGGACGAGGCAGGAGGGGGCAGGAAGACAAAGGTTCGGGGTTCTGGAAGCCTGGGGCCACACCCCCACTCTGCCTTCCTCGCGGAGAATTTCTTCTGTGCCTCTCGTGCTCTGCCCCCTCCTCCCCGGCTCCAGCTCCTGCGTGGGAATATTTCGCAGCCACCAAAGCAAGGTAAAAAGGTCAAAATGAAGATGTCAAGAACAGAGTGGACGTTTCCATTACGTTCCCACTTCCAATTTAAAGGCGATCCTATCAATAGGGGACCTTAGGGGACAGGTACACCTCCAGGCAGCACGCGCCAGCTCCCACCCGCATCTGTATTCCGCGTCGGTTCCGCGGAACACATCATCGCCATTGGCCACGCGCCGCTTATCAGCCAAAAAGCAGCGTGCGGTAGAAACGAGCCCGAGGCCGCGGGTGGGGAAGGTGGGGCGTCGAGGGGGGAGTGTTGGGGAGCTGCGCGATCCACCTTGGAGACCGGGGAGCCCACGGCTGCTCTGATTTGCATCTCGAAGTAGCTGGGGGCCCAAAGCTTCTTTGGTGGGCTCCGAGCGCCCTCTGTTGATCAAAGTTTACAACCGGAGGCTCTGCAAGAGTTTTTAAGAAGCTTTCAAAAATTGATGTTTATGTAAAATGTATACACATAAGATGAAATGCACACATTTTAATTGTTCAGTTCTATGAATTTTGATAAATGTGTACTCTGCGTAGGTCACCACCTCAATCAACATCTATAAATTCCTGTCCCTCTTGAAGGTTATCTGCCTTTTCCCGGGCAATCCCCACCTCTCATAAGAAACTACTGTTCTGATTTCTATCACCATGGATTAGTGTGGACTGATCTGGAAGGGTTTTTAATTCATAGAATCCGTACAGCATGTACTCTTTGGGTTTGGCTTTTTAAACTTAACACAGGTTTTTGAGTTTCATGTTGTTGCTAGTATGGGTCTGTTTTCTATCTGTACTCTATTTCATTCTTCTGTCTCTCATGCCTTTTTTTGTTAATTGAATAACTTTTCAGTATTCCAGTTTCACCTCTCTGTTGACTTTTTAGCTCTCATGATTATAATACGGATTTTTGTTTGTTTGTTTGTTTTGTTTTGTTTTTTTGAGGCAGGGGCTCACTCTTTTGCCTGGGCTAAAGTGCAGTGGCGCTATTATGGCTGACGGCAGCCTCCAACTCCCATGCTCAAAGGATCCTCTCTCCTCAGCCTCCCTAGTAGCTGGGACTACAGGTGCACACCACCACATCTGGCTAATTTTGTTTTTTTTAAGTAGAGAGGAGGTTTCCCTGTGTTGCCCAGGCTGGTCTCAAGCTCCTGAGTTCAAGCTGTCTTCCTGCCTCCATCTTCCAAAGTGCTGGGATTATGGCATGAAACCACCATACCCGGCCTATAATATGACTCTTTAACATTTCATAGGCTACTTACAGTTAACATAGTGCCGCTTCACCTAAAATGTAACTTGCAGCCACTCCATCTTACCTTCTTCCTTTGTGCTATAATTTGATGTACTTTCCATCTACACGCATTATAAAACCCACAGTACAATCTTACCAATTTTACTTTAAACAATCTGTTGCCTTTCTGTGACACTAGAAAATTTTAAGTTTCTTATATTTACCCGGTTTTATCATGTCTGGGACTGTTTATTTATTTTTCCTTTAGAGCCAGGTTTCTAACTGGGTCATTTCTTGTAGTGTTTCTTATAGCGAGGGTCTCCTGGCAACATATTCTTTCAGATTCTGCTTATCTGAAAATGTCTTTCACTTTTGTGTTTGAAGAATAGTTTAACTAGATGTAGAATTCCTGATTGACAGTTGTTTTTCTTTCAACCCTTTGAGGATGTCATTCATTGCTTTTTGGCCTTCCTTGTTTCTGATGAGAGGTCAGCAGTGATTCATGTGGACATTCTCCTGTAGGTAATGTGTCTTTTTTTCTCGGAGTTCTTTCAAGATTCTTTCTTTGCCTCTGGTTTTCAGTAATTTGACTATAATATTTCTATATGTGTTACTTTTTGTATTTATCCTGGTTAGGGTTTGCTCAATTTCTAGGATCTATAAATTGATCTGTAAGTTTTTTACCAAATATGGGGGATTTTCAGCCACTACTTATTCAAATATTTTTTTCTGCCCTGTTCTCTTTTTCCTCTCCTTCTGGGACACCAATCACATGTTTGTTATTACAGTGCTTGATATTGTCTTATAGGTTATTGAAACTCTGTTCATTATTTCCATTTTTACCTCTTTACAGACTGAATCATTTCTATTGCTCCTTTATTAAGTTCAGCAACCTTTGCTTCAGCTGCCTCCAATCCACTGTTAAGCTGATGCAGCTGATCCAAAAATTGTGTGTCTGTGTGTGTGTCTGTGTGTGTTTCCATTTCTCTGTTCCCCCCACTTTAAATCCTTGAACCCTTGAACCTAGTTACAGTAGCATATTTAAAGTTCTTGTCTGAATTCCAACCTCTGACTCATTTGGGGTCGCTTTCTAGTAACTGATTTTTCTACTGACTGAGTCACATTTTCCTGTTTCTTTTCATATTCAATAAATTTTAACTGTATAATGAATACTGTAGATGCTACATCATAGAGATGCTAGATTCTATTCTCTTCCTTGAGGAGTATTGATTTTTGTTCTAGCAGACAAGTAAGTTACTGCTAGGTCACCCTGAACTTGAGGAGGCTTGGTTTTTTGCTTTCTTTGAGTGGTTCTAACTGGCTTTTGCCCTTAGATCTAAGGAAAAACCCTTAGTCCTGGGATGGTTCTTTAGGCCTGAGACGCCGCCCTTCTGCAGCGTCAGTAGAAAGCCTAACTGCTTTGCCAGTCCCCTCTGACTTGGAACTCAGACTCCAAGCTCTGCTTTGTGCACTAGACAGCACTTGCAGTCTCTGCTCAACTCCTTCACCATGCAGTTTCTGCCTTCTCTCGACTTCCTGCAGCTCTTCTGGATGTTCAGAGTTCAAATCTATCAGCCAGAGTTGAGGGAAATTTTAGTGGATTTCAGGACTGCCTCAGTGTGGCGCTCTGCTTTCCTGGATTCTCCTTCCCCGTCTCCAGCTACTCTGACAGCCCTGAACTTCACCATGGAACGCCTCAAACCCATACGACTGGCTTTTTTTCTTGTGGTCTAGTCACAGTGCTCAGCAAACTGGAAGAAGGGCCACATAACCCTTCTTTTAAGGATTAGATCTTTGAACCCCTTCCAGTCTCTGCCTGCTTCTGGCCATTCTCCAGGGCGCTTAAATAGGTTTGTCATTGTTGTTGTCAGTCTGTAAGATTTTCATACATAAGATACTCCCTAATTCTAGTTTTAACGGTGGCTTTTTTTAGATCTACCTTGGGCTTTTGGAATTCTTGTTGTTTCAAGGGTTTTCTTTCTATGAGTTAGCAGCCTGCAGCTATAATTTTATTCTCTATTAGACTGAGGAATTTCAATGTTGCAACTGAAATCTTTACTCATAGATGAATGATATAGATTATAAATATACATGTATTTCTTCTTCACATTTGAGGATGCTAACAGTATTACTTCAAGATTTAGGTGGGAAAAGACACTCATTTTAAGAATGAAAAAATTATATACTGGCTTATAAAAGCCAAGAGCTTTTTTTTTTTTCTTTTTTGAGATGGAGTCTCACTCTGTTCCCCAGGCTGGAGTGTGGTGGCAAGATCTCGGCTTATTGCAACCTCCACCTCTCGGGTTCAAGTGATTCTTGTCCCTCAGCCTCCTGAGTAGCTGGAACTACAGGCTTGCACCATCATGCCTGCCTAATTTTTGTATTTTTAGTAGAGACAGGGTTTCACCATGTTGGCCAGGCCGGTCTTGAACTCCTGACCTCAAGTGATCTGCCCACCTTGGCCTCCCAAAGTCCTGGGATTACAGGCGTGAGCCACCGCGCCTGGCCGCCAAGAGCATCTATGAACATCAGTGTATTAATTCCATTGATATCCCTGGGTGAAAAGTGTATCTTTCTGGTGTATCCATGAGTACCAAGTGCAAAGAAAGCTAAAGTCCATTACCTGGCTAAGAATGAAATTGTTATTCCATATTCCTTGTTGCTTAATTATTAAACGGACATAACTTCTTTGGGAATGCCTCACAGGACTTTCATATCTCAGAGAATGCAACTTAGCTTTCCCCTTATTTATACCTCAGGGGTGAATAGATCATAAATTTTTATAGCTAAAATATGTTACATCATTATGTTTTTGAAAGTCTGAAAGTATAAATCAGAAATTAAAAACCAGCCAGCTGCAGTGACTCACGCCTGTAAACCCAGCACTTTGGGAGGCCGAGGCACGTGGACTGTTTGAGCCCAGGAGTTCAAGACCAGCCTAGGCAATATAACGAGACCTCATCTTTACAAAAAATACAAAAAAAAAAAACAAAAAAACAAAAAAAAAAAAAAAACGGGGTGTGGTGGTACGTGCCTGTAATCCCAGCTACTTGGGAGGCTGAGGGGAGGATCATTTGAACCTGGGAGGCAGAGGTTGCAGTGAGCCACTGAACTCCAGCCTGAAGGACAGAGCAAGACTGTTTAAAAAAAAAAAAAAAAAGGCTGGCAACTTCTAATTGCTAAGTTGAATGTACAATATAGCAGATTTCACTCCTCTTTAATATTTTGTTTTTGAAATGATTTCCATATCAATTCAGGCACCAACATGCCAACAGAGCCAGCGCAGTGCATGTGCTGGAGACGGCTGTGTTTCTCCTTGAAGGATAATTAAAGCAGCTTACCCTGGCCATGTGGTATCTTGATGAATATGCAGACAATATTTGCATATGATCTTCTGGTGTTCTGAGGACCATATGATCATGCAGGGGCCACTAGAGAGTCGTCAGCAAGCTGATAACGTGAGTCTGTGTGCTTGGTCATTATTGTGGTATAAGAGGGGGGTTGTTATCCTGCAAGTGGAGAAGGGGTTTCCACTCTTGAAATATCATTTCAATCATTAATCATTTCAGCCTTATAAATTCCTTCCATGCTAAATTCCAAGCCTTGATTTCAGTCTGAAATTGAAAGTTCAGATGATGAAGGTATATATAGAGAAAAGATATGAACCAAATTTGTGTAGTCAGAGTGATAAATTTCTTTTGGTTGTTAATTTTATTTTGTTTTGGGGTTGGGGAAGAAAACTTTAAAAAGATTTTAAAAGACTTTAAGAAGATTAGAAAGAGCGAGGAGGATCAGACAGTGTGTGCTCAGCCCACTGACCTTGGGTTCCAGATGCTCACAACCTCGACCTGTGCTGCCACTTCCACAGAATAACCTGCTTTGCAAAGGGATCACAGCATCCAATGTAGCGCTGTTTATAATAGCGAAGGGGAGAAAAACAGCCTAAATGCACAAGAGTGGGGATGGGTTTAATAACTCACAGTCTAAGCCAGGCACAGTGGCACACACTGTGGTCCCAGCTACTCAGGAGGCTGAGGCTGGGGGATGTTTTGAACCCAGGAGTTCGAGGCTGCAGTGAGCTATGCTGGCACCACAACACTCCAGTCTGGCCAAAGTACTGAGTCCCCATTTCTTAAAAAAAAATAAACAACTTACAGTCTAGTCAGACAGTGGAATACCCTGCAGCCCTTACAAATGCTCATGAAAGAATAATGGAATGCAAAGATATTGATTATATATTAGTGTTAAGTTAAAAAGTAAAGTATATACAATATGATAATAATTCAGTAAAACGAAAAGATGATTACATACCTATCAGGAAAAAAAAAGATTAGATTTTAACACCAAAATATTAAAAGCATAACAATTCTTTGTGGGGAGTTGCTAATTCTAATTCTGTTTTCTTTTTACTTTTTTGAGACAGGATCTTACTCTGTTGCCCAGCATGGAGTGCAGTGGCACAAGCATAGCTCACGATAGCCTTGAACTCCTGGGCTCAAGTGATCCTCCTTCTTCAGCCTCCCAAGCAGCTGGCAACCTCTAGTTGCTGGGCTACAGGCACACACCACCATACCTGGCTAATTATTTTATATTTTTTTATACAGACAGCATCTTGCTATGTTGCCAAGGATAGTCTCAAACACTTGGCCTCAAGTGATCCTCCTCCCACCTCAGCCTACCAAAGTGCTGGGATTACAGGCATCAGCCACCATGACCAGCTCTAATTCTGTTTTCTAAGACAAATTTAGTATTATTATGAGAAACAGATTACTTTAAAAGGAAATAAAGCAAGTTTCAGTTTGTCAGAAAGGAATCACAAGGAGCTAGAGGGTAAAGGGTGGATGTGCCCACAAAGCATCCAGACACACACACACGTACACAACGTGAGCAACATGCACACATTGCACACACACAGCTGCATGCCTAGCCAAAGCCAGGATACAAAAAATCAGGCTGGGCACGGTGGCTCATGCCTGTAATCCCAACACTTTGGGAGGCCGAGGCAGGAGGATCACTTGAGGTCAGGAGTTCGAGACCAGCCTGGCCAACATAGTGAAACTCCATCTCTACTAAAAATACAAAAATTGGCCTGGCGTGATGGCTCACGCCTGTAGTCCCAGCACTTTGGCAGGCCGAGGCAGGCAGATCATGAGGCCAGGAGATCGAGACCATCCTGGCTAACATGGTGAAACCCCGTCTCTACTAAAAATACAAAAAGAAATTAACTGGGCGTGGTGGCGGGCACCTGTAGTCTCAGCTATTCAGGAGGCTGAGGCAGGAGAATGGAGTGAACCCAGGAGGTGGAGCTTGCAGTGAGCCGAGATCGCGCCACTGCACTCCAGCCTGGGTGACAGCGAGACACCGTCTCAAAAAAAAAAAAAAAAAAATTAGCCAGGTGTGGTGGCACGTGCCTGTATTCCCAACTACTTGAGGGATTGAGGTGGGAGCATCACTTGAGCCCAGGAGGTCGAGGCTGCAGTGAACCGTGCTGGTGCCACTGCACTCCAGCCTGGACGAGAGAGTAAGACCCTGTCTCAAAAAACAAACAAAAAAAAGTGATGGGGCGGGAGGGCCTTACAATTCCATAATTAGAAAACAAACAACCTAATCAAAAAATGGGTGAGAGACATGGACAGATATTTCATCAAAGAAGCTCTGTGTGGGGCTAATAAGCACGTGAAACGAGGCTCCACATCATTCGTCATGAGAGAAATGAAAATTGAAAAAACAAAGGACACCACTTGATACCCACTAGAACGACTAGAATCAAAAAGACAGGCAATGACAAGATGGTTGAGGATGAGGAGAAATGGGAACCCTCATGCATTGCTGGTGGGAACGTCATATGGTGCCCTGCGCTGGAAAACACTTTGGCAGTTTCTCAGAGTTAAACATAAATTCACTGTACCGTCCATCAACTTCATTCCTAAGTATCTATCCCAAGAGAAATAAAAGCATATGTTCACGTTCACACAAAGACTTGCACACGAAAGTTCACAGTGGCATTATTTATAGATAGTCAAAAAGTGGCAAAATGTGCCTCAGCTGATAGATGGACAAAACGTGGTGTATCCAAAAATAGAGTATTACTGGGCAATAAAAAGGGATGAAACACTGATACCACAACACAAATGAATCTAAAAGTATCATGCTAACTGAAAGAAACCAGACATGCGAGATCACGTAATGTGTGATTTCATCTATATGAAATGTTCAGAAGGCAAATCTGTGGAGACAGAAAGTAGCTTGGTGGTTGCCTGGAACTGGGGATAGGAACAGGGATTAATGGCAAATGGGATCTCCATTGGGATGATGAAAATGTTCTGAAACTGATTTATGGTGATGGCTGCACCACTCAGTAAATTTACCAAAAAATATTGAACTGTGCACTTGAATAGGGTGGGTTTTATCATATGCAAAGTACGTCAATAATGCTGTTTTTAGAAAGTGATGGGAGAGGTAAAGGAGGGGTTGGAAATCAGGGATTGATTTCAGAGCTCTCGGCACTCAGTCGGCGAGGCTTGGAGACTAAACTGATGTGCAGAGAAGGCAAGGATGATTTCCAGGCATAAGCTGGGCAAGAGAGATGAAATACTATTTCCAACAACAAGAAAAGTGGGAGGTAGATGAGGCATTTGATTTAGAAAAGATATGGCCACAATACACATATACACCATGGAATACTATGCAGCCATAAAAAAGAATGAGCTCGTGTCTTTTGCAGGGACATGGATGAAGCTGGAAACCATCATTCTCAGCAAACTAACACAGGAACAGAAAACCAAACACCGCATGTCCTCACTCATAAGTGGGAAGTTGAACAATGAGAGCACATGGACACAGGGAGGGGAACATCACACACTGGGGCCTGTCGGGGGTGGGGGCAAGGTAAGGGAGAGCATTAGGACAAATACTGAATGCATGTGGGGCTTAAAACCCAGATGACGGGTTGATGGGCGCAGCAAACCACCATGGCGCATGTATACCTATGTAACAAACCTGCACGTTCTGCACATGTAGCCCAGAACTTACATTTAAAAAAGAAAGATACGGCCACAATAATCCAATTGTCTTTTCCCTCTGAAGCAAAAGTCCCAGAGGGAGAGTTAGCCTGTGTGCCCATTTCAGGAGTCCCAGCATGTCCAGCTGGAGTCCCCATGGGGTCTAGCTGCATGTCGTCTTGGGAGAGGGAACCCCAGCACTGGGAGGACTGTGAAAAGACACTGGCTGATTGCTGTTGGAATAGAAGAGCCATTAAAGAAAAAGATACTGGCTGATGGCTGTTGGGAATAGAAGAGCCATTAAAGAAAATGAACTGAGAATGTGTGCTTAATTTAAAAAAAGAAAAAAGTTGTGATATCCAGAACTCTGTAAAGAACTGCCAGAACAAAGTCACTGTAGCTAGGAGAAAGGCATGGGCTGTCTCCACCTAAGCCATATGAGCCGCAGCAGGTGCAGGGGGAATGGGAGCAGCTGCGGGAATGATGGCCACCAGAGTCAGCCGTAAGAGTGGTGGGCAGAGAAGAACACACAGCCGAGAGAAGGGCTTCAAAGACCATGGTAGAGACTACAGAAGCAACCTGAGGACCTGCTCAGGGGAGAGACCCATTTTTCTAAGCAGTGCTGTTGTTGCCCTCTAGCCTTGACTGTCATCTCACAGCTGTGTGCTGCCTGAGGCTGGGCACCAGCAGGGAATTGCTAAAGCCTCCACCATCACTGCTGCAAATGCTCCCTTTGCCACTTCCCCCTTCATCTCATCAGTTGCACAGGATCTGCCATCATGTCTCCATCACACAAGGAAGTCCTTTCAATTCTAAAGTTTCACTAGAAAATAGTTCTGATCTACTCACATGGGGCCCATTCAACTCATGAGTTGGAAATGCAGTGTATCTGGATGCATGATGGATGGATGGATGGATGGATGGATGGATGGATGGATGGATGGATGGATGCATGCATGCATGCATGGGTGGACAGACAGGTGGACAGATGGATGGGTGGACAGGTGGATGGGTGAACAGACAGGTGGACAGAGTGGGTGGACGGATGGACAGGTGGACGGTGGATGGACAGGTGGGTAGATGGGTGGGTGGACAGATGGACGGACAGGTGGATGAACAGACAGGTGGGTGGACGGATGGATGGGTGGATGGACAGACAGGTGGACAGAGTGGTTGGATAGATGGAGAGATGGGTGGACAGACAGGTGGACAGAGTGGGTGGACAGATGGATGGATGGGTGGACAGGTGGACGGACAGACAGGTGGGCAGATGGGTGGGTGGACAGATGGATGGATGGGTGGACTGGTGGATGGATAGATGGAAGACATATGACCTTGGGTGAAGAAAGAGAGGGATCAGGTGAGAGTAACTGGTCAGTAGATGCTTCTGGGTGGGGACAGTAGCAGCTCACAGTTTCCTATGGAAAGGCTGAGATGGAGATCAAGCTGTGATCCTTCCTGCTACTTTTCTAACATTAAAAAAAAATCACAAGATTGAAGTGTAAAGCTTCATTTAAAAACAACAGCATAGGTACGTGTCAGGGAATTCAAGAGTTATGGTTTCCACAGCAACATTCACGTGGCCACCCAATTACTATCAAATAAACGAACTGAAGCATTTCTATTGCCTCTGACATTCAGCCATTTGCTAAGCAGTCACTTTATTGGTTTATAATTTCTCACAGCCACCGGTGAGGGAGGCAGCCTCCTCGCCCCACAGGAGGGATGAGGACACCAGGTCCCAGGAGAAGAACGGTGTGCCCAGAGAATCCCGTCGTGGGACTAGCCGTGACTAGCCATGACTAGCTTTGACTAGCTGTAACTAGCTGTGACTAGGCATGACTAGCCGTAACTAGCCGTGACTAGCTGTGACTAGCCGTGACTAGCCTCGACTAGCTGTAACTAGCCGTGACTAGCCGTGACTAGCCTCGACTAGCTGTGACTAGCCGTGACTAGCCTCAACTAGCTGTAACTAGCCGTGAATAGCCGTGACTAGCCGTAACTAGCCGTAACTAGCCATGACTAGCATGACTAGTCATAACTGGCCGTGACTAGCTGTGACTAGCCGTGACTGGCCATGACTAGCTGTGACTAGTCATGACTAGCCGTGACTAGCCATAGCTAATCTGACTCTGCATGTAACAGCAGGCTGCAGAGTGCAATGCCACTCGCAAGGTTGCAGAGAGACAAAGACCAATCATTATGAAATGCCTGCTGTGCACTAGGTCCTGCCAGTGAGTTCTTTTCAAGCCCCTCCCAATGAAGACTGCGTCTCAGGCAACTAAAGAAGCAGTAATAAAAACCAGGGGCCTCAATGCTCTGTGTGGGCAAGAACAGGTGAAGAACAGGTGAGAGGAAACAGCCCACAGCCCGGGTTCAGCTGTGCTCTTATGTCCAGCTTCACTGCTGCAGACAGCTGTGACCATGTCCTAAAAGAAAGAAGGAAAAAAACCCACTAATAGTTCAGGAGAATGAGGAGCAAGGAAGAGCCAGGTCCTAGAGAGAGGAAGCTGTCTTGCATACTTGATTACCTTTGGACCGTTTCACTTATTCGACAGATGAAAAGGCCCCAGAGAGATGTTTACTTAGATAAAACTTTCACTATAGCGAATCTTAGCAAATCTCATCTCCCAGAAGAACACAGGTGCATGGATTGAAAACACAACCAAAGGCTCTGGACCACAAATTGTGACATGTGGCCCACAGTCCCCGGGAAGGGAGGCCTGAGGCCAGCACTGGCTCTGGCCTTAGTGCTCATCTTAATGTTCTCTAAGGGGGAATAAAAAGCAACAGATAAAATGCAGGGATGAGCTAAATTGAGAGGTGTTGCCAACACTCCTGCAGAAGGGAAAATAAAGTATGAAAATACAGAGTCTCAAGAGTATGAGAAAATCAAAGGCACAAAGGCAAGCCAAAAACATCAAACTTCCTCCTGAAGAAGACAATGACCCCGACTTTGCATGGTAGACATTTAGAAAGCACTGGGTGCAGTGTTTCACACCTGTAATCCCAACACTTTGGGAGGCCGAAGCAGGAGGATTGCTTGAGGCCAGGAATTTGAGACCAGCCTGGGCAACAC
Organism: Rhinopithecus roxellana; assembly: GCF_007565055.1. Classification (NCBI taxonomy): domain Eukaryota; kingdom Metazoa; phylum Chordata; class Mammalia; order Primates; family Cercopithecidae; genus Rhinopithecus; species Rhinopithecus roxellana. Next base: position 109,576,525 of record NC_044556.1, on the reverse strand, counting down.
AGTAAGACCCCATTGCTATTTTTTTTTTCTTTTTGAGACAGAGTCTTGCTCTGTCACCCAGGCTGGAGTGCAGTGGAGCAATCTCAGCTCACTGTAACCTCCGCCTCTCGGGTTCAAGCAATTCTCTTGCCTCAGCCTCCTGAGTCGCTGGGACTACAGATGCCTGCCATCACACCCAGCTAATTTTTGTATTTTTAGTAGAGACAGGGTTTCACCATGTTAGCCAGGATGGTCTCGATCTCCAACCTCGTGATCTGCTCGCCTTGGCCTCCCAAAGTGCTGAGATTACAGCATGAGCCACCGCGCCCGGCCTATTTTTTTTTTTTTAATTAGCCAGTTATGGTGTCCATCTGCCATCCCAGCGACTCAGGAGGCTAAGGTGCGATGTTCTCTTGAGCCCAGGAACTCGAGGCTGCAGTGAGCTATGATCATGCCACTGCACTTCATCCTGATCAACAGAGTGAGACTGTCTCTTAAAAAAAAACAGCCATAAAAAAGCATGAGCATGAGATCATGTCCTTCGCAGTGACATGGTTCGAGCTGGAGGCCATTATCCTAAGGAACTAACTCAGAGACACAAAATCAAAACCGCATGTTCTCACTTGTAAGTGGAGGCGAAACAGTGACTCCACATGGACATAAGGATGGAAACAGTGGACACGGGGGCCTCCAAAGGGGGTGGGCAGGGATTGGAAGGGAGCAAGGGTTGAAAATTTACCCATCAGGTACTATGTTCACTCTCTGGGTAATGGGTACACCAGAAGCCCAGTATACAATATAGCCATGCAACAAGCATGCCCATGTAACCCTTAATTTGAAATAAAATTTTAATAAATACATAAAGCAGTTCTCCCTAAAGACAGGCAAGAGATAATAGAATTAATGTAAACTTTAATTTACATTAATTACATGTAGTTAATGTAAACTTTAATTTAGTTATGTAAATGATAATTTACATTATTAATGAAATTAATTACATAATTAATGCTCAGAAATAATGTAAACTTTTGCTACATTAAGGCAGGCCCACTTCCTACAGGAAGCATCTCTCAGTTAGTCCCACTTATCCATGACAATCTTCACAGTCCCTCTGGGACTGCAATCTGATCTTCCCTTATCACTAACAATATAGCCATGCATGTGCTATCCATATGTGTTTTTATCTGCCCTCTTTTCTCTATTAAATTGATTACTCTTGAAGAGTTCTACACCCACTGTGCAAAGCTAAGGTTCAAAATGATTGTTAATTACAGAGCTCTGACTCAAGATTTGAGACATCCATTTAAGGGTTCAAAAATCTGTGTATTATAACCATTTGACTATAAGTTCCTTGAGGCCAGTAGCTAGGTCCTTAATCTTTGTGTCCCTAACACTCAGCACAGCACTGGGTGTGGCTCTGGTTACAGGTATATGGAGGAACTCAATATGTATCACGAATCTAGTGTGTTGCTTTTATGTGAAATAGCTCAGTTGAAACTTTTTTTTTTTTTTTTTTTTTTTTTGAGACAGAGTCTCACTCTGTTGCCCAGGCTGGAGTGCAGTGGCACAATCTCAGCTCACTGTAATCTCTGCCACCCAGATTCAAGTGATTCTCCTGCCTCAGCCTCCCAAGTAGCTGGGGCTACAGGCATGCACCACCACGCCCGGCTAATTTTTGTATTTTCAGTAGAGATGAGGTTTTGCCATGTTGGCCAGGCTAGTCTTGAACTCCTGACCTCACATGATCCATCCACCTCGGCCTCCCAAAGTGCTGGGATTACACAATGCACCCAGCCTGAAACTTAATCTAAAATATTGCACTCTGTTCTGAACATCTTATTGCCTGAAAGATGAATGTAGTGTATGATCACAGTAATTAAAGAACTTAGAAGGGATGGCCTCAAAGTGAAGACTGAAACAACTAGAATATGTATAAAATCTAAAAATAACTGGTAAAACAAGACTGTTTTCAGGAAGTCCACGTCTAGAGGTGAGAACAAAGACAGAAACATACCTAATTTAGGAGGTTTCGAAGGAGTGATGGATTTAAATTAAAATTAAGAAAGTGTAGGCAAGCTTTCAAGGTAAAAACAATGACTGTAAAATCTAGCAGACTGTGAAGTCATCTTCTTTAGTTACTGGAGGCAAGCCTGTCACTGTTGAATTTTAAATGACACCTGGAAGGTTCTCTAGTGCAATATTCACTTCTCTGCCAACAGAGAGCATTCCGTTTTAGCAGTTTGGTTTTCAGAATAATTTACACTAAGTGATTAGGACTTCCGCCATATTCTTCTCTGGATAAAGTTAACATCGTTTCACTTAGAACTATGAGAAGCCCTGAAATACAAAAAGCCTAAATGATATGCCAAGCACCACCAAAGAAGTTAGTGTGGCAAGGAAAGGGTTAGAATTCCAAGTTGCAAGCCACGCTTCTCTCTACTTACCCCGCTCCAGGCCACAGTGAGCAAGCGACTTTGCTGTTGCAGGACTCCCTGACCCAGAGCGACATACTTCTGAGACCTACTCATGGCTTCTGTTTTGACCTCCCAAGTACTACATTCAGGTCATCTTTATTTTTACGTTATTGACAAATTTACATCGACGTTTAAAACCTTTCCTTCATGTTTGCTTATGTAGCTGAGATGCCCAGAACTGCTGTTTCCACTCCTTTGTGGCGGAGGGGGAATGTCAACTACTGTTTAGAAGCTCGGGCTCCAAAGTCAGAAAACCTGGGTTGAAACTGTGGCCCCACAGCTTTCTAGCTATGCAACCTTGGGCAAGACACCTAGCCTCCGCTTTCTCTTTCCTCATCTATGAAATGAGGATGAAGGCTGGGCACAGTGGCTCACGCCTATAATCCCAGCACTTTGGGAGGCTGAGGCAGGTGGATCACCTGAGGTCAGGAGTTCGAGAACAGCCTGGCCAACATGGCGAAACCCCATCTCTACTAAAAATACAAAAATTAACTGGGTATGGTGGCGGGCACCTGTAGTCTCAGCTACTTGGGAGGCTGAGGCACGAGAATTGCTTGAACCCAGGAGGCGGAGGTTGCAGTGAGCCAAGATTGCACCACTGCACTCCAGCCTGGGCGACAGAGTAAGACTGTCTCAAAAAAAAAAAAAAAAAAAAATGAAACGAAATAAAATAAAATGAGGATGAATAATAATGCTTGCCTCGTGAGGACTAAATTAGGTAATTTATATGAAAGGCTTAGAATAGTACTGACACATAGTACAGCTCAATACACTTAAGCTATAATCATTACCTTTTGGTAATTCGAGGTAGACATTCCCTCCACATGTGGACTCTGAAATCTGACAGACCTCAATCCTTGAAATTCATCTGCATTGGGGAGTCTCCTTCCACCAGAAAGGATAACTGCGGGGAAAGCAAGAAGAGAACACAGGGTGGCATTTTCTGCCCCTGTTGGGTCGTCGGCTGGTTCTCCACTCTGGTGTGCCACCTCTGTATTGGGGAGTGGAAAGCCTGGGGACTACATTTCCCAGTATAACAACTAGGAGCATTCCAACTTAGATTGGGCCACTGAGGGGCACTCGAGTGATATTTGGAAGATAGAAGAGAGGCAAGCCGGCTTGCTGCTGCCCCTTCAACAGGTGGCAAACATGGCAAGCATGAGTTTGCCCTGGCATTTGAGCATTTCCCCCACTGAATCCCACCTTGGTACTGCAGGCAAATGTGACCCTGGCAATGATTTCTGCAGGTTCTGAAACTTGTTTTTCTTGTAGCTGTTGGTTGACCTGAGAGCAATGAATGGCTTTCCTGAACCTTTGCACCTCTACCCTGCCAGTGATTTTGCAAACCCTAATTCCTAGATCCCTAAATCTCTCCTTGCTTGATAAAAGAAGAAAACTAGAGAAGTCACATTACCTGACTTCAAATTATACTACAGAGCTATAGTAACCAAAACAGCATGATACTGGCATAAAAAAGGACACATAGACAAATGGAACAGAATGGAGAACCCAGAAGCAAATCCACACACCTACAGTGAACTCACGTTTGACAAAGGTGCCAAGAACATACACTGGGGAAAAGACAGTCTCAATAGATGGTGCTGGGAAAACTGGATCTCCATACACAGAAGAATGAAACTACACCCCTATCTCCCACCATATGCAAAATTCAAATCAAAATGGATTGAAGACTTAAATCTAAGACCTCGGACTGTTACAAGGAGTCTTGATCCAGACTCCAAGAGAGGGTTCTTGGATTTCGTGCAAGAAGGAATTCAGGGAGAGTCCAGAGAGTAAAGTGGAGGCAAGTTTATTAAGAAAGTGAAGAAATAAAAGAATGGCTACTCCACAGACAGAGCAGCCCCAAGCCTGCTCGTTGCCCATTTTTATGGTTATTTCTTGATGATATGCTGAACAAGGGGTGGATTATTCATGCCTCCCCTTTTTAGACCACATAGGGTAACTTCCGGACATTGCCATGGCATTTGTAAACTGTCACGGCGCTGGTGGGAGTGTAGCAGTGAGGACCACCAGAGGTCACTCGCGTCGCCATCTTGGTTTTGGTGGGATTTGGCCGGCTTCTTTACTGCAACCTGTTTACCTGTTTTATCAGCATGGTCTCTATGACCTGTGCCTTGTGCTGACCTCCTGTCTCATCCTGTGACTTAGAACACCTTAACCTTCTGGGAATGCAGCCCAGTAGGTCTCAGCCTCATTTTACCCAGCTCCTATTCAAGATGGAGTTGCTCTGATTCAAATGCCTCTGACAAAACTGTGAAACTACTACAAGAAAACATTGGGGAAAATCTCCAGGACATTGGTCTGGGCAAAAATTTCTTGAACAATACTTTGCGAGCACAGGCAACCAAAACAAAAATGGACAAATGGGATCACATCAAGTGAAAAAGCTTCTGCATAGCAAAGGATACAATCAACAAAGAGATGAGACAACTCACAGAATGGGAGAAAATATTTACAAACTACCCATCTGACAAGGGACTAAGAACCAGAATATATAAGAAGCTCAAACAAGTCTATAGGAAAAAGTCTAATAATCTGATAAAAAAAAAATGGGCAAAAGACTTGAAGAGTCATTTCTCAAAAGAAGACATACAAATGGCAAACAGGCACGTGAAAAGGTGCTCAACACCATGACCATCAGATAAATGCAAATCAAAACTGCAATGAGGGCTGGGCGTGGTGGCTCATGCCTGTAATCCCAGCACTTTGGGAGGCCGAGGCAGGTGGATTGCCTGAGCTCAGGAGTTCAAGACCAGCCTGGGTAACACAGTGAAACCCGGTCTCTACTAAAATACAAAAATATTAGTTGGGTGTGGCAGCATGTGCTTGTAATCCCAGCCACTCAGGAGGCTGAGACAGGAGAATCACTTGAACCCAGGGGCAGAGGTTGCAATGAGCTGAGATTGCACCACTGCACTCCAGCCTGGGCAACAGAGCAAGACTCCGTCTCCAAAAAAAAAAAAAAAAAAAAACTACAATGAGATATCATGTCACCCCAGTTAAAATGGCTTACATCCAAAAGACAGGCAATAACAAATGCTGGTGAGGATGTGGAGAAAAGGGAACCCTCATACACTGTGGGTGGGAATGTAAATTAGCACAACCACCGTAGAGAACAGTTTGGAGGTTCCTCAGAAAACTAACAGTTGAGCTACCGTATGATCCAGCAATCCCATGGCTGGGTATATACCCGAAAGAAAGGAGCTCAGTATATTGAAGAGATGTCTGTACTGCTGTGTTTGTTGCAGCACTATTTACAATAGCCAAGATTTGGAAGTAACCTAAGTGTTCATGAACAGATGAATGGATAAAGAAAATGTGGTAGATATGCACAATGGAGTACTATTCAGCCATCAAAAACAATGAGATCCAGTCATTTGCCACAACATGAATGGAGCTGGAGATCATTATACACAGTGAAATAAGCCAGGCACAGAAAGACAAACATCACATATTCTCAAAATTAAAATTATAGAACTCATGGACATAGAGAGTAGGAGGCTGGTTACCAGAGGCTGGGAAGGGGAGTAGGGGGGTGGAGATGGTAATGGGTAAAAAAAAATTAAAAAAAAAAAAAAAAAAGAATGAAGAAGTCCTACTATTTGATAGCACAACAGGGTGACTATAGTCAATAATAACTTAACTGTACATTTTAAAATAAAGAGTGTAACTGGGTTGTTTGTAACTCAAAGGACAAATGCCTAAGTGGATGGACACCCCATTCTCCATGATGTGCTCCTTTCACACGGCATGCCCGAACCAAACATCTCCTGGACTCCACAAATACACACCCATGTGACGCACCCACAAAAATTCACAAGAAAAACAGAAAAATCTCTTCTCGCTTGAAATACCTAGAGTGGCCTCTGTCTTTCTGATTGATTTATTGCCTGAAGGAACGGAAGTCTCAATATACTCATTCAACAACTCTCTATGGGGTGCCTAGGAGCAAGGCCCTGCTCTGGGTGTCAGAAATACAGCAGCTGACCAAACGGAAAGAGACCTGCCCTCCTGGAACTTACATTCCAGCAGAAATAGATAGGAATTGATAAGGGCAGGGCAGGTAGGACAGACAGTGTGGGGTGGGGCAAGGGGCATCCTCATTTCCTAGGGTATTTGGGGAAGTTTCATGCTAAGAGAAGATCTGAGCTGGGACCTGCCGGAAGTGAGAGCCCTGGGCAGGAGGCTGTGTGGAACAGCATTTAGAGCTGAGGGGATGCCGGGAACAAAGGCCCCGAGGCAGGAGTGCGCTCAGCGTGGTCTACATGAGGAACAGCAAAGTCAACAGGCCGCTGCGGCTGCAGAGTCAGAGGAGAGCAGTAAGAGGTGATGCCAGAGGGATATCGACAGCCGGCCTGGACAGCCCCAAGGAGTCATGGTAAGTGCTTTGGCTTTTACTCCAAGAAAGAGGCCAGATGGAGGCTTCTGAGCAGAACAGTGACACATCTGATTTATGTTTTATTCTGATCACTATGACTACATGTTGGGAACATAGTTACAGAGGCAAAAACCAGGAAGGATGTCACTGCAATCATCTGGATGACAGATAAGGGCAGCCTAGACCCCACCAGTAGCCATGGAGGAGGAGCGCTAGAGATAGATGATATAGATATAGATGTAGATACAGATGATATAGATACTGATGATAGATATCGATGAGATAGAAATGGATATAGATAACTGTATATGTGGGTGTCTTTTTTAAATTGTGATAAAGTACATACAATATACTTACCTGGCAGGGGAGATACCATGATCATGAAGATGGTTTTCCCAGAGTGAGGCTCACCTACTGCACTCCAGGTATGCTGACCCCTGCAATTTCTCCAAATGCAGGAAACTCAACCGCATAGTTTGTGGTAGTGGGGGACTTCATTCATGCTTCCCCTGTGTCACTCTTTGTCCAATGAGAGATCATAACTTGATGTCGGTGGTCTTTAGTGTGTGATTTATTATAAAAAATGCATTAACATAAAATTTAGCATCTTCAGCATTTTTGAGTGTACACTGAGTGGTATTACACGCATTCACATTGTTGCTCACCCATCACCCCCATCCATCTCCAGGGCTCATTTCATCTTGCAGAACTGAAACTTTGTACCCATTAAGCAGTAACCCCCCATTTTCTCCTCCCCAGGGCCCCTGGCATCCACATTCTACTCTCTGTCTCTAGGAATCTGAATCTCCCAGGTACTTCAGAGAAGTGGAATTATACAGTGTCAGTCCTTTGGGGACTGCCTTATTCCCTTAGCATAATGTCCTCAGTATGTTGACTGGTTGTATTGTGAAGACAGGATTTGGCAGATTGGATGAGGAGGGAGAGGGAGAAATAAGGGAGGCAAGGATGATTCTGAGACTTGGGGCCTGAGCAGGGGACTGGAATGCTTGGTAGAAGTTGAGCTGATGCACGAGTCCATGGGGTGTTCCCCCATCTCTTCCATCTCTTCTGTCTCTACCACACGCTGCCCCAGCTCTCGGTGGGCAGAGGATTCTCTAGGCCTTACTGCAGCTCACATGTCAACAAGGGATGCGGAGACGTTTTCATCTTTCCGTCCTCCACATGAAGGACATGAGGGGCCATGGATAGTCATCCTCCCCTCTGCCAGGGTAAGTAAAACAGAGAACAGATGAGGGAGGAGTGTCAGAAAACAGATGAGTGTCTCAAGCACAGATCTGCACAGCCTCGGGATCAGCAGTGCACTAGGAACTCCTGTGAGATGGGAAGCTGAGACAGTTGCACACACATTATCTTCACCCAAACAAGGAGTGAACATCCAGCCAGAAAAGCTTTTCCCTGCGCCCAGCCCCACCGGCACCAGACAGCTCAGTCCCTGCTTCACAAGCAAGCGTGGAGCCCACGACTTGCTTCTTTCCTCTTCCCACAGCCATCCCCTTTGGTCGGCCCTCAGTTCCACGTCACTGGGGAGGTGGCAGAGGAGACCCATGAAATTTGTCACATCCCCATTATGTGGCTTGTTTGTTTTTGAGATGGAGTCTCGGTCTGTCACCGAGGCTGGAGAGTGCAGTGGGGTGATCCCAGCTCACTGCAGGCTCCGCCTCCCGGGTTCAAGCGATTCTTCTGCCTCAGCCTCCCGAGTAGCTGAGATGACAGGTGCATACCACCGCACCCGGCTAATTTTTGTATTCTCGGTAGAGACAGGGTATGGCCACGTTGGTCAGGCTGGTCTCGAACTCCTGATCTCAGGTGACCTGCCCGCCTTGGCTTCCCAAAGTGCTGGGATTCCAGGCATGAGCCACCGCGCCCGGCCTCCTGTTAAGTCTTAACAGAAGCTGCAGATGAATCTTTCCTGGAGCGCAGCTTCGCAGTGCTACTCCCTGCTCAGAGCCTTAGCGGTCCTCATTGTCTAAGGCATCAGTTCTAGGGTAGGAGGGATGCCCCAGGGCACATCAGGCGTTTTGGAGGAGCTCTCTCCCACTGTCTCCAGCCCCTGCAGCTTCTCTGTGAGCTGGACCTTCTCTCCCAACCTCGGAATGCTGGGTCTGCAGCATCAACTCTGCAAGGCCTTCAAGGCCCTCCTGGAGCCAGCCCCAGCATAACCCCACTGTGCTTCATCTCCACTCCTCTCGTCCACAGACTCTTAAGGTGCAGCCAAACTGAACTATTAACTACTCCCTGACGAGCTCCCCCTCCCACCTCTGTTTTGCCTTTGCCTAGAATGGCCTTCCTCCTGGCACCACATATTCATTCAGATCCTTCCTCCTACCATGCCCAGCTCCCGTGCTACCTCCTCCAGGAAGCCCTCTCTGATATCTCCAACTGGGTGCACTACCTTCTTCCCCAGACCCCTACAGGCATCTCGTGTGTGCTGCTTTCTTGTGGCCGTGATTTCCTATAAAATCCTTCTCTCCTATCAGACCATGAACTCTCCAAGGATGCCATTCAGCCACATTCCTATTGGTTCCCCTCACAGGGCCTGTCATGTGTCTTTCAGGCTTCAGAGTTGGTTAAATCAACAAAGAAATGAGACAATTATTTATTTTAGTCAGATATTCAACTTACAAATCATTCAGCGTGGGCACTCCTGAGGCTGTCAGGATCATGTTCGTTTCCTCGCTGCTTGCCGGCTATTAGCATTGTGCCATCACACACAGTCCGATGAGGGGATGACGGAAAAGCGTATCTCACTTCTATCGTAGGTTTCCATTCACTTTCGGATTCTCAATCGCCCTGTTTCCTCAGGGATACTCCAGACTTTTCAGATGTTCTCATTGACCCATTCATCTTTCTTTTTTTTTTTTTTTTTTTTTTTTTTTTGCAAAACATAACGCCAGAAAAGCAAGCATTTTGTCCAATAGTCCTACGAAATTGTCCCTGTAGAGAATGTCATGTAAGTCAAAACAAGGGTTGAATAGGGGCACCCAAATCAGTTATCACTTAGGGCTAAGAAATGCCAAGACTGGGTGGCTTCAACAGCAAACATTCGTCTCTCACCATCTGGAGGCTGCAAATACAAGATCAAGGTGCTAGCATGGTCAGTTCTGGAGAAGACCTGCTTCTGGGCTCGAGAGCACTACCTTCCCCCGACATCCTCACATGGTGGGTCTCCAGCCTCTTCTCATAAAGGCGCTAATCCCATTCATGAAGGCTCCACTCTTACAGCCTGATCACCTCCCACAGGCCCCGCCTCCAAATACTGCCACACTGGAATTACGATGTCAACAGAGGTGCTCTGGGGGGACACAGTCAGTCCATGGCCCCCTGTACACGTGAATGTGATCTTATTTGGAAATAGGGTTTTGTAGATGAAATTAAGTTAAGGATCTTGAGATAAGATCATCCTGGACTCAGGGTGGGCCCTAAATCCAGTGACTAGTGTCCTTATAAGAGAAAGAAGAGGGAGACTGGAGACACACAGACACCGTGGAGAACGCAGGAGAAAAGGTCCTGTGAAGGCAGAGAGGCAGGGACGGGAGTGACGCAGCTGTAGGACAAAGAATGCATGGGGCCAGCAGTAGCTGGAGAGGCAAGGGCGAGGGGGATCCTCTCCTAGGACCTAGGTGGGAGAGCATGGCCCTGCTGCCACCTGATTTTGGATTTTCTGTTTTGAGTCACCAAGTTTGTGGCAACTCATCCTGGCAGCCTTAGGAAACTAATGTGTTAACTCATTGCATCAGTGCACAAAATAACACCCCGACTCGTTTCCTGGGCCAGCCTCCTACCTCCTACCTATTAGACCCTACCTCTCATTCCCTTTTTTTGTTGTTACTGTTTTTTTGAGGCAGGGTTTCACTCTGTTGCTCAGCCTAGAGGTGCAGTGGCATGATCATGGCTCACTACAGACTTGACCTCCTGGGCGTAAGCGACCCTCCCACCTCGGCCTCCCAAGTAATTTGAACTACAGGTACATGCCACCCTGCCCAGCTACTTTTTGTATTTTTTTTTTTTTTTTTTTTTTTTTTTTGGTAAAGATGGGTTTTTACCATGTTGCCCATGCTGGTCTCAAACTCCTAGGCTCAAGCGATCCTCCTGCATCAGCCTCCCGAAGTGCCGGGGTTACAGGTGTGAGCCCCGCGCCCGGCCTCTCCCTCCTTTTTATCATTCCCTCTCCCTCATCTTCCTTGGCTTTCCTCCCCACACCTCCTGTGTTTGGCCCCCTTCCATTTTCTTTCACTTCTCTTTCCCAACTTTCCCTCATCATGCCAGGGGGACTCCTGGGCTCTGTGCCACCCCCCTAGAAGTCCCCCATAATGAAGCAGGATTTATGCCTCACACTTCACCGCGGGACAGCAGAAACATCTCATTTGAAGCAAAAGGCACTGAAAATAAGCAAATAGTTATGCATTTGTCACTACGGAGTCCTAGCCAGCTTCCACCCCACCCCCTGCCCCTACCATCTTCCTGCTCGTTCAGGTCATCGTGTCCTCTGATATCCAGTAATTTCCATCATTTTCTACATGCATTTCTGTTGGTCTCCTGAGAATTGTGATTTTCCAAAGTAGAAAAGGCACATCGTCTTTCCGGAGCCTGGAAGGTGTGGGCTCTGATGCACTGGGGGAGATCACAGTGTGACAAGGACAGGGTGGGAGTGTGTCACCCCCTTTCTACCCACCCTCCACAGCAGGGAGCGAGCAGAGGAGATAGAACCCGGAGGAAGAAGAGATTTCCAATTACTTCCTTCCCGGTCCCTTCTCCACTGGAGCCTGTTAGTCCTCCGCTGCCGGGGCCTCTGAGTGTTCTCTCACTGAGCCAGGAAAGAGCTTAGTGAATAAAGAACGAGTTGTCCTAGCAGTGCAGGGAAGATGTCCATGACAGTAAGTGTGAACGAGGGGTCCTGGAGAATGAGCACGCAAGCCCTGCAGGAGAACGTCCACCCCGGCCCTGCGGGAGAACGTCCACCCCGGCCCTGCGGGAGAACGTCCACGCCGGCCCTGCAGCCTGGTGGGCTCTGCCATTCATCAATCACCTTAGACAGCTGCATGTGCAAAAGCTCTCTTTTTGTGTCCTTTGAAGCTTTTTTTTTTTTTTTTTTTAAATCAGGCTGGGTGCATGTCTCATGCCTGTAATCCCAGCACTTTGGGAGGCCGAGGCGGGAGAATCACTTGAGCCCAGGAGGTCGAGGCTGCAATGAGCTATGATCATGCCACTACACTTCAGCCTGGGTGACAGACTGAGGGCCCATCTCTACAAAAATTTAAAAATTAAAAAATTCTTTATCAAAGAACTACATGTGCAAATAATATCACAAGGCTTATTTTTAAAAATCCCCTGTCCTGGCTGCCCCTTCCCTCCACACGTGTCCTCCTCCACTCTGAGATGACCAGTTTGAGGTTTTTGAGGTATTCACCTCGGCTTTTCTCAATGTGCTGGCTCTGCTGTTTCCTGATTTCTCCATCTGGGACATCAGCTCTTTACTCCGTGCTGTGGTGCATGACAATTCAGCTCTTACCACACTCGAGGCTCGCTCCTCCTCCCAACAAGACATGAATGAAAATAGGAACGAGCTCTTATTTCTGGGGCTCTCACTAGGTATCAGGCACTGTTATATTCTGACAGGGTGACCCCCTTCCCTCCCTGATGCACTCTCCACGTGGCTCCCAGGGCTCCCCACTCCCTCCCTCTGGTTCCTTCCACCGAGTCACCTTCACGGGTCCAGATCTGTCCCTTCTCTACGCCCTCCGAAGGATGGGCACCCCAGGCTCGGTCCTCCGGCCTCTCTTCTCCATCTGTGCTCCCTGCCACTCTGTAGTGGCCTCAGCAGTCTCATGGTTCCGAACATCCTCCCTGTGCTGACGCCTCCCACGGCCCCGTCTCCAGCCCTGACCCCAGGCCCCTCAACACTGGCCCAATTTTGAGGCTGTGCCTTCAGAAGACAGAAGCAGCGAGGTGTCTGCAGTCAGGATGGGGCTGGCAGATGGAAGTCCTCGTCTAGAACTGGTCCTGCCACCTCCCAGGAGTGTGGCCTCTGGTGACTGACTTCACTGCTCCACCATAAACGTTATGCTTTCTCTGTACAAATGCTCTTTCTTACTCTGTAGATTGACTGTAAGAATCAAGTCATGGCAAGGGTTTTGTAAGTGGAAAAGCCTTACATTAGTGGAACTGGTTGTTATTATTTCTCTTTTTATTTTTATTTTATTTTCAAGATGTGGTTTTGCTCTGTAGCCCAAAGCTGGAGTGCAGCGGTGCGATCATAGCTCACTGCAGCCTCGAACTCCTGGGCTCAAGTGATCCTCCCACCTCATCCTCCCAAGTACAGACTATAGGCTACAGGCGTGTCACTACCCTGGCTAATTTTTGGTAGAGACAACGTCTTGCTTTGTTACCCAGGCGGTCTCAAACTCCTGGCCTCAATGATCTTTTCACCTCAGCCTCCCAAAGTGCTGGGATTACAGGCATGAGCCACCATGCCCAGCCTGTTATTATTTCTCCTTGTACTCCTCCACACTTCCTTCTCTCTCTTAATCTTTCCCATCTGTCCTTTGTGATCAGCATTTATTTCACAGCCATTTATTGAGCAGCTAGTACGTGGCGGGCACTGTGGGAGACACACAGGGCTCTCGCTTGCACAGGGGTCACAGCGTCACTTTCCAAAGACCTGGGTGTGCCTCAGTCTTTGTTTTCCTCTCCATTTTCTTTTCTTTTTTTCTTTTTGAGACAGAGATGTGCTCTTGTTGCCCAGGCTGGAGTGCAGTGGCGCGATCTTGGCTCACTGCAACTTCTGCCTCCTGGGTTCAAGGGATTCTCCTGCCTCAGCCTTCCGAGTAGCTGGGATTACAGGCACCTGCCACCATGCCAGGCTAAATACTGTATTTTTAGTAGAGATGTGGTTTCAACATGTTGGCCAGGCTGGTCTTGAACTCCTGACCTCAGGTGATCCACCCGCCTTGCCCTCCCAAAGTGCTGGGCTTACAGGTGTGAGCCACCATGCCTTCCTTCCATTTTCTTTCCCTGTCACTGTCATCCTACCTTAACCCTCACTGACTCTGTTCTTTAGTAGGTGTAATTTCATAAATGAAACAGATGCTTTGCTCGTTATATGATTGTTGAAATCCATGTTCCTTTTTAAAAACATGGGTGAACACTGCTTCTTTAAAAAACCAAATCTTCCCAAAGTAACTTCCTTTCTACTGAAGGGTCTCGTATTTATCTTTTTTTTTTTTCCCCCAGAACCACTGGCCCTTTCCAGAAATAGGCTTCTTGACAAGTTTGTTTGCACAAATGCAGATATAAATATGCCGTCATATTTGTGCAATTTACAAAGTTGTACAATCCTCGAAGTAGTTGATCCTGACTTTCATGTCTTCCTAAACAAAACTGCAATCCAGAAAATAAAAACATCCCTTAGAAAAGCTCCATCACTGTCTGAAGAGCTCGTGGTGGTAATGATCTCCATGGAGCTGGATGAGCCTCTGAGTCTGACAAGTGTCTTCTAATCTGAAGGTTTGCACCCCGGTATTTGTAACTGTGCCCCCATAACGTTCTTTTCACAGTATTAAGTGTGTCCTAGAGCCAGAGTCTGGTTGGCTGGGGGCCTGTTTCTCAAGTCTGCATGGTCCTGTCAGAGGCATTTGAATCAGAGGGAGCAGGGGCTGGTAAAATAAGGCTGAGGTCCGCTGGGCTGCATCCCCAGCCTGTCAGGCATCTTAAGTCACAGGATGAGGTAGGGGGTCACCACGAGACACAGGTCATAAAGACTTTACTGATAAAACAGGTTGCAGTAAAGAAGCCGGACAAAACCCACCAAACCCAAAATGGTGATGGGAGTAACCTCTGGTCGTCCTCACTGCTCGTTAGATGCTAATTATAATGCATCAGCATGCTCACAGACACTCCCACCAGCGCCATGACCGTTTACAAATGCCACGGCAATGTCAAGAAGTTATCCTATATCATGTAAAAGAGGGATGAACCCTCAGTTCCAGGAACTGCTCACCCCTTTCCCTCATGAATAATCCACCCCTTGTTTAGCGTATAATCAAGAAATAATCATAAAAATGGGCAACCAGCCCTGCGAGTTGCTCTGCCTATGGAGTAGCCATTCTTTATTCCTTTGTTTTCTTAACAAACTTGCTTTCGCTTCACTCTACGGACTCCCCCGGAATTCTTTCTTGGGCGAGATCCAAGAACCCTCTCTTGGCGTCTGGATCGAGACTTCTTTCTGGTAACAGTCCTACTATCTGTGGAAGCCCCAGGGTCCTGCTGAACTTGTGAAGACAATCTGGCTTTCTGGGAAAACCCTCAGCCCCAGCCATTAACAGGGCAGGACATACACAGAGGAAAGAGCCTTGATATCGTTCCACATGTTGAAAAAAATATTGCATTCCAACTATAGTTGCTTCTGCCTTCTAAGGTAGGTGTCATGATTCATGTGATGTGAAGATCAAATCCTTGCCTTCCCTTTGGCTTACAAAGCTTGGTGATGTAAAACTGAGAGCATTTGATTGAGCTGAAGCATATGATAACCACCAAGTGTGTGCAGGTGCTCGCAGCCCTGAGGGGAGAGGCGCAGGATGGGTGGTCCCTTGCTAAGCAGAGGCTTTGGAAATGCCGCAGAAGGTGGGAGAGTGGAACTGCTCTGAGAGGTGAGGCAAGGAGCTGACCTCGAGCCAGAGAGGGAGAGTCAAAACCTGAGGGAAGGCTGGGCTACAAAGAAAGGACAGAGCCAGGGAGAAATTTCCCACAGCAGCTATGGTGAAAAACACCTTTTTAAATGAGCAAATATCACGGATGCTCATAGCAACATTTTCGTATTAGCCAAAAAGTGAAAACAGCACAAATGCTCATCAGCTGATGAAGGGATAAGCAAACATGGCATCTCCAAACCATGGAACGAAATGGTGTGATCCTGAGTGGGGTCTGTGAAGCACAGCAGGCTTGGCCAGCCACGGTAGCCACGATGGGTCTGTTGCTGGATGGGACCGGCAAGTGAATACGCCAAGGCACAGGGTTGTAGCAGAGAAAGAGGTTTCATCAGAGGGTTACTGAAGGAGGACATGGGAGGAAACCTCAAAAGCATCTCCTTGAGGAGTCTGGGGTTTTTAAGGGTTGGGGAGTGGAGACTGGAGTGTGGAGATGGTCGACTGGTCAAAGTGTGCGGGTGGAGTCATGGGAGAGGGAGATGAAGCTGTGTTTTCATGCAGATCACATTCCTCTGGGGGGTCTTCAAACTGGTTGGTGTCAGCTGTTTTGCTGGAATTCAGGATCTGAAAAACATCTTAAGCAATTCTTAAACAAAAGCCTTATGATTCTCAGGTCAGAGATCCCACCTATTTTAAACAAAAGCCTTATGATTCTCAGGTCAGAGATCCCACCTATTTTAAACAAAAGCCTTATGATTCTCAGGTCAGAGATCCTATCTAGAGGAACAACGGGGGTGCAAATGGTATCTAGTGCTACTTCACTGTCAGTTACAAGGAAGTGGGACAACGTGCAGGCTGACTGATGCTTAATTACAACTATAATTCTGTCCAGAATTCTTCTTAACCCTGTGAGGATGGTTTCACCATATTGTGCTCAATCATGGTGCCAAAATGCCTGTCCTGGGGCTGGACACCTAGAAGTCCCCTCCAGGCCACGTGACGGAGTCTGTGAAGCTTGAGAACGTTGCCACTGTCAGCAAGCTGCGGTGCTCATACCATGAGAACAGCCTGGTAAAGGAGCCTGCCAGAAGACCCTCAGGGGACCACCTGGAGCTCTCCCTTATTCACTGGCCAACAGGCTATTTTTCCTGTTGGATGGGACAGACAACGTGGTACCTAGTGACACCAACTTCATGGACACGTGGGTGGCCACATGGAGGAGCTGCTAGATGAAGGGCTATGAAAGCTTTTGGTATCTCCAACTGCAGCCATCTCCAGGAGCTGGTAAAGAAACCTGGCTTAACACCAGGTGTGGTGTCTCAGCCTGTAATCCCAGCACTTTGGGAGGCCAAGGAGGGAGGATCACTGGAGCCCAGGAACTCGAGGCTGCAGTGAGCTATGATCATGCCACTACACTCCAGACTGAGTGATAGAGTCAGACCCTGTCTCTAAAAATATATGTATAAGACAGACAGAAAAAAAGAAATCTGGCTTAAAAACAGTGGTTAACCAGAGTGAGTGCCGCCTGCACCCACCTCAGCAGAAGTTAATCCAGGGCTGCCAATCCAAAGGCAAGGTGGTGACTGCCTATAGTCCCCTCAGCTCTCGTGACAGGCCTGGAGGATCCCTGCACCAAAGCAATCACAACCAAGCACAGTAAAAAATAAAAATAAACAAATAAAAACGCAGCCCAGGTTCTGATCTGGTTTCCCATGCAAAGGAACTTGGTGGTAATTCCTATCATTTCGTGGTGACACTGGAACGCACTGCTGAAAACTTGGAGGTCTTTGACTTTCCACTGAGCAGCCTGATGTGACCACTGTAGTCAGCTGCAGCGGGGACGGGAGGGTCTGCGTCTTGGTGAGCTGTGCCTCCTGCAAGGATTACCCCTTCAACACTGAGCTTTAAAGCTGTAGGTACCTGCTCTTCCCCAAGTGCCTTGCACCTCTTTTTCCTGCCTCAGTTTTTCTAGCAAGTGTAGTATGGCCTGTGTCCCTTAACAGTGGGTCAGCAACCTGCCGACTGACCAGCAAGGGTGTGGTCAGGTTGATGCTGAGTCCAAAGAGCAGTTTGTGTAGATGAGACGTCTCTTCCAGTTTTCTCTGCCCTTTTTCTCGTCCAGCTGGGAGAAGTACATCCTGAACACCCTTTTCCAGTCAAAATGAAGCAAAATCTACGGCCCAAGTAGTGCCACCTGGGGCTGCGTTTTGACTGCTGGACGTAATCCCTGCAGCCAGTCTCCTTGCCTCAAATAAAAAGTGCTTTTGTGAGCTTAACAAAAAGGAATGAACTAAGGCTATATATTACTACATGGATGAACCTCAAAAGCCTTACACTAAATGAAAGAAACCAGACACGAAAGGCCACATATTGTATGATGGTGTTTATATGAAATGCCCTGAAGAGGCAAATCCACAGACACACAGGAGGATTAGTGGTTGCCGGAGGATGAGGGCGGGGGAAGAGGAACTGCTATTGGACATGGGGATTCTTTTTAAGATGATGGAAATGCTTTGTAAGTAGACAGGAGTGATAGTTGCACAGCACTGTGACGATACTAGAATCCACTGAATTGCACACTTGAAAGGGGTGAATGTTGGCTGGGCACGGTGGCTCACACCTGTAATCCCAACACTTTGGGAGGGTGAGGTGGGAGGATCGCTTGAACCCAGGAGTTTAGGCCAGCCTGAGCAACACAGCCAGATCCTGTCTCTACAAAAAACAAAACAAATTAGCTGGGCATGGTGGCATGCACCTGTGGTCCCAGCTACTCAGGAGGCTGAGGCAGGAGGACGCCTTGAGTCCAGGAGGTCGATGCTACAGTGAGCCGTGATCACGCCACCTGCACTCCAGCCGGGGCAACAGTGAAACTCTGTCTCCAGAAAAAAAGTGGGGAGGAGATGGTGAGTGTTGAGGTATGTGAGTGACTATTATATAAGCTGTTTTTAGTAAACGAGCTAATACTAAAATTTAAATTGTGTGCTGTCACATGCTACTAAGTCACTCCCCCTCGTTTCTTCACCCTTCGTTCAAGGTGTACCACATACAATGCCATGCATCCGGGTACTTCTAAGCAAATTAGAGAAGGGTCATGTCCTATATTTGGATGAATATGGAGAGAAGAGAACAGCTAGACAAAGCAAGATACAGAGAGGAGATCAAGAGTTAAGGAAGCAACCGGGCATGGTGGCTCATGCCTATAATCCCAGCACTTTGGGAGGCTGAGGCAGGTGGATCACTTGAGATCAGGAGTTCGAGACCAGCCTGACCAACATGGTGAAACCCCGTCTCTACTAAAAATACATAAATTAGCCAGGTGTGGTGGTGTGTGCCTGTCATCCCGGCTGCTCAGGAGGCTGAGACAGGAGAATCACTTGAACCTGGGAGGTGGAGGTTGCAGTGAGCCGAGACTGCGCCACTGCACTCCAGCCTGGGCGACAGAGCGAGACTCCGTCTCAAAAAAAATAAAAATAAAAATAAAAAATAATTAAGGAAGCAAAAAAGTAGATGAAGAAGTAGCTAGGAGAAGCCTAAGACCTGTGAGGCTCCTGGGGGTATCTTCAGTAGGGGAGCCGGAGGGAGGGGTTGATGGTTTGCCTCCTGTTAGAGGCATGGGGACTGCGGGGGATATTTGCTGATGCTGGACAGACCTCGTTTTGGTTCAGATCCATTCCTCTCCCCCACCCAGAACACACACTTTAGGGAAGGCCAGCCCTGCCTTTGGTAGTAGAGGGACAGCACTGTCTCAGGCCTAAGCCAGGCAGTGACGGTTCCAACAGGAACTTGGCTGATCAAGTCAGAATGAAGTGCAAGACTGTCGTTTCATGTCTAGGGTTAGAAGTATTCTTTCCTGGTAACCTGTCTCTGCAAGGGAAAGGCCATGGGCTGCCTCTGCCATCCTGAGGATATGAGGAAAGGGGCTGCCTGAAAATGAAGCCAACCCAAAGAAACAGATCCAAGAATTGGCTTCTGATGATGGCATCTGAGCCCTGGATCAAGCTGCATCTGAATCTATGTCTGCTTTTAGACTCTTCTGTTACATATAAGCCACTTAATTCCTTTTATGGGTTGAGCTTTCTGTCACTTGGAACAGCAACGATTACATCTATGGTCAGATGATAATTTTGTAAAATACAAAGACTGTGCAAATACACCTCAGTATTTCCCTGTTATATCACTTATTTCTTTGTCACAGGTTTATAAAAAGGGGCATAAAACTTCCTGAAAATTCTGCCTATATAACATTTGTATGAGTTTCATAATTAATAAAAATATACAAAAGTTTCAAAACTAAAGAAACTAAAGAAAAATGTAGTTGACCAAATTAATTTTGAACTATGTTTGCCTTAAATATTTTAAAAATAGAAGTCTATGCTTGACAAATGCAGATGAACCTGGCTTAACACCATTCCTATCAACACCTCCGCTGTCCGGTTTTGGTAAAAGGCCAGGTGTCATATTGTTTGAGGCTTTAGTGGCCTGCAAGTCAAAGTGGGCCAAACCTAATGTTGCTCTTAACTGGTAAGCTGCCCAAATGCATGATTCCACGTTATCCATGTGTCACCCCCGAGGTGCCTTCCCATTGGAGAAATTCGCTCAGAAGCTCTTCATTGAAGGTGCTAAGTGACAGGTGTCTCTGTATCTAAAGTGGAAATTATAGCAGTTGCTGAAAATGTCACAATCATTGATTGGGTATCCGAGAGACACACCCAAAATAAAATGTTTGAAACATGCTGCAAAGAAAAGGATAAGCAAAAATCTACCAGGCAAAAGAAAATGAGGAAAAGGCTAGAATCTAGTTCTATATAAACCAGAACAGCCACTGCAATTTAAACCCGAATTTCTATTCTCAACAGCATTTTTGTCAGGAAAAAAAAAAAATAATAATAATAATAATAAATAAATAAATCAGAGTTTCTGAAAGAAGGAAAACTGCCTCCATATTCTTCAGAAGGAAACTGGTTAAATAAAATATGGCACATTCATGCAATAGAATACTACGCAGCCATTGAAATCGATGAGGTGGGTATTTATACAACTAGGAACTGAGCGTATGGCACCTGTTGCTTCATGAGAAAAGTGTGGTGTGTAGAGAAGCATGAAGGGCACGTAAGGACGCCACCTGCCTGTTCACACAAGGACTCCCTGGATTCGGTGTGCTCAGGAGGGAGGCGTCCGAGTGGTTGTGGGACACATTTATACAGAAAAATTAGTTTTTACTCTGTGAGCCTTTATACCTTTTGAGTTTTGTACCACGTATGTTTTACTCATTCAAAAAAATAAAGTTTCTTTTTTTACATCTTTTAGATTATGGTCATCCATCTTATTTTAACTAAATGGCCAACAGCCTGTATCTGATGCCCCAGCATATCCACTGGGTTCACGTCCTTACTCTTTTATTTATTTATTTATTTATTTATTTATTTATTTATTTGTTTGTTTGTTTGTTTGTTTGTTTGAGACAGGGTCTCGTTCTGTCACCCAGGCTGGAGTGCAGTGGCGCGATCTCGGCTAGTCTCCTCAAGCCAGAGTTTTGTTTGTTTGCGTTAAGACACAGCTCAGATGTCACCTCCTCATTTCTAGACTCCTGAAGCCAGAGTTTTGTTTGTTTGTTTGAAGAGGCAAGGTCTCACTCCATTGCCCAGGCTGGAGTACAGTGACTCAGTCAAGGCTCACTGCAGCCTCTAACTCTTGGGCTTAAGCGATCCTCCCACGTAGCCTGCACTTCAGCTCCCAGGTAGTCGGGATATAGATGTGAGTAACCACACCTGGCTAATTTTTTCTTTCTTTTCTTTTCTTTCTTTTTTTTTTTTTTTTTTTTTTTGATACAGATAGGATCTTGAGGTCAGGCATAGTGGCTCACGTCTATAATCCTAGCACTTTCGGAGGTTGAGGCAGGCGGATCACTTGAGGCCAGGAGTTCAAGGCCAGCCTGGCCAACATGGTGAAATCCTGTCTCTATTAAAAATACAAAAACACTAGTCAGGCATGGTGATGGTGCCTGTAATCCCAGCTACTCAGGAGGCTGAGGCAAGAGAATCGCATGAACCCGGCAGGCAGAGGCTGCAGTGACCCGAGATCACGCCACTGCACTCCAGCCTACGCGACAGAGTGAGACCCTGTCTCAAAAAAAAAAAAAGAGAGAGAGAGAGATAGGGTCTCACTCTGCTGCCCAGGCTGGTCTCAAACTCCTGGCCTCAAAGAACCCTCCAGACTCAGCCTCCCAAAGCACTGGAATTACAAGTGTGAGCCACAGCACCAGGCCCAGGCTCGTCGTTTTGTTTTCTGTGCTTTTTGCCCATCGGCAGGCAGTGCTTTGTCCATCACTCTGCCCTGGTGGTGGCCACTGGTGTGTGATTTGCCTGTTCACACGCCCACCTCCCTCACTAGACAGCCAGCCCCATGAAGGCAGGCACTGTGCACGATGGCTCTTTGAGCCCTGCTATATAGTTTGGTGTGCCATGCTCAAGGAAGGCACTTACTGAGGAATAAATAAATGAATGACAGTGATTGAAAGAATGAATGAGTCCTACATGTCAGGGTTGGCAAACTGAGCTGAGTTGAGAAACTATTAATATACTGTCACCAGGTTCCCTGAACTTCACTTCTCAACTGAAAAGTGCACCTTTCCAGAAGGGACAGCCACTCCTGAGGATCCAGGAAGAAACACTTTTCCCTCCCCATTGCTAAAGAGTGGGCAATAATTTTTTTTAAATAAATAACTCAAAGCCGGGCGAGGTGGCTCACGCCTGTAATCCCAGCACTTTGGGAGGCCGAGGCAGGCAGATCGCTTGAACTCAGGAGTTCGAGACCAGTCTGGGCAACATGGTGAAACCCCATCTCTATAAAAAAAATACAAAAATTAGCCAGGCATAATGGCATGCCTATAGTCCTAGCTACTCAGGAGGCTGAGGCAGGAGGACTGCTTGAACTGGGGAGGTCGAGGCTGCATGAGCCGAGATCGTGCCACTGCACTCCAGCTTGGATGACAGAGCAAGACCCTGTCTCAAAATAAATAAATGAATACATAATAAAATAAATAATGTAAATCCCGACTGGGCTCAGTGGTTCATGCCTGTAATCCCAGCACTTTGGGAGGCTGAAGCCGGTGGATCACGAGGTCACGAGATCGAGACCATCCTGGCCAATATGGCAGAACCCCATCTCTACTAAAAATACAAAAATTAGCTGGGCATGGTGGCATGTGCCTGTAGTCCCAGCTACTCAGGAGGCTGAGGCAGGAGAATCGCTTAAACCCGGGAGGCAGAGGTTGCAGTGAGCCAAGATCATGCCACTGCCTTCCAGCTTGGGCAACAGAGCAAGACTCTGTCTCAAAAAAATAAATAAAATAATAATAATAATAATTTAAATCCCTTGATTAATAGCATCTCCCTTTTCACTTTTAAGAAATAAAAAATCTGCCATATTTCACCAAACGAACAGGCAGGCTGTTCACGCATGGGTGAATGTCCTCTTGAATGAGTCCTCAGCCCAACATGAAGACTGCCAGGAACCACCTGCCGGCCAACCGCTTGGCTTTGCATGGTGGTGTCCCCAGGGATGTCGTACATGACGGAATCTTGGGACAACTTAGGAAGACAATTTTTTTTTTTTTTTTTTTTTTTAGATGGAGTCTCACTCTGTCGCCCAGGCTGGAATGTAGCGGCGTGACCTCAGCTCATTGCAACCTCTGCCTCCCGGGTTCAAGCAATCCTCCTGCCTCAGCCTGCCAAGCAGCTGGGATTACAGGCGCCCAGCACCACACTCGGCTTTTTTGTATTTTTAGTAGAGACAGGGTTTCACCATATTGGCCAGGCTGGTCTTGAATTCCTGACCTTGTGATCCGCCTGCCTTGGCCTCCCAAACTGCTAGGATTACTGGCGCAAGCCACCACACCCGGCCCAGTCAGACAATTTTTTAAAAAAGAATCCCAACCAGTGAGGCCTAAGCTACCAGTAAGGGACTTGGTAGCAGACCCCAAGCAATAGCGTGATAGAAACAACAACCTCCTTTTGGATCCTTTATTTTTTTGAGCCAGAGTCTCGCTCTGTCGCCCGGGCTGGAGTGCAGCGGGGCGATCTCGGCTCATTGCAAGCTCCGCCTCCCGGGTTTATGCCATTCTCCTGCCTCAGCCTCCGGAGTAGCTGGGACTACAGGCGCCCACCACCTCGCCCGGCTAATTTTTGGTATTTTTAGTAGAGACGGGGTTTCACTATGTCAGCCAGGATGGTCTCCATCTCCTGACCTCGTAATCCGCCCGTCTCAGCCTCCCAAAGTGCTGGGATTACAGGTGTGAGCCACCGCGCCTGGCCTTGGATACTTTTAAAATGAATTGCTTCGTTTTCCTTTTCGCTTCTGTGAAAAATAAAATGTAATGGAACAAAATCAACTCTCTTTTATTTCAAGACTAGACATCACGGTGTACCAATGGCTGTCCCAGCAGTGACAAACGCCAGCCTTGGACCGGGAGTCAGGCAGGTCTGAGTTGGGAGCCCCACGTCATCACTTGCTGGCACCATGCCCTTAATCTCTGAGTGTGTCAGCTTTTCCAACTCAACTGGGGACAAGAGCCGTCATTGTAAGGTTCTTGTTCTTGTGGGGATTAAATGAGATAATGGGAGTAAAGTGTCGAGTGTGGTGTTTGGCACATGACAGATGCTTACTGACTGTTAGGTGTTACATTATTATTGTTATTACTCTAATATATTTCCAGCATTCATTCTTGTTCTCATATTTGAACAGGTTAATGTTCATACTGTATTATCATAAGTGGCATATTAATTTTAGATTAGAAATATCCATATTTTCTATAGCCATCTCCTCCTTCTACTGCATTTTTTCCCAGGAGCTGCTGTTTCAGGCAATAGCCATATCTTCAACTTTTCTGTTTCCCACAGTACTTAGCACAGTGCAGAACAAACAGCAGACCTAATAAAATGCTGCTGAACTGAATAATGAGAAGACAACAGACTAATGTGACAATATCGTCTGTACTCTAGACATGGCCTGTGGTCAGCAGCCTCCACTAATTGAGTTAAGATCCCTGAAAGCAACTCTTAGATACATTGTTAATAGATTTTCTTAGAATCTTTATGAAGGAGTACCTGGAAACCTCATAAAACTGCCATTTTAATCATGTCTTATTTGGCTGACTCACCTAAAAGACACTGTGATAAGCTCTTAAGGGGGAAAAACTTTATAGAAAAAAATAATCCTGGAACCACAGCAGAATAAGCAAACATATTCTTTAAGGACCAAGGTAAGGTGTATCCTGTTTTTTAAAAATATAAGATATTATTATAAGAATCACACTCAAAATAGTATGAGGGGCCGGGTGCAGTGGCTCACGCCTGTAATCCCAACACTTTGGGAGGCTGAGGCAGGTGGATCACTTGAGGTCAGGAGTTCGAGACCAACCTGGCCAACATGGTGAAACCACTGTCTCTACTAAAATTATAAAAATTAGCTGGGCGTGGTGGCAGGCACCTGTAATCCCACCTACTTGGGAGGCTGAGGCAGGAGAATTGCTTGAACCCAGGAGGCGGAGGCTGCAGTGAGCCAAGACCATGCCACTGCACTCCAGCCTGGGTGACAGAGAGAGACTCCATCTCAAAAAAAAAAAAAAAAAAAAATAGTACGAAGGAAGAATGGGAGTCACTGTTTGAGGGGTATGGAGTTTCCATTTGGAATGAGAAAGTTCTAGAGATGGATCAGGGTGATGGCTGCACGACAAGGTGAATTGACTTAATCCTGCTAGACTATACGCATAAAAGTGGTTAAAATGGTAAATTTGATGTTATGTATATTCCACCACAGTTAAATAAAAGTATAAAGAAGTTTAAAAGTCACCTGCTTTCACACATCTCTCTAAGCATATGAACACATATATATAGTAAAATTTTCAATAATCTTTTCTCAATCAGCTGTATATTTCTTTTTTAAGCTCCAATAATCTTAAAGGTAACCTTCAATGAAATAAGTAAAGGAATAAGGATCATCCATAAAAAACAAATAATAAGGCTGGACGCGGTAGTTCATGCCTGTAATCCCAGCACTTTGGGAGGCCAAGGCAGGTGGATTACCTGAGGTCGACAGTTCGAGACCAGCCTGACCAACATGAAGAAACCCCAAAAATATAAAATTAGCTGGGTGTGGCGGCACATGCCTGTAATCCCAGCCACTCAGAAGGCTGAGGCAGGAGAATCGCTTGAACCCGGGAGGCGGAGGCTGTGGTGAGCAGAAATTGCATCATTGCACTCCAGCCTGGGCAACAAGAGCGAAACTCCGTCTAAAAAACAAACAAACAGGCCGGGTGCAGTGGCTCAAGCCTGTAATCCCAGCACTCTGGGAGGCCGAGACGGGCGGATCACGAGGTCAGGAGATCGAGACCATCCTGGCTAACACGGTGAAACCCCATCTCTACTAAAAAATACAAAAAAACTAGCTGGGCATAGTGGAGGGTACCTGTAGTCCCAGCTACTCGGGAGCCTGAGGCAGGAGAATGGCGTAATCTCGGGAGGCGAAGCTTGCAGTGAGCTGAGATCCAGCCACTGCACTCCAGTTTGGGCGACAGAGTGAGACACCGTCTCAAAAAAAAAAAAAAAAAAAAACAAAGCAAAACAAACAAAAAAAAAAAACAAAAACAAATAACGTCTTCCAGATTATCTTTTTTTCTGAGACAGGATCTTGCTCTGTCACCCAGGCTGGAGTGCAGTGGCTCAAACACTGCCCAGACCTCCTAGGCTCAAGCAGTCCTCTGGCCTCAGCCTGCAGAGTAGCTGGGACCACAGGTGCGTGTCACACCCAGCTAATTTTATTTTAATTTTTATAGACACGGAGTCTCACTACACTTCCCAGGCTGGTCTTGAACTCCTAGGCTCAAGTCATCCTCCAACCTCAGCCTCCCAAAGTGCAGCGATTACAGGCATGAGCTACTGTGCCCCGCCCCAGTTATCTGATGTTGGCCATAGGACAGCAGGGCTTTCCAAAAGTCCCCTTACCCCTGGACCCCTTAAACTTTAGGTGGGTTCAGGTGCCAATAGGCCTGATGTTGTTTACACAGGAAATTTCAAGGTCAGAAGGAACAGGCTGCCTTTGATGAAAGTGAAGAGAAGACGGACAAAGGAGGCCCTGGGAATACGTTCAAGAGGAAACAAAGAAGACAAAAGCCATAAATATGAGTCAAAGACATTCACGACACCTTCATTAGTCTATTCATTTTTGCACCGACTGCACTGTAAACGAAGTGTTCTTTACTCTGTGCAGTCAGTATTTTGCAAATGACTGGAAGATTTGGCCGGGTTGAGGGGAAAAGGAGCCATACTTTCCTTCTACAACCAGACACTTTGTCCTGTGGTCAGCAGGTGGGCAGAGGCTGGGGGTGCTGCTGTCCCTGCAGGTCACCGGGTATCAGACCCACCCACGTGCAGTTTGTGGTCTGGACTCAGTGCACGCGAGTTCAGACCTGGGTGAAGAAAGGAGGAGGAGGTCTGACTCCCTGCTGCCTTTTAAAGGTGTCTTTGCTGCTCTTTCTCATTATCCCCTATTGCCAAAAAGTAAATTATGAAGTTAATTTTTAGCAGCAAAGCATGCATGGTTTTTGGTCTTTGCTTTTCTGGTATAAATTTATTAGCAGGTTCACTATTCTGATTGTGAAACCAGGTTTTCATAAGCATGCACATGTAGTTTTTTTTATTTTAAAAAAATTATTTTTTCTTAGCACTCTGTGAGCTGGTATACTATAGCTGACATAGGTAGAAGTTTCTTCCCAAAAAGCAGCTTTCTTTCCTCCCATTTTACAGTGCCTCAGTCCACACTAGAACCACACTAAAACCTAGCAAACCCTCTGGCTGTTGGTGTCAATGAAAAAACCCTTTAAGGAACAAAGGGTGAGGAGGCCACTAACATTTCCTCTTAACGCCTTCTGTGGCCACAGAGCCACTGACCACTGTGACTCACGCATGCCCTACAAACATGTCCCAAGTCGCAGAGCCTGAAGAGCTTTCAAAGAATTTTTGTTTGTCTGTTTTTGCCTTCCATACACAAACTGGAAGAAACAATAGGCTCTTCCCTGATTTGGGCAAAGGCCCCGTCTGGCCCTCAGCGCGGCGCCGTCTGGCTGTGTCCATCAGAGTTAATATTCTTATTTCTTTCCTGCCCAGCAGAATATGCCCAGAAAAGTCAAAACTGGGTCCTGTCTTATTTAAGAAGTCTCATTCCTCAGTATTTGTGTGCATGGTATTGAAACAAAGTCAACATTCACTCAACTTCATTATTTGTTTTGTTTTGTTTTGTTTCTTGAGAAGGAACGTCACTCTGTCGCCCAGGCTGGAGTGCAGTGGCGTGATCTCGGCTCACAGCAACCTCCACCTCCTGGGTTTAAGCGATTCTCCTGCCTCAGCCCTCTGAGTAGCTGGGATTACAGGCATGCATCACCACGCCTGGCCAATTTTTTGTATTTTTAATAGAGATGAGGTTTCACCATGTTGGCCAGGCTGGTCTCAAACTCCTGACCTCAAGTGATCCGCCTGCCTCAGCCTCCCAAAGTGCTGGGATTACAAGTGTGAGCCACTGTGCCCAGCAGAATTCAACATAATGCTGTTTTAAAAGTTAATGGAGGCCTTACCTGAGTTACACAATTGGCCAAGCATTGAAGATTAAAATGGGAGGGACTTATGGTTTAAAAGGGAAGTCAGATGAACAAATACACTACAAGACAACACACATTTAATAAAGGCATCCACATAAAAAACTACCATAGGCTATGGGAAGACAGAGCAGACAGCACATCTATTTAGGTGGGAAGGAGCAAGGGTGGGCCACCGCCGAGCTGAGGCAGGAAGTCTGAGGTAGCTCAGCCCCGTGGTTAGTGCCTCACACAGGCTTTGGAGCAGAGACCCGGGTCTCCCAACACGGCCCTGCCACTTGCTAGCTTTGTGCCAGAGGCATTTAGTTAACCTCTCTGAGCTGTGATTTCCTTACCTGTAGAATGGAGGTGATCATTCTTTTTAGCTAGTCAACTCATATACTATTATAGGGGTTACATTAAATCAACTAACCTACATAAATGACTCTGCAGGTAGCACGTGCCCAGTACATGCAGCCAGTATTGTCAGTTAACCTAAAAGAGAAGGGTGATGTGGAGGAAAGAGCAATGCACACCCAGGCGTGGAGGCGTGAGGGTGCTTGTCTTCTTCAGGAAAGACCTCAGAACCCTTGTGTAAGTGGAGGGAAGCAGTGCAGGGGAGGAGGCCAGAAAGGCCAGCTGTGGGTAGTGAGGATCTCTGGGGATTACTAAGCAGGAGGGTAATAAGACAGATACTGCTCCTGTCCTTCCATCTGTGCCCCTCTCTAGCCCCTTGAGCCTTTCCATTGTAATAGCTGGCTTGACTTCTATTGCCTAAGGGTTTCATGAACCCCCTGACTCCAAGCGCTGCAGGAGGGGAATGAACTGCTACAGACACTTCTCATTGCCTGATGAGAGTTGGAGTATAAATAACCCAGCTCTCGCCCCTCAGGCAGGACACCTTCCGAGGCACATATTTTACGGACTCCTAGAGGTGCCCAGCAAGATTCAGTTCCAGTTACCTGCAGTGGTAACTGGCTTGACAACACACCCTTTACTGGCTGGCTTCCCTTTCCTATCTTCCTTCCCTACTCACATACTATTGTTTCCTCCCAAATACGTCATCTACACCAGAATCCTCGTTTCAGGGTCTGCTTTTGACAAAACCCATACTGAGGTACAAGCCATGACCATATCTATTTAGAAAAATACTTCTACAAGCAGAGGAATAATGGATGGGACTGGGTAGAGTCTAGAGGCAGAGTTAGGAGACTATGGCAATTGTCAGGGAAGGAGGGGATGAGAGCTGGAATCATCTTGTATTATAGGAGGAGAGTGGAAGGAGGGACCCCAGAGACACTGAGGCAAGTCCTAGTGACTGATGCCTGTGGTCTAGGTTGGACAGAAAAGATAGCTGAGAGGAGGAGGAACAGATTTTGCTGCATATGAGAGACCAGCAGAACATTCAGCTGGAGAATGTCTCAGTGAAAGGCTGGATCAAAGGTTTGGATCTGGGAGTTCTGGCAAGTGTAGCTGGGGTCATGGGGATGAATGAGGCCACTGAGAGAGATGAAAGAAGTTGTGCTGCAGCTAGAATCCTGGGACTATATAATTCTTCTAAATCATCTTTTTCCTTATAACCCTATGATATTTGAAACCTGCTTTATCAGTCTGCAATAGCTTCATTAAATCAAGTCCAAACACTTCACTTCCACCCAGAGAGATTCACTGTGACAGAAATAGCAGTGTAACTGCTAATGCAAACACTGTAAATCACCAGAAACTGATAAGGTAAGAATGTTACCAAGTGTGGTTTGGCTAGCACACAAGCCAAAGGGGGGCTTAGACGTCTCATAAGGGACACAGGCAATTTTAAGGCCCACCTGTGACACACACACACTTATGAAGGTAAAAAGCATGTTTCTGTTTGTTTTCCAGAGACAGGGTCTTGCTCTGTTGTCCAGGCTGGAGTGCAATACTGCAGCCTCAAACTCCTGGGCTCAAGTGATCCTCCTGCCTCGGCCTTCTCAGCAGCTGGGACTACAGGCATGTGCCACCATACCCAGCTAATTTTTTTTTAATTTTTATAGAGATGGGGTCTCACTTTGTTGCCCAGGCATCTCTCAAACTCCTGGCCTCAAGTGAACTTCCTGCCTTGGCCTCCCAAGGCATTTTGAGCATCCAGCCAACAATGCATGTTTTCAAGAGAAATCAAGAAATATTTTGCTTGAAAAATTAACGAAAAGAAGCAAACTGCTGTGCCTTTTCTGAGCAAACAGTATCTGAAAGAAGCCAAATAGTTGATGGCAGAATATTATCTTGGGTTTTTGTTTTTTTTTTTTTTGCTTTTTGAGACGGGGTCTTGCTCTGTGGCCCAGGCTGGAGCACAGTGGTGTGATCATGGCTCACTGCAACCTCCATGTCCCGGGCTCAGGTTATACTCCCTGAGCCCCCTGAGTAGCTGGGACTACAGGCACACACCACCATGCCTGGCTAATTTTTCTGTTTTTAGTAGAGATGGGCTTTCTCCATGTTGCCCAGGCTGGTCTTCAGAAAATTATCTTTAATAGAGGAATTCCATTGCATAAATGAAGAAGGAATGATAGAATCCTTTAAAAAAAAAAATCACCATTTTGTAACTCACACTAAAATAATGTTAATGGCAACCATTAGGTGACAGGTTGATGGAGAGCTTCATACAGCCTAGATCAGGCTGACAGCTACTGAGTCTGAGGAGTGACAAAAAGAGACAATCCAGACATGTTACCTCCTGAAGGAAGGCAATAAAAATTCACCACTTCCAATGAAGTTGACTTGCAAAAAAAGAAAAAAAAAACAAAACTGACCTTGACATCGATCGATCCGCTAGATATAAAAACTGGTGGGAAATACAGGGAATAGAGGGATGTGCTAAACACAACCACAGAAATGCAATCAGACAAGTCCAATATGTGGACAATTCTACAGGACCAAAGACCAGGCTCTTCAACAAACGAAAGACAAGAACAAAAGGGAGGGGAATGTTAAAGATTTAAAGACACTTCAACCAAATGCAACAAGAGGACCTTGTTTGGATCCTGACTGGAATAAACCAATGATAAAAGCATATTTATGAGACAAAAGCGGAAATTTGAAAATATTGCATATCAGATATTACAGAATTATTGTTAGCTTTTTAAGATATGATCATGGTTTAATGGTTGTGTGGGAAAAGGGGAAGGAGGTCCTTATCTCTACCTTATCTGGTAAAGATAACATCAAAGCATTTACAGATGAAATGATGTGATGTCTAGAATTTGTTTTGAAATAACCAGCAGGGCTGAGGATGGAGGTGAGAGAAACTGTTGAGGGAGAAGAGGTGAAGCAAGATTGGCCACATGTTAATGGCAATGCCTAATAAATACATGGGAGTCCATTTATCCTATTCTTTTTTTTTTTTTTTTTTTCTGTGACAGAGTCTCGCTCTGTCCCACAGGCTGGAGTGCAGTGGCACAATCTCCACTCACTGGAACCTCCACCTCCCAGGTTCAAGTGATTCTCCTGCCTCAGCCGCCTGAGTAGCTGGGATTACAGGCACGCACCCCCACACCTGGCTGATCTCTGTCTTTTTAGTAGAGAGGAGGTTCTGTCATGTTGGTCAGGCTGTTCTCAAACTCCTAACCTCAGGTGATCCACCCTCCTAGGCCTCCCAAGGTGCTGGGATGACAGGCCTGAGCCACCACACCTGGCCCGTTTATCCTATTCTTACGGGTTAACATTTCTGAATAGAAAGTCCCTTTTTAACCACCTACGCTGGTGATCAGTGTCTTGCAAAACCAGCTGCACAATAACTTTAGTTTGGTTGTGCCCCATCCACAGGCTCTTCTCCTATATCCCACATCCCCGCCACAGTGAGTACCTCTTCTTATTTCCACTGTCCCAGAAAAGAAAGTTTGAACCAACCAGTCATTGTCTCTGGCTCTGCGTATTCAGTCAGCAACTTCCTGCCTCTTTTCACTCTGTCGTATCCCTAAGCCCACTCTCCCTTCTTAGGATCATGTTTACAGATTTTAGACCGAGAATGGGCCTTCTTCTGTCATCACCTTCTCCCCGGTTTCCAGCCATAGCCCACTCCACAAGCTGCCACTCTTCCTCTCCGCACCTTTTCTTTAGTGGATCCAGCTCCGGGCAATAGGAAGCTCTGAGTCAAGCAGTGCTTCCCAGACCTCCTTCCTCTGGTCCCCCATCCTGACCACAGAGGACCACCTCTGACCCTCCTGAGCCTCACAGGGTGGAGGACTGACATAAACAATGCTTGGCCTCTCTGGCTGCTTACTTGTTCCTTCCCGTATGAGGAAGACATCTGATTGGACGTGTGAAGCTTTGCTTTATTACTTTTTGAAAGTCTGTAATGGGCCTGCCTCCTACTCTGTTTTGTATGTTTTTTGTTCTACCAACAAATGGGAATTAAAGGCAAATCTATAAGTACTCCTGCCACTGGGATTTAAAAGTAGCCAGGTGCAGTGGCTCATGCCTGTAATCCCAGCACTTTGGGAGGCCAAGGTGGGTGGATCACCTGAGGTCACGAGTTTGAGACCAGCCTGGCCATGATGGCGAAACCCCATCTCTACTAAAAATATAAAAACTAGCCAGGAGTGGTAGTGCATGCCTGGAGTCCCAGCTACTCGGGAGGCTGAGGCAGGAGCATCGCTTGAACCTGGGAGGTGCAGGCTGCAGTGAGCTGAGATCACATCACTCCACTCCAGCCTGGGTGACAGAATGAGACTCCATCTCAAAAATAATTAATTAATTAATTAATTAATTAATTAAAGTTACTAATGACATTGATTATTACAATGGATTCCAAGGTTCTATATACATTGTTTTCCCCATAGATGAATCCTGTCTTGATTTGAGAAATAGTAGGACCACAATTTGGCCTCAGGCTCCAGACGCATTCTCCGATCTAGCTTGTAGAATCAGGAGATATTAGGCTGCTCATAAACTATCCCAGAGATTTCTGTGGTCTCCATTTAACCAGTGAGTTGTGTGTCTGTGCACTATTGTGTAGAAACATGGTGCAAAAACAAGTAAATGATCTGTAAATCTCTAACACAAAGCAAACTTTTCCCTCTACTTATTCCCTAATAACACATCATTAGCAAAGGCCCACTGTTGGCCCTGATCTCGTGTCACAAAAGGTTGATAACGTCATTGGAAACCAATACGGCACAAGAGGAACCTAAATCATCTGATGCCATATATCCAGGAAGCTTTTAGAATCCAACCTAAAGCAGCTCCCACTGTTCAAACATGGGATACTGTGAACATCAATGAGAATAATGACGACAATGGATTGAAATATACCAAATATTCATGACTTTATAATAATACTAAAAAGCAAAAAATACTTGATATAAATATATTAAATTATCACATGTACCCTGAAAGTATGTACATCTATTATGCATCAATTTTAAAAAATAATTTTAAAAACTACTTGGTTGCTGTTAAGGAATATTGAGAAACCAAATCATTATTTTGAAAACTGATAAAGGAAAATACTTATAAATAAATAAAGGAAATACTAATAAATGAAGAATGATAGAATTAGATCACCATTTTGCAATCCCTAATGTATTAATATAGACCTAGTGTTCATCAACAACAGTACTGACGTCATAGAGAGACAATCAGCTATCATGAGCTTCCTGATAGAAGGATACAACACCTGTAAAGTAATCTGGTCCCTCCAAATCAAACCGGAATTTGCTGTAGATCCAATTGCCAGCTTATCAAGTAGAGAAGACAGACAAATACAGTAATTACATATACCATGATGATGCAACCAGCAAAACCAGGATGTGGAAAATTCTACAGGACAAACAAGTGGTTCCTTCAATAATTAAACTGCAAGGATAAGACAAAGGTTGGGAGTAAAAACTATGCATTAAAATAAACTTTAAAAACATGCTAGCCAGGCCAGGCGCGGTGGCTCACACCTGTAATCCCAGCACTTTGGGAGGCCGAGGCGGGTGGATCACCTGAGGTCAGGAGTTCAAGACCAGCCTAGCCAACATGGTGAAACCCCGTCTCTGCTAAAAAGACAAAAATTAGCAGGGCATAGTGGTGGGTGCCTGTAATCCCAGCGACTTGGGATGCTGAGGCAGGAGAATCGCTTCAACCCAGGAGGCGGAGGTTGCAATGAGACGAGATCACACCACTGCACTCCAGCCTGGGTAACAGAGCAAAATTCCATCTCAAAAAACAAACAAACAAAAAACCCATGGCAACCAATCACAAGATTCACAGTTTGAATCTTGACTCCTAATTCAAACTGTGAGGCATTTATTATTATTATTATTATTATTATTATTATTTATTTTGTTGAGACAGGGTCTCACTCTATTGCTCAGGCTGGAGTGCAGCAGACCAATTACGGTTCTCCTGAACCTCCCAATGCTCAGGTGATCCTCCTGCCTCAGCCCCCTGAGTAGCTGGGACTACAGGCGTGCACCACCACACTTGGCTAATTTTTGTATTTTTGGTAGAGACAGGGTTTCACCATGTTGCCCAGGCTGATCTCGAACTCCTGAGCTGAGGCAATCCACCAGCCTCAGCCTCCCAAAGTGCTGAGATTACAGGCATGAGCCACTGCGCCAGGCCTCTGTACAGTATTTTTTTGAGTCATTTATTCATCTATGGGAAAATTGATCTTTTCAACACTAGATATATGATAACATTAAACTATTATTATTATTATTATTATTATTATTGTTTTTGAGATGGAGTATCACTCTGTCGCCCAGGCTGGAGTGCAGTGGCGTGATCTCAGCTCACTGCAACCTCCACCTCCCGGGTTCAAGCAATTCTCCTGTTTCAGCATCCCAAGTAGCTGGGACTACAGGCACACACCACTATGCCCAGCTAATTTTTGTATTTTTAGTAGAGACAAGGTTTCACCATATTGGTCAGGCTGGTCTCGAACTCCTGACCTCAGGTGATCCACCCGCCTCGGCCTCCCAAAGTACTGGGATTACAGGCATGAGCCACCGTGCCCGGCCAAACCATTATTATTTTAAAGGGATGATTATAGTATTATAGGTAATTTTTAAGAGTCTTTATCTTTTAAGTATCTTTTAAATATACCTAGTGAAAAAAATTATGAATAAAATAAAATGATGCTTTCCATTTGCTTCAAAATTATGAGGGAGGTGACCTCTGGAGATGGGGACAGGATTGGCCTCGAGTTGATGGCTGGCGGGGAGGGTGATGTTACATGGAGATTCACTGTACCATTGTCTACTAACTCTCTACAGTAAAACATTTTACAAAAACACATTTATTGTAGCTTGAAAATGGGAGATTCCTCTCTGCCTGGCGGGATGATTTATGAAGTTACTATTTTTTGTTTTGTTCTTTCTGCTGTTAAAAGAGAAACAAAAAGTGATCCTTCCTCACATCCTCTTCTCACCACCCCGAGAGCAGCGTGTGCTTTGAGCACCAGAGAACTGGGGCTTCGCTTGCAAACAGGGCAGAATTAATAGGCCTTTGTTTTCAGAAAGCCTTCGCAGGAACAAACAGCTGAACTGTCTGGAGAGAGCAGGTGGGGTCTCTGGACTGGGAACAGGAAGGCTGTTGACAGGGCCTGTGGCCTGTGGCCTGGTGTCGGGGCAGGGTGGGGCTGCTTCCCAGC
Organism: Rhinopithecus roxellana; assembly: GCF_007565055.1. Classification (NCBI taxonomy): domain Eukaryota; kingdom Metazoa; phylum Chordata; class Mammalia; order Primates; family Cercopithecidae; genus Rhinopithecus; species Rhinopithecus roxellana. The sequence goes on along the minus strand of NC_044556.1, from coordinate 109,540,770 downwards.
ATCAGGAGGGTGACCAGGGCTGGTGGCTGTGCTGTTGGGTGGTGGGCAAACCGGAGGGAAGAACCTCCTTTGTTCTAGGGTTTGGCTTTACACAAAGCTTTCTCTCCTCTAGTCTCACTATGGGCTTGACAAACGTCATGTCAATATAGTCCTTTTAACAATCTGTTGAAAAAGCCCCACCTTGAGAGAACTGCTCAAGGTTCTCCCTGGTTTCCTCACAGGGTCATCCCAGTTTCCGGAGCAGTGGACTGGGGAGGGGACAGGGCTGCTCAGGTGATGACGTGGGTGACTGAGCCAGTTTGGTGTTCAACAATTGTCATGTTCTTGGTCCGTATTGTTAGGTTTTAGAGGTACCATGTAAACCCCCAGGCCTCCTCTTACTATGATTGGCCAGTAAGGGATTGGAGTCACACTTGATTTACAAAAAATGAAACTGTGTTTCTGGGACAAGCGTGTGATGGTTGCATTTCACACCTGAGAATCACATATTGCCCGTTAATTCTTTTCTGATAGTTTAAAATTAAGAACCCCCAATGTCTCTGCAGTTACCTTTAAGCACACCATTTTTGTGAAGGGCTTACTTTTGGCAGCCACCATACTAGCTCAGCTGGATCGAACTCCTTTAATTGGTAATGCAGCCAGAAACAATGGCAGTGAGGCTGGGCCTCGACCCCTGGCCTCCCTACTCAGAGAAGAATGGTCCTCAGGACTGAAGGTCACAAGAATTTCAGAGATACTGAGCAACCGTGGGATCAGGACAGTTCACTCGGAATGTGATGAGAAGGGATATTCGTAGATTTCACAAGCAACTGAAAAACACGGCACTACCACAGAGTTGCACACAAAATACATGCAGTATTTTCTAGTCTATGTGAGTGCAGCTTGCCTCAGGGACTCTGAAGGACCATTGAAAAGAAACAACTGGGTGATGGAGGCCCTCAAATGGTCCTGGGGACACAGGATGGGGGACAGAATAGGACCTGGGATTGCCCTGGTATTATGTTTACCTTGTACCTTTTGCTGATCTTTCTCCTTCCCTATCTCTAACTTTGGGTTGCCCGCAGGTTCAGCCCTCAGAGCCCTTCTCCTCCCTACTCACCCTCCCTCCTTAGGTGATCCCATCCAGCCCCACAGCTTTAAACATCTTCTGTACACGGACCACTCCACCCCAGGCTCTCCGGAGCTCCAGACTTATATAGACAGCCTGGATGTCTGGTTGGCTTCTCAGTTGGGAACACGTCTCCAACCACACTCTTGATCTTCCCCCAAACCTTAACAGAATAGTATCTAGTTGCTGAGGCCTAAACCTTGTGATCATTCTTGGAGTCTTTTCCTCTACTTCTATCCCATCCACTGGGAAATCCTGTTGCTTTTACCTTCCGAATAGATCCCAAATCCAACCACCTTTCACTACCCACCATTATCACCCTGGCCTGGACACCATCTCCCTTATAATGTCCCCTAACCAGCTCAGCACCATTCAGTGGCTTCTCTTCTTCTCCTCACATTTAGCTCCAAATCCTTTCCTGGCCCACAAGGCCCTTCATGCTCGGGGGCCTGCCCACCTCTCCCACCTCATCTGCTTCTCTCTCTTCACTCAGGCTACCAAGGCCCGGGGGCTCCTTGCTGATCCTTCTGGTGCATACAAGGAATGCACTTTCCCCACACCCCTTCATTCCCTCCAGGCCACTGCTCAAGATCCTTCATTCCCTCCAGCCCACTGCTCAAGATCCTTCATTCCCTCCAGGCCACTGCTCAAGATCCCCTCCTTAGAGGGGCCTTCCATGTCATTCTAGACAGGACAGTACCTCATCACTCTCACCCCTTATCCTGCTTCATTTTTCTTCATAGTGTACATCCTGACATGACATATGTTTACTGATGTATTATCTGCCTCCTATGGTCAACCTCACAGTCAGAATTCAAGTTCCTTAAGGACGGGGACTTTGTTTTGCTGACTAGCACTGTTTCTTTTTTTTTTCTTTTTCTTTTTCTTTTTCTTTTTTTTTTTTTTTTGAGGTGGGATCTTGCTTTGTCACCCAGGCTGGAGTGCAGTGGCATAATCTCGGCTCACTGCAGCCTCTGCCTCCCGGGTTGAAGCAATTCTTCTGCCTCAGCCTTCCAAGTAGCTGGGACTACAGGCGCCCGCCACCATGCCCAGCTAATTTTTGCATTTTCAGTAGAGAGAGGGTTTTGCCATGTTGCCCAGGCTGATCTTGAACTCCTGACCTCAAGTGATCCACCCACCTTGGCCTCCCAAAGTGCTAGGATTACAGGCGTGAGCTACCGCACCCGACCAGTTTACTAGAACTGTTTCCAGCATAGAATATCACTAATTAAATATTTTATTGAATGAATGAAGTTAAAATGACACGTACACCCTTTCCGTGAAGTCCCTGAGGTCACAAGTTTAGGAAAATGGACTTCCTTAGTCCCAGACATCCTATAAACACCTGTGCCCAACCTTCTTATATAATTGAAGATATTTACTATATGGAGAAAATATTTATATTCATTCATTCAGCAGATATTTACTCAACACTTTGTAATGGTAGATACCACTTACTAAGCCCGATGTGCAGAGAGCCCGTCATGCTCAGAGTAATCCTACAAGGTAGCTATGATTTCTGCCACTTTACAGATGGGCAACAGAGGACAGACACATCACGTGACTTTCCCCAGGTCACATATCCTATACCTGGTACAGCTGGAATTCAGCCCTCTTTTCCCTAAGCCATGCTATTAAAAAGCTATTTCAGCATTAGCCTCAAGCCATCTCGTTCTAGAACGTTCTCACCCACCCAGTACTGGCAGCAAAATTGCCAATGTGAGCCCATAAAACATTTGCAGTTCATCCTGTCACTTCCTCTGTGAAGTCCTCCATGAGTCCCACAGGCAGAGCCAGCTGCTGTCATTGACCCCAATGCACTTGGCTAACATTGCTGAACAACTCTTGCTCAGTGTCATTATTGGTCTTCCTGTCTCTCCCATGAGGCTGAAACCTCTCAAAGACAAGAGCCTATGTCTCACACTCACTCTGGCATCTCTGGTGCCCGGCACAGTGTCTGGCACATGGTGGGAATTCAATGAATGCTGACTGAATGAGCAAATGAATTGCATTAGGAAACCCTTCCACAGCCTCAGAAGCTGGTATTCCGGCATGAGTGCAGGCGGCCAGTTGGCCCCTCGCTCTGCCTGTGTTGGTCATTCTCCACTTCTTTTGCAGGCTTATTTCCCCAGTTCCTATTGTATTGCTTGAAGATCTGTGACATTTCCTGCTAAGTCTTCTGTGCAATAGTAGCTCATTCTAATTGCCCCCTGCAAATAATACTTGTTCTGAAAGAAACTGTGTCTCTGGAATGCAGATTCTGCCTGTAATGTTGTGCTTTGTGGGCTCCGTTTCACAGCAGCCGAGGGGTGCGTTTCTCTCTGACAAAACCATCTGTGAGGCGGGAATCTGGCGCTTCCTGGAGCTGATCCAACAGAATCCGTCAGGACATTGCTGTGGGCCTTGAGAACTCCCGGTTATCAACGGAATGCAAATTTTTAAAAGATCAATAAGATACTATTTTTCCCCAACTAATTGCAAAATAAAAAGCAAAAATATGCTGGGGAAGGTTTAGAATATGGGAACAATCTTTCTGCAGGACAGATTGAAAACACGTTCGCAAAAGACTTAAAAATAGATCCCCATTACTTTAAAGGTGGCCCAACAGTTCTGCTTTTTGGAATGTATTCTAAGCAAACAATTAAGACTTAACTAGCAGGATGTTGATCTTAATTTATTATAATAGTAAAAATTGAAAATTATTTAAATTACTAAGAATGAGGAACTAATAGGCCAGGTGTGGTGGCTCTAATCCCAGCTCTTTGGGAGGCCAAGGTGGGAGGATTGCTTGAGGCCAGGAGTTCGAGGCTGTAGTGAGCTATGACCGTGCCTCTGCACTCCAGCTGGGGTGACACGGTGAGACCTGTCTCTAAATTAATTAATTAATTAATTAAATAAGGTATAGCCAAACAATTAGATACTATCCAGTCACTCAAAGTTATGTTTTAGGTGAATATACATTATCATGGAAAGAGTGTTCATTACTGTATTCACTTAAAATAGTAGATTACATAATAGCATATATGGTCTGATCCTGTAGTATTATCATGTTTGTTATTTATTTATTTCTCTTCCCCAATAGTACCCTGATTTCTTACCAGAGTATTTTCTCCCTCCAGTGGGGTGTAGCTGGTGGTTGGAGGATTCCTGCCTTCCATATGGCTGCCTAGAAGCAAGGTCCGTCCTTACCTGCCTAGGCCAGACTGAGCTCAGCTCAGTGGGCTGTGTCTTGCAGGCCTTGAACCTGAAGCAGTACAAAGCCATCCCCTGCAGCAGAGGCCCTGGATGGGCTGTTCCGGTTGTGTGATGTTTGCTATCCTCTTACACCATGTTTCTTTGCCCTCAGATGCCCCCTTGGCTCCTGTAAGCCTAAGCCTGGTGCCCCAGTCTCCAGTAGGCTCTGTAAGCACCCCTTCCTCAGCCCAGGTGCCTTCCAGTGAGTCCTGCTTTCTGTCCTCACGGTCAAGGGCCCTGACTGATAGGTTCCACAGTGGTATTTTAAAGAAGTTCTATAGAGAGACACATCCCTGGAAAAAGCTTTCAGAAGAGATGAAACAAAACATTAGTAATGGTGGTAACTTTTGTGGAATTAAGGTGTTTTCCTCTTCTTTTCTGTTCACTGGCATTTTCCATTTTCTCTTTAATATCTATTGCTTGGGAGCCACTCTAGTAATTGTTAGAGTATTTTATACTTTACATCATTTTTCCCAAAGGGCCTTTACTGGGAAGATTCTCTAAAGTAGCCATCTCAGAGTGAGGTGCCCCTGCAGGGAATTCAAGATGACTCCTTAGGCGGCAGGAAGAAAACCAGGATTTAATTTACATTTAGGTTCTGTGTTAGTTAAATCTCACTGACATCCTCCCTGGGTCCACACGGCAGACATGCACGTATCAGGAAGGCGGGCGGCCGTCGTGAAGGAAGCTCAGGGAGCCTTCGCTCGTGCACGGATTCCATCTTGTTTATTTCTGTGCAATCACTAACCGTACAGGCGGCCAACTGAGTGAGGGATTTACAGATGTGATTTGGTTGTAATGACATCAGCCCTCAAAAATTGATAAGAGACTTAAAAAGTTTCCTAAAAAGTAACCTGGAATTGAAGATAATCCCAACACAGGGGGGTTTCCTGAGAATGGCGGGGGCAACAATTCCACCAGCACTGGCTCTGCATCGTGTTGTGTAAGAACAAAGACAGGCTTATCGGGTTTGATGAAGAAGAACTAAAAAACTTAAACATCATCAAGACTAGTTGGAAAGTAGACTTACCTCTGTTCCCATTAACAACGAGCTCTGCCTCAGTATAGGTCATGCCTTGAGTTGGTAACCAGGAATGTTACCAGCCAGCGAGACATTTTAAACTAGGTATTTAGAGCATGGAAACACATCTTGACATGCTTAAAAGCCATATTTAAAGTCATGCAATACTCAACCACACTTCAGTACATTTCCTGAGTTAGGTGATAAATGCTTAGAAGCCTCTTCTGAGATTTCTTTTTTTTTTTTTGAGACGGAGTCTCGCTCTGTCGCCCAGGCTGGAGTGCAGTGGCGCGATCTCGGCTCACTGCAAGCTCCGCCTCCCGGGTTCACACCATTCTCCTGCCTCAGCCTCCCATGCAGCTGGGACTACAGGTGCACACCACCACGCCTGGCTAATTTTTTGTATTTTTAGTAGAGATGGGGTTTCACTGTGTTATCCAGGATGGTCTCGATCTCCTGACCTCATGATCCCGCCTCGGCCTCCCAAAGTGCTGAGATTACAGGCATGAGCCACTGTGCTTGGTCTGATTTTTCTTTTTTAAGAAAAATAGCAGTTTCTTCAAATGATTAGGAGTGTTTTCTCCACTAGATGAGATAATTCCTGCTGCTCTAAAAGTACCATGACAGATAGCACATTTTTAAAAGCAGAAGAAAAAAAGAAACCTCTTAAAGCCTCGTATTTTCACATTCTAGAAAGAAACTTAACGCCTTATAATTAATAGCACCATGACAGCACATGTCGGGTATCTCCCCACCAGCAGCCCAGGTATGCGCACATTCTCTCCAATTAGTTTTCTATTATCTACCTACTTCCCCACCTCTCTGTCCATACCCAGGCAGCAGATCTCCATCCCTGCCCCTCCCTCTCTCTTTTTCTCTCTCCCTCTCTGCCTAGCTGGCTTTCTGTAAATAATAATTTGTGTCATAGCCTACAGCTTTTTAAACATTTTCACTTTTATTATTTCATTTAATCTTCACACCAGCCCTGAAAAGTGATTTTTCCACTATACAAATTAAGATGAAGACACTCAGCACTATTTTTTGATTTTTTTGAGACAAGGTCTCTCTCTATCACCCAGGCTGAGTGCAGTGGCGCAATCGTGGCTCACCACAGCCTCGACTTCCAGGGAAGCTCAGTGATATTAAATGTCTGGGCCAATCACGTAATCAGTAAGGAGCAGAGCCTAACTCCAAATCGCACACTTTCATTCAATATCAGAGCCCCAGGTAGTGCTTTTTACACACAAGCGTGCATAAGGCTCCCCTGGGAACGTTAAAGTTTCCTGGACCCTACCTCCAGAGATTCTGTTTTAGGGGTCTGGAATGGGGCACACCCCCGATTTCTAACACCCTCCTTCCGGATGCTCCTGAAGCAGATGACTGGCAACCACGCTTTCAGAAATACGCAGGCCTAGGAGGCAGCCACCATGCCTGGCACAAGGGGAGCACGCATGACCATGAGGCTCTCTGTTTATTTAAGCAGCCCAGGAGGGTAAGGTAGTAACCCTTGATCTTCAAGGAACTGCCTGTATAAACACGGTACTTTCTTATATGGAAGGATTTAGAAAACGGAAAGGAAAGAAGATGGGAAGGTAGGAGAGAAAGATCTAAACACATTCCATCCCACAGAACATACTCCTGCCCTTACCGAACAGTCGTCATCCCAACTAGCCTGCTATCTTAGACTCTCTTTGTTGTGTCTTTTAGGCATTTGGCACTTAGACACTGGGTGACCGCAAAGGGGATTAAATCTCTGCGCTTCTTCTCAGGAGGGAGAAGGATAGAGCTGAGCTCTCTATTTTACAGACAGAGGTGCATAGGAGGGGAAGCGCCTGAAGCAGAGTGAGTCACACATGGAGCTGGGAGCAGAGCGCAAGATCGCCAGACTCTCAGGCCTGTGTGTCGGGCCCTGAGTCACGCACCTTCCCCAGCAGTGTGAGAACAGAGATGGCTTTCCACAGGGCCCGGCGAAACTGTGGGGTATGGCAGGCTCTGCAGAAGCCAGGAGTCATGAGGGTAAGCAAACTTCCCGCACAAGAGGCTAAGCACTCTCCTAGTCAGGAACTGGCATGGTGATTTACATCAGATGCTGAGGGCAAGGTCGGTGAGCTGAAGAGGCAAAATACACATTGAAGTGATTTGAGTGTAAAGAAAAATGTTCCCTTTGCAAACAAGGTACGTTTATTCTGCAACTTAGGAGATAAAATGAGATTTCTGTGGGGAGTCTATGCTGCGCTTTCTGGTGGCCTTAAAAGAAACAGACAAATTTGTGCTAACGGTAAAAATGAATTACATTCCATAAAGCCAACTCTATGACACTAAACAGAGAAGATTCCCTTGAGACAAGATGTGAAGTTGAACATCAGTCAGAACTTCTGAAAGAATCCTCGAAGATGGGGCCTGGGGAGGCAGGCAATCTCGATGCAACCTTACTCTACTGCCTTCTGCACACAACAGCGGCTCCTCGGAGAGAGAATATGATGTCATCACTTGAACATCAAGAGATTAGGGTTCATTCACCAGGCCGTACTTCTTTAATGGCTTACAGGACTTAACTCAGAGCTGTTTTGTGTGCTCCAAACAAGTCTGTGCCTGGGTTGACGCACTAGGCTCTCGCACACGCTTCAATGCTGCATGTCCGTGCTGGCCCCTGCCACCGAATGATATGCCCCTGGGTATGCGTCCACCTTGAAGGGTATTTCATATCTCGGCCACCCTCCTTCCCAGCTGCAGTGTGTTCCTATCATAAACAGCCTGTCTGTTGATGTTCTGAGGGTCACCACACTCCTCTCCTCCTCCATCCCCACCCTGTCCTGAAGGCATGTGGCTCATCCTCATCTCTGGCTGGTGATTCTGACATGCGCGGTCAAGCCAGTGGCACATCAGTTCTCATCTGGATTTTACCTTGGGAAAATCTCAGGTAATCCTGGGGGGAAAAAATGATCTTGGCAAACTAGAGAAGGAAGAAATGTCTTCCACTGTTACCGTTGCTGGAATTATTTGTCAGAAAGCCTTCCAGAAGTGACGATTCCTCGCCATCGTTTTCACTCGCTATTTTTTGAATGGGATGACCACATATTAATCATCTAAACTGGAACATTTCTAAGAGCACAAAGGAGACCTGTTAATAATTACACTGGGATGGGTGTAGTCTGGGACTACCCCAGGCAAAGCAGGACAGACGTCCAGCAGGACATCCTGCTTCTCCAGGCCATGAGTAGAACAAAGACATGTAGGGCAGAGTCCCAGATGACCCCAGGTGACAAAAAAACATAAACAGAAATACGTTTTATTCTTGTAAACCTCTGACTTTGGGAGTTTTGTTATCACAACATAACTTAGAAAAAGCTGATACAGCCCCTTACCGCTGTGTAACTTCTTGATTGCCACCTCTGCAAAATGGGGATAACTTAATAGCACCTACACCAATGGGTGGATGTGAGGATGAAATGAGTTCATGTAAGTCAAGCACTTAGGATAGTGCCTGCAACACAGAGAACAGTCAACAAACGTCAGCCACTCTTACTATTTATTCATATAATAACACAGGAGAAGAAAAGAAACACGCTAAGAACACAGTGAAGTCCAATTTCAAAGGAAACGTATTATCACTCAGGAATGGTAGGAAAGACCACCCCTTGCTACCAACACCAGCCACTTGCCCTTTTAGAGCCCCGAGCCCTCTAACCCTCCCATCTGTTAGCCAGTCCTCCTACCTGGGTCCTTCCCTAATGGTAGCCACGGACACCCTCGGAACTGCTTCCTTGTAGATTCCTCGGCCTTTGGCTCCTTCCACCTCACCCACATGACGAAGCCTTACCCTTTGCTCCGGAGCACAAAACCTTCCAGGGTTTCTTGAAAATCCTTACATGGGCTCTCTCAACTCTTTTCCCCATTTCCCACAAGAGATATTCTAAAGTTACACCATTCTCTTCAAGCTCTATAACCTACTACCTTCCTCTCCAAAAGGCAGTAGAGGCCATGAGGTAGGGACCACAGGCGTTGGTTCATTGTTCCTAAATCTCTGTATTGCTCTGGAAGCCGGCCCCTCCCTTCACCCTCTCTGCGGGCTCTCAGCCCTCGGACGAGAAATGAACTTGCTATATCTGCCCATCTTCCAAAAATCACTCCCCCAGCCTGCTGTTTCCTTCTCTTCACTGCCGAGTAACTTGTCCTCCAGGCTGCAACCTTCTCACATCCATTCCTTCCTCAGTCCACTCAACTCCATACCCTGTTGCTTCCCCACATCTGCCCTGGGAGAGGCCCTCCATGAACTCTCATTGCTAACACCAATGGACGTTTTTTCCGTCTTTAATTTCCCTCTCCTCTCCACTACATCTGGCATGGCCACTGCCTCCTCCTTGCGATTCTCTCCGATCTCGGCATCCAAGATGCTTCTTTCCAGCTCTCCCTCTTCTCAGGCTTCGCCTTCCTGTCTCTTTTGCGGGCTCCTCTTCCTCTGCCTTCCCGTAAATGCTGACGTTCCCCGTGGTTTTGTTCTAGACTCTCTTCTTTTCCTTTCAAGCTACTTACATGCTGAGCTCCAAAGGTGTCTGTACCCAGCCTCACCATTTTGCTCACCAATGCCCCACTTGCTCCTTGGATTTCTTATCTGAATAAATGGCACTTTTACCCATCGTCTGAGCCAGAAACCTGGGATTCATGCTTGACTTTTCTCAGTCTATCCCCTCCCACCAACCAAATAGCCTACAAACTGATCTCACTTCTAGTCTTGACCTATCAAATCTATTTTCCCTGCTGCTTACAAATGATCTTTCTCTGTGATCTTCAGAATAAAGTCCAAACTCTCACCCTGAAACCGTAACTCAGCACCTAACCCAATATTCTTAATGATACAGCTTGTTTACCGCTCCAGTTTCACCTCTCATCATGACCCCCCAAATCTCCTACCTTCCAAACATACTGAGCTGCTTTCAATTCCCAGGTGGTTCCATGTTTCATGACACCTCTAGGGTTTTTGGACTTGCCACTCACCTGCTGAAATGCCCTGTGCCCCACCGCCCACTTACTAAACTTCTCATTGTAAAGTCAGGTGCTTCCTGTCCTGGGAAGCCTTCTCTGCTCACTAGCACCTTTCATCTCCCAGAAAGCTCCCTCCCTGCAAGGCCGAGTAGCTGCCCCTCTTCTGTGCTTCCACGGTACCCTGAACGTGCCCCTGTCTGAACTGTGGCTGCTGATGGACTTGCAGGCTTCCTGCACTGAACTGGGACCTGGATTCGTTAGGGACTCTGGTTCCTAGCACATTATCTCACGATACTCATTCAATGTTTCATGAATGAACGAACAGTGACAGTCTCTTGGGTAGTGGCCGCATCTTTCGGGGGCAAGACAGCATGCCTGAGGAAGGCTCCCAGCAACTTGAAATGTTTACATCTACGTAGACACATACATACAGTGGTAAAGCCATCTTTACATAGAGATCTCTGTGTGTGTGTGTGTGTGTGTGTGTATTGTTATAAAAGAATATCTAAGTTGGGAAAATTGTTCATTCTCCTTTACCTTATCTTCCCCTTTGCTTGTAAGTTGCCATATAGTGACTATTTTTCCATTGTGCCTGCTTGTGCTCAGAGGCGTCCCCGTCACTCCATTCTGCTCTGTCAGGAGCTGCACATTTGCACACCATCACATTTCTCAGCATTCTTACTCAGTATTCAGGACAATAGTCCCATGACAGATATACTGAGTAGGTGACAATTCTAAAGACAAAGAGAGAATTGCCACTACCTTACACTATCAATGTCCACTCAGCCTTCTTTTCTTCAGTTTCAATGATCTCAACTCCTTTAGCTACTCCATAAAAGGTGACATGCTGGATCAGCAGATATAAATGTTTACATTCAGTTATTACAATCCCAAATAACATTCGTAATTGGCACTCATAACAAATCAATTAATATTTATTTTGATAAATCTCCTTCCACACTCAGATTGATGAAGCGTTTGTTATTATTGAAAAAGGAAGCCTTCATTATATTGCTCCTCATTGTCAAGTGCTGGTCATTCTGCCCCCTCTTAAGATCTTTATATGCCAAACCTTGGGTCACTACAGTCATTTTCATTTTGTCAACTTAATTAATTTGAAGGTTACCTGAGTTTTATTATAGAAAATAACAATTCTAACGTTAAAATGTTTTAAGAATCGTTTTTAAATAAATAGTAATTTATCATTCTGTAAGGCTAGACATACTAAATTTGTTTTAAAGTGTTATGATCATCTTTAAAAACAAAGTATCTTAAAATAATTATGTCACAAGGTATTAAATATCACATACAGGAATCCTAAGATTCCGTAGATTCTCTTATCTTAGATGTGAAATTAACAAGGAGAAACAATTTCTAACACTGTCCTTTCAATTAGAAATTATCTTTAGAACATTTAATTTTCATCTATCACCATCATTGTTATATAGTCCTTGTAATGAATTGAATTTGATTCTGGATCAATTGCAGCAGACAACATTTCTTCCATTTCCTCTTGAGAAAAAGGCTCACCTCAGAGAGACAAAAAGGAAAATTTATCATTTATGATCATCTGATTTTTTTCTTTCTCTTTCCACGAGTCAGCTTAATAGCCATGGAGCCCCACAAACTCCCACAATGTCACTAGTTACGCTCCCTGGAGCTGCAGAGCCAGGATATCACGACAGTCCAGAGGTTCAAAGAGAAGGCTATTGTACACCCTGGCAGATTCTGGACTTCTTTTAGCCTGCAGATGTCATAGATCAAGCAACCTCTAGAACGCGTCATTTCAGGCAAAACAGTAGGAAGACACACAGATATCACGAACAAGGTTATTTATTTAGATGAAAACTTTTCAAATTACCAGAGGATCAACTGGAAGCCCCAGTATTTGATGAAAGATGGAAGCAAAATAGCCAATGGTTAAAGCACAAGTTTGGATTCACATGCTGGCTGCCTCTTACTCGCTCTGAGGTCTTGAGCAAGTCACTTAACTGCCCCACACCTTAGTTTACCTGTCTATAAAATGGAGGTGATAATGACACTACCTATCACAGGGTTGTCATGAGGATGAAATATGTTATGATTTGAATGGGATGAAGAACAGTACCTGGCATATGAGCAGCAACATGTAAGTGTTTGTTTAAAAAACTGTTCTGAGATCTTCCCTCCTGCTAAACACTGTCTGATGCAATACACATTCCTGGACACTTAGGGACTTCTATCTTGTAGGAACTTGATTCAATGTGATTTCTTTTGTTTATCATATGACATCCTGGGCTGTAAGAATGCATATTCTCAAACTAGCTGATACTTTGTGGATATTGTGAAGAGCGTGCAAGTAACTTGAATCTATATTGCTATGTAGCATAAATTTACTTAAAAACAATTTGTAGAATTCTGAGACTCTCAAAGTAGCAATTCTTAAGCACCTATTTTACCAAACTAGTCAACTGCTATTACACTTAGCTGATAGGTCCGTTATATTAAATCATAACTTAGATTTGTATAGTAATTTACATCTTACATATTACTTCCAAACATATTGGTTCATATATGTAGAAGGTTTGTAATAACACTTGTTGAATGAATAATTGAAACCATATATATTCTTACTTGAAAATACCTGTCCTATGCTTAGTCCACTGAGATACTCAATAGTTGATCTTTAAGTACCATGAACTCTCTGTAAACATATCATTTTTGAAATTATCACACAGTACCTCCAAGTAAACCATGTGATTGCACCATCTCTGTATACACTGCAGTCTGTTCTGACTTCTCTGTTTTAGTCAGTAGCGTTACCATAATACTTGTCACTGAGGGCAGAGCCTTCATGTTACTTTTGATTCGGCTCTCATCTTTGTCACCTACACTCTGTTACTCATCATGACCCATGGATCCTGCCGCAGACAGTCCTACTGTACCAATCCCTTCTCCCCATTGCCATTTCTGTTGCCAGGTCAGGCCTTTACTTGGGTGCCTTCAGAATGCTGAAATAACCTTTTAACTGGCCTCCCTAGTCCAACCTCTTTCTCATGCATCTAACAAACCGACCAGCACCAGAAAAACCTTCTCACAATCACTCATACACCATGTGACTCATCTGCTTAAAAGCCTATAATACTTCTCCATTGCCCACAGGTGAATTCCAAACTCCTGAGCCTGGGACTCCACAATTTAGTCCCAGTAAATCTACTGAAGTTAATTTCCTGCTGTTTGCCAACATTACCCTCTGGGCCAGCTAGGCTTACTTTCTCTCTGAAATAGCATGTTCATTCCTACCTCCCAATTTTTGTTCAGACTGTTTTACATATCAATAACGTCTCCCTCTCATTAGCCCCTTCACCTGGTCTTCATCATCTACTCATTCACTCATTCATTCAACAAACATTTGTTGAGATCTACCGTGTGTGAGGGAATTAAAACGCACCAGAGTTTACTTCTGCCCTCAACTTAACCATGTACATTCTACCCTCTCAAAAAACCTATTTTCTCTCTAAGTCTTCCCAGACCAAGCTTTCCAGGCTGGTCCGGCCCTGGTTGATCTTATGATATTGATTTTTCTATTGTCTTGTATTGTGAATTATTTTATGTTAGTTTTATCTCCCCAATAAGATTGTAATATCCTTGAGAGAGGAAGATTTCAGTATCATTATACCTTACTACAATTACTAAATCCTAAACGTACAGTAGGCACACAACCGTAGGAAAAGCTAACTGTTTGGGCCATTTTGACTAAACTCATGTTGCCTAATACATAACCTAGGATTTACTTTCTTTAATCCTTAGGATTAAGAAGCTGATGCTTTGAAAGCTGTAACATCCCCATCAAAATTAATCCCTAAGATAATTTTAACAATGGCATAAGAGTTCTTGGGTGGCAGCTGTGACGGTTGTGGCATTCTTACCCTCACTCCCTGTACTCTGTCTAAAGGTGGATCAAGTTGGGATGGTCAAACCAGTCATGCATGTAGATGCAGTCTTAGTCTTCCCTACTCCAAATTACTTGCACTTTTGATTCTGTCACAAGTGATTAGCAACTGAGTCATTCAGGACTCAATGTGTGAACCAGGGAGCTCTAGCTCTGTATGGGAGAAGGCAAGGTGACCAATATGAGGCTGGCTTCAGGAGACTGTCCATCAGGCCACTGACCTTCAGGGTAAACAACTTTACACACCAGCCTAGCAGAGAGAATTCCTAAAGGAAATACGTTGGCATATATGTAAGTGTGCAGGTTTTATGTGTGTGTGTATGCATATATGTATGATGGGCCATGTTCGAAACAAATATATATGGTTCAATTATCATTAAAAAAGGAAATTTTTAGTGTTAAAAATGACCTCAGTATTCAATTGAGGTTACATTAGCTGTAACTTCGCCGACAGAAAAGCTCTTTAAAAAGGAAATTTTACCAGCACTGTGGGAGGCCAAGATGGATGGATCACCTGAGGTCAGGAGTTCGAGACCAGCATGGCCAACATGGTGAAACCCATCTCTACTAAAACTACAAAAATTAACTGGGCATGGTGGCCCGTGCTTATAATCCCAGCTACTCAGGAGGCTGAGGCAGCAGAATCACTTGAACCCAGGAGGCGGAGGTTGCAGTGAGCTGAGATTGCGCCACTGCACTCCAGTCGGGGCAAGAGAGCAAGACTCCGTCTCAAAAAAAAAGGGGGGAATTTTTATATACTTCTATTCAAATCTTCAATCTAGGAGGAGGCCTTCATTTACAGTGATTGATAGTTCATGTTTTCCAGATGGCATATCTTTTATTCTGGAAATGCTCTGAACGGAATGCCTGAAATTATAGAAGTAATCACTATGTTTCACAAAATCCTACGAGACAACAACCCATCTCCTCTTTCCCTACTCTTTGTCCTCTTAACCCCCACAGAACAGAAACCACCCCCAAGCCAAAATAGTAGGAACAGTAAATAACTTTTTAACCAGAACAACTGATTTTAAAGTATCCCCTATGACTTTCACATAACTGTTAACGAATTATTAATTCCTCACATAAGTCATTGTGATAAGCAATAAATCATGCTTACCTTCCTCAGTCATATACTTGATCAGTTCGTCCTTAGTAAGAAATCCACGTTTAGCTGAATCTAAAACCTAGGGGAAAAGAAAAGATAGATATTATATTTTTTCATTTGGTGAATTAAGTTCTACATGATGAATTTTTCATATACATGTATATATAAATATATGTATTTATATACATGTATATGCATATAAGCTGGAGTTCACATACCTCAAAAGCTCGAAGAAGGACATCTTCTGGAATTGGTCTGTATCTATAATTATGCAATAAAATGAGTAAATGCCACAGTATTTACCACAGTCTCTACATAATAAATCAGTAGTCTCCAACCTTTTTGGCACCAGGGACCAGTTTCACTGAAGACAATTCTTCCACAGACCCGGGAAGGGGAGGGATGGGTTGTGGATGAAACTGCTCCACCTCAGATCATCGGGCATTAGATTCTCATAAGAAGCGTGCAACCAGTCCCTGGCCTGGTGGTTGGGGACCCCTGTAATAAATGACCACATAAAACAAAACAGGGCTGGGCGCAGTGGCTCACGCCTGTAATCCCAGCACTTTGGGAGGCCGAGGTGGGCAGATCACCTGAGGTCAGGAGTTCGAGACCAGACTGGCCAACATAATAAAACCCTGTCTCTACTAAAAATACAAAAATTAGCCAGGCGTGGTGGCATACGTGCGCCTGTAATCCCAGCTACTCGGGAGGCTGAGGCAGGAGAATCGCTTGAACCCAGGAGGCAGAGGTTGCAGTGAGCCAAGATGGTGCCACTGCATTCCAGCCTGGGTGACAAGAGTGAAACTCCCTCTCAAAAAAATAAAATAAAATAAAATAAAAGCTGCTGATATATTGGGATGAGAATACTCGCCTCATTGAAATCTTTTTGGATTTCTGGATATGAAAGTTGAAATACCTCAGCCCCACAGGAAATACTTAGTGCCAAATCACTGACATGTTTGAGGTTATCTATTCGCTTTTTGGAAATCAATTTATCTGGGCACAAGACTTCTATGATGAATGAACTACCGTAAGCTAATGCTATATTTTTGCTAGAAAAATATTAGGATTCTTATTTATCACTGATAATTCAAAACAGAAGATAATAAGAATGTTGATTTACGATTTTTGTAGCTTATTTACCCTCTAATTATGCTTTGCTTAGGATAACACTAATGTGGTTGATATTTCTAAGCATGTACCAACTGGCAGGTCAGAAGTATCTTGAAAGGTTAGAGGTAGGCCACCTTAAGATACACCGGTTGAGTATAATATACAAAGTGAAAAAGTCAAGCGTCCTGAAATGAATGGATTCATAATTCAGATCATTACTTTGCCTTAACAATTGCATTTACTTACTTACCTCCTTTCTAGTAGTATTTCCGTCATCACCGGAAGAAATTTTTCGAATCGAATGTATCCAGTGGGTTCTTCTTCTTCTACCTAAACATTCAATAAGTAAACAGCCATTTATTCATTCAACAAATGTATTCAGCAACCACTTTTTCCAAGCACTGTAACAAGTGCTGGAAACTCTGGATGGTGAGCACGCTGGCCATGACCCCTGCTCACAGAGCTGGTACTTTAGTTTTTTAAGACTTCTCTTCATCATTCAACTTGAACACAGCTGATACTCTGATAAGGGAGACAGACATTAATCAAGAAACGCAACACAAATCCACTGTGAACTGATGTAAGCACAATGAGGGGAAGGAGCATGGGTCTGTAAGAACAGTCAATAAAGAACACTTGGCCGGGCGTTGCGGCTCACGCCTGTAATTCCAGCACTTGGGGAGGCCAAGGCAGGTGGATCACTTGAGGTCAGGAGTTCGAGACCATCCTGGCCAACATGGTGAAACCCCCCCCCCCATCTCTTCTAAAAATACAAAAATTATATGGACGTAGTGGTGCACGCCTGTAATCCCAGCTACACGGGAGGCTGAGGCAGGAAAACCACTTGAACCTGGGAGGTGGAGGTTGCAGTGAGCCGAGATCGCACCACTGTACTCCAGTCCGGGTGACAGAGCGAGACTCCATCTCAAAAAATAATAAAGAAAGAAAGAAAAAACACTTCTTAGACCAGGAGACCGGGGAAGTCATCCATGAGGAAATAACACTCCAGCTGACTTAGAAAGGATGAGTAGAAGGTAATGAGACAGAGACAGCAGGGGAGAGACAGTCACCTAGAGGAAACTGAATATGCTGAGACTCCGCGCTGACACATTGGAGGCTAGGAGGCTGGAGTACAAGGGGCAGGGAGAAGGCTTCAAGATGAGGCTAGAGAGAGAGACAGGGGCAAGACGGCAGGGCATTCTTGTCCATGACAGTGATAAGGTTGCTAGCCTGAGAACAATGGGAAATCAGTGACGGTCTCATAGATGCAGGTTTTGAAAGAGGACACTGGTTGAGGGTGAGGCAGCTTCTTTGGTAGTTCAAGCAGATACGACAAAGGCGTAGATTGGAGTGACGGCCATTGAGAGAGAAATGGATAGCTTCAAAAAATATTTTAAGAAGTGAAATTGATAGGACCTGGTCCTGCATTCATTATGAATAAGGATGGAAAAAACAGAGGATTCAAGGATGACTCCCAAGATTCTGACTTACACCACTGGGATAAGGTCATGCTTTTCCCTGAGATAAGGAACCCTGAATGAGGCACCAGGTTAGGGGACCAATCACCATCTCAAGGACCAACTACATCCTAAATCATCATAATATGCATTAAGTACCTCCACGGTAAATAGAACTTTCACACCACCACGAGGTTAGAAGACTATACCTGAGAAAGAGAATGTTTGGCACTTAGCACTATTAAATGAGAGTGAAACAGATCCCTGCCTGTGGGTTCGACTTGGATGGAGTGGCTGAACAAAACACCATTGACCTTAACTTTCATGTCAGGCTATCTATAAGGAGCTGTAAATTTTCCACTCCCTTTCAAAAATCCTATTGAAAGGCTCACAGATCCCAATTCAGCAGATGAGCTTTGGGCAGATTTATTCTTTGAGCAAAAACAAACAAGCAAACGAAAAACTATAGGTTGCTGCTAAGTGGAACACACCATCATCCAAATGACTCCTATTTTTTCATGTTTATACTAGATTCACACCTAGCATGGTGGAACCCTCAGACTCCACTCTCAGCAGAAAATGCAATGCATTCAGTGACAGAATTGTGTGCTTCAGGATTTCTGAGTCCATCCATTTATGAACAATTGTCCTCAGTTGCCTCTAGGTCCAAGGCGAGCATTTTGAAAATTAATGTTCACATGGCTCTGATGTGCTTGAGTAGCACTCTGCAACTCCCTACTCAGGAGCCTCGGACAAATACAATGTCAATCTCATGAGGTTATCTCCAAAGGAGGAATTTTAAAATTAAAATGTTGAGCTGCTATTCTGGTTACTCCAGAAATTTGCTCCAGAAGCGAGAGCAGTGGTTTTTTTCCTTTCTTCCCACCACCAACAAACCACTGTAGAGCAGCGGTCTCAACCTTCAAAAGATCAAAACCCCTTTTTAGTTTACATGCACCCTGATCAAGCTACAAACTGTTGTTTGTTGTTCCAAAGGAAGTTCAACTCTATAATTCCATCTCCATCAGGGAAGAACTCACAAATGACACATAATATATGCCTCATATCGCTTCCCCAGGTTCCCTCACGACTTTCACAAACCCTCAGGGATGTGAACATTATGGTGCAAACTCCACAGATTCTTTCTTGCCTAACAGATCTTTGTGGAACCAAAATTACATGAAAATAAGTTAAAACAAAACAGCCAACTAGTCAGAATAGCGGACAAGTCATAAATGTTCTTTGTTATTGTTGTTTTTAAAGAGGGACAATGAATAAACAGGCCTTGTGGTTAGAAAATAAGAAGAAAAATGGTTATGACCATCTTCAACTTGGGCAGAAATTGTTAACATCTTTCTATGACCCAACACTGTCCTCTAGAGGCCATCTCCAATTTGTTCTTCAGCACAAAAACATGTATAAGCAATGGCATTAAAAACATATAATTACATAATAATTCCAAGTACAGCATTCATGGAATGTTTAATATAGACACTATTTTATATTATAAAAGGATGTTTATATTTGAATAATCTTTTGATTTTAGAATAGCTTTAGATATACAGAAAAGTTCCAAATACAATACAGAGTTCCCATACACCTGTCACTCAGTTTCCTCTATTTTTTTTCCAGTCTTATTGAGGTATGATGGACAAATAAAAATTGCATATATTTAAGGTGTACCACACGACGTTTTGACATACATACACCTTGTGAAACGATTACCACACAGCCTTATTAACATATCCATCGACTCACTAGTTACCTTTTTTGTATGTGTGGGGAGAACACTTGAGATCTACTCTCTTAGTAAATTTCAAGTATAGAATAATTATTAACCATAGTCACCACGCTGTACATCAGAAATTGTTTTTCTTATCACTGAAAGCTTGTACCCTTTGACCAACATTTTTCCATCTCCCCTACCCTCACGTCTGGTTAACTACCCATCTATTCTGTTTCCATGAGCTTGACTTTTGAAAATGTAACAGAGATCATGCAGTATTTGTCTTTCTGTGTCTAGCTTATTTCACTTAGCATAATGTCCTCCAAGTTCATCCATGTTGTTGCAAATAGCAGGACCTCCTTTTTTAAGGCTGAATAATATTCCATTACATATGTACATATACACACACCTTTTGTTTATCCACTCATTTGTCTATAGATACGTTGTTTCCGTATCTTAGTTACTGTGAATAATGCTGCAATAAACACAGCAATATAGCTAGCTCTTAGAGATTCTGATTTTATTTCTTTTGGGATTTATACCCAGAAGTGGGATTGTTGGATGATATGGTAATTCTATTTTTAGTTTCTTGAGAAACCTCCATAGTGTTTTCCATAGTGTCTGTGCCAATTTACATTCCCACCGACAGGTTCCTTTTTCTCCACACCCTCATCAACACTTTTGTCTTTTTGATAGTAGCCATTATAATAGGTGCGAGGTGATATCTCATTGTGGTTTTGGTTTGCATTTCCTTGATGAACAATGATGTTCATATACCTGTTGGACATTTGTATGTCTCCTTTGAAAAAATGTCAGGTCCTTTTTTCCATTTTTTTTTTAATTAGGTCGTTTTTGTTTTTGCAACTGAGTTGTCTGAGTTCCTTATATGTATTGGAATATTAACCCCTTATCAAATGTATGGTTTGCAATATTTTCTCCCATTCCATAGGTTGCCTTTACATTTTGCTGCTTGTTTCTTTTGCATGCAGGAACTTTTTAGTTTGATGTAGTCCCACTTGTTTATTTTTGCTTTTGTTGCCTGTGCTTTTGGTATCATATCCAAAAAATCATTGCCCAGACCAATGTCAAAGAGCATTTTCCCTATGTTTTCTTCTAGTTTTATGGCTCCAAGTCTCACATTTAAATCTCTGATACAGTTTGAGTTGATTTTTGTGTATGGTGTGAGATAAGGATCCAATTTCATTCTCTTCATGTAAATAACAGTTTTCCTATCACCACTTACTGAAGACACTATCCTTTCCCTATGGGGTATTCTTGGCACTCTTGCTGAGGATTAGCTGACCATTTATGCAGGGCTTCATTTATAGGCTTTCTATTCTGTTCCAACAGTCTATATGATTGTTTTTATGCCAGTATCACACTGTTTTGATTACTATTGCTTTGTAACATAATTTGTAATTTCATTTGTGATATAATTCATCTATCATTAACTCTTACATTATTATGGCACACTTGTCATAACTAATGAATCAATATTAATATATTATTAGTCACTAAACTCCAAACTTTTTTGTATTCCATTAGTTTTTCTAAAATGCATTTTTCAAATATGGTATATTCCAATGTCATAAAAAAGAACTAAGAAGTATAGGGTAGATGTTTAATCATGCTGATACCTTGATCTTAAACTTTCAGCCTTGAGAACTGTGAGACAATAAATTTCTATTGTTTAAGCCACTCTGTGTGGTGTACTATCAAAGAGACTCTGGCAAACATTATAACTAACATATATTCTAAATATATATGACATATTTTTATCCAAAGACTTTGAATCACTATCATCAAGCAGAAATCTGATCAAGTTTGAATCACTATCATCAAGCAGAGCAGATACTCAGAATTCAGAACTGTATTTCACACCTGTAATCCCAGCACTTCGGGTGGCCAAGGTGGGTGGATCTCCTGAGGTCAGGAGTTTGAGACCATCCTGGCCAACATGACAAAATCCCATCTATACTAAAAACACAAAAATTAGCTGGGCATGGTGGTGCGCACCTGTGGTCCCAGCTACTCAGGAAGCTGAGGCAGGAGGATCTCTTGAACCCAGGAGATGAAGGGTGCAGTGAGCCGAGATCACACGACTCCACTTCAGAGCAAGATTCTGTCTCAAAAAAAAAAAAAAAAAACTGTATTTCACAGAGTTGATGCAGAAGTGCAGAAAAAATGGTGCAATCTGAACCTATTTTCTCCAGGAGGAAACTCAATGATACTGAAATGAATTCAAGAAAGATTCCGTACATTATATCAGACATGTTTGAAAAGACTACAAAGTCATTGCATTTCTTCACTTAAATCAAAGTCGTGTTGGGAAAATTCACTTGACTTCTTTCTGTATTGGTCAGAATCTTTTTTAAAAAATAGATTCTACAGGACTAGGTATGAAAAGCAAATATATAGATAAATAGTTTAAAAAGACATTACCTTTCTTATAGAGAAAAATCACAACATATTCCCCATGTTAAACCAATAATAGTTAAGAATGTTATTAGCCGGGCGCGGTGGCTCAAGCCTGTAATCCCAGCACTTTGGGAGGCCGAGACGGGCGGATCACGAAGTCAGGAAATCGAGACCATCCTGGCTAACACGGTGAAACCCCCTCTCTACTAAAAATACAAAAAACTAGCCGGGCAAGGTGGCGGGCGCCTGTAGTCCCAGCTACTCCAGAGGCTGAGGCAGGAGAATGGCGTAAACCCGGGAGGCGGAGCTTGCAGTGAGCTGAGATCTGGCCACTGCACTCTAGCCTGGGCGACACAGCGAGACTCTGTCTCAAAAAAAAAAAAAAAAAAAAAAAAGAATGTTATTAAAATTCATCCTCTAGCTTCAGCATGCTCATGTCTAATACAGGGGGAACAGTAACCTACAGGATGGTTGTGAAGGTTCCATGAGATACAAAGGTGCTTTGTGAACTGTGAGAGTAGATGATGATGACGATGATGACAATGTTCCCTGAGATATGAAGGTGCTTTGTGAACTGTGAAAGTCGATGATGATGATGCTCCATGAGATACGAAGGTGCTCTGTGAACTGTGAGAGTCGATGATGATGATGATGATGATGATGATGATGATGATGATGATGATTTCTACCAGCAGTGTACACACTTCTGGTTCTATGACATGTAATGACACTTTTTCCTAAAAGACTCAATCACCGGTGCTGAAATTTCAGGCACATCCTCACTGACCCACCATGTAGACCCACCTGTTTATACAGATGTTTGCCTCTGTCACCTATCTGTAAAATGCCACATGGAATGTGGCAATTCAATATGATAATGTATGGAATTGCTAGGCACATTTAATACCTTCTCCCTCACCCCTTGTTGCCTCACCCCATGTCTAGAGGACAGGGTATGTGGGTTAGCAGTGATGCCTCCACCTCTGCTGTTTCCCCACATGGCCTCTTTGGACTGAAAAAAAGGCGAGAGTAACAAATATCCACCAAACTCCACATCCCTCCCTTCAAAAGACAGAAGAAATTCACAAAACAAATACATCCTGTTACTGCAAACACGAATGAGGCAAAGTAAGTTAAATCTAGTTTGTTTCTTCTAAGAGAAGGGCCAATGTGGAGTAGTAATTTAAAAGTAACCCAGGCAGCATTTATGAACGTAAAGGAAAAATGTCTTCGCCGGAAGACCCCTCGAGTGTAGCCTGCTAAAAGTACCATTTGCAGGGAATTCATCTTCATAGTGTGCCAGCAGATGCTCACCTGGAAAACCAAGGCCCTGATACGCCTGGCTTCTCCTCCTCCAAAGAATTAAGGTGGAGTAGGTGACCTAGAGAAAATATACTGCCTTCATTGCCACACAAAGGGGCCCAAATTCTGGAGGCTAACACAGTGCCTTCGGGCACGCCACAGTCTCTCTGCTTCCTCTTCCCCAATATGGAGCCATCTCAATAAATATGGTGGGACTTTTTAATAACATGAACATTTATCTCAGCCTCAAAGCATGTGGCAAATGCTGTGCTTCTCACTCTACTTTGGTCTAAATCAATTTTCTTAATCCATTTTGGATTTGAGGAAATACAGGCACGGAGAGGTTAAGTGCCTATCTGAGGGCGTCAGAGTCAGTCAGGTGTTTTGATGGGATCACAGCCTGGAGTTCTTCCATTTCCATCGAGAAATCATCAGGCCATCTCTTTTCTCATAACAGCATTATTTATTTTAATGCTGAACCCACTGAATAGGCACAATAAAACACACCGTGAAAATTCATTTTTCCCCAGTGACACAACGATCAGTCAATAAACTGAACTATTTCATGCTTCACAAAAAACAAGACAATGTCAGTAGTTAAGATGGTTTATAAAGCATCTACATTTCAACTAGTTCTAGGTCACCAAATGAGATATACATGCGAATTTTTAAAAACTATTTGTAGTAAAAAATATAAAAACCATGAGATAGTTCACATTAGGCTCTAAATAGTATATATACAAATTTTGACATAAACTATGTTTCAAAACCAAAACATAAACACAATTTAGAAAATATTTCTCTACCTTGAATAGAATAAAATCACAAAAATTGGCATTTACCAAAAATGTTGTCTTTACAAAGAAAAAATTTTAAAGCCACTTACTTTGGAAAAATTATTTATTCTAAAGATTCCAGAGGCTATTGTGCAACCATGAGACTACACGCGCCTTCTGGGTTATAAATTCCTTGCCTATTTCAGTGCAAGTGTTAAAAATAGATGAATCATCAGAGAGTCTAAGAATCAACAGGTGGCTAAATCCGGTACTTAGTAAGGTCCCTTCCAACTGAGAGTTTCTCCAATTTGAAGAGACGGGGGAAAGGTTGCATCAGTGCCTGTCAGGCCATTAATTTCCCTGTTGAAAAATCTGAGGGTGGGGCTTCAGGGGCACCAGCTACACTAATTGCTTCATCTTCTCCAGCTCCAGTTTCTCTACTGAACTGTGAGTGACGCTCCCCACGCCAAGTAGAGTTTTCTTGTATTTGATAGAGGCAGCAGGTGTTGGAACAGTCACCTCACTAACGTACTCTTCAACCCCACTCAGACCAAAAACAACGATGGAAAGCTGTGTTGCAATATGATTGGAGGAAAAGCTTTATTCTGGGTTGCAATTAATTTAAGCAAAGGAGCAGTGGTTAACACAATAAATATCTGAATATAGTGATGAAAAAAAGTGAGCCTCCTTTCCCTAATAAGAAAATCCCCTAAAGGAGATTTGGTCAAGTTAAATATATACACTTTACTACGTCCACAGATATATTTAAGATCACGTATGTAACAACGTTAATTTAAAAATATCACTCTTTATTTTTACATTGCAAAAACCAACTTCAGTCAAACTTTCAACATGCATCTTCAATAGTGTCTTTGTGACCACTAGACAACTTTTTGAATGATACAATGCAGTTTTCTTTTCTTCTTGTTCTTGTTACAGAGATAATAATAATACATGTTCTTTGTGGAACAGTGAAAAGCACACAAGAGCACAAAGAATACAAATCACTCTGGGCTTTGATCCTGTCATCTACAGGTCCCTTCTGTATACGCAGTGCTGGAGAGCTGCGCTTTAGTTTTATATTTATTAATACAATGCTATATCCACATATTATATTTGTGTATGTATTATATATGTGTGTATATATATTTTAGCAAGAAATAGAATTCTAGCCTCTTTTTATTTATTTTTTACTTAACACACTGTGAACATCTTATCAAGCCATTAGTCTTTTTTTTTAATTAATAAACTTGAGATTGTTAAGAGTAGTTTTAGGTTCACAGGAAAATTGAGTAGAATGTCCAGACAGTTCCCACATACCACACCCCCTCCCCTGGGTTGCTCTCCCCATCCCCAGCCTCCCCTACAATCAGCATCCCCACCACAGTGGTACATATGTTAAAAATTAATGAAGCTGGCCAGGGGCAGTAGCTCAGGCCTGTAATCCAAGCACTTTGGGAGGCCGAGGTGGTCAGATTACCTGAGGCCAGGAGTTTGAGACCAGCCTGGCCAACGTGGTGAAACCACATCTCTACTAAAATTATAAAAATTAGCTGGGTGTGGTTGTGCATGCCTGTAATCCCAGCTACTCGGGAGGCTGAGACAGGAGAAACACTTGAACCTGGGAGGCAGAGGTTGCAGTGAACCAAGATCACGCCACTACACTCCAGCCTGGGCAACAGAGTGAGATTCTGTCTCAAAAAAAATAAAAAATAAATAAAACTACATTGATATCTCTTTATTACCCAAAGTTCATAGTTTACATTAGGCTTCATTCTTTGTATTAGGCTGTTCTTGTATTGCTATAAACACTTGAGACCGGGTAATTTATAAAGAAAAGAGGTTTAATTGGCTCACAGTTGTGCAGGCTGTACAGGAAGCATGGTGCTGGCATCTGCCTGGTTTCTTGGGAGGCCTCAGGAAGCTTCCAGTCATGGTGGAAGGTGAAGGGACAACAGGCACATCACAAGGCCAGAACAGGAGCAAGAGAGAGAGTGCGGAGGGAGGAGCCACGCAGTTTTAAATGACCAGAGCTTGTGTGAACTCAGAGCTTGTGTGAAGTCATTTATCACCAAGGGGATGACCCAAGCCATGCATGAGGGATCTTCGCCCATGATTCAAACACCTCCTACCAGGTCCCATCTCTGACACTGAGGATTACATTTTAACATGAGATTTGGGCAGGGGCAAATATTCAAACCATTTCGCTCTTGGTGCTGTACATTCAATGGATTTGGACAAATGCATAACAACAAGTCTCCACCATGATGGTATCACACAAAGGAGTTTCACTGCCCTCAAACTCCTCTGAGGCCAGCTGTGGGGGTTCATGCTTGTAATCCCAGCGCTTTGGGAGGCCAAGGTGGGAGGCTCACTTGAGGCCAGGAGTTTGAGATCAGCTTGGGCAACATGGCGAAAGCCCATCTCCACAAAAATTTAAAAAATTAGCTCGGCATGGCATGTGCCTGTAACCCCAGCTGCTTGGGAAGCTGAGATGGGAGAACTGGCACTCCAGCCTAGGTGACAGAGTGAGACCCTATCTCAAAAAAGAAATAAAAAAGGTTTCTTCCATGTATTTTCATGGCTTGATGACTCATTTTAGTGCTGAATAATACTCCATTGTCTGGATGTACCACAGCTGATTTATTCATTCACCTACTAAAGGACATCTGGTTGCTTCCGAGTTTTGCCGGTTACGAATGAAGCTGCTGTGAGCATCCGTGTGCAGGTGTCCGTGTGGCCGTAATTACGAACGAAGCTGCTGTGAGCAGCCGTGTGCAGGCGTCCGTGTGGCCGTAATTACAAACGAAGCTGCTGTGAGCATCCGTGTGCAGGCGTCCGTGTGGCCGTAATTACGAACGAAGCTGCTGTGAGCAGCCGTGTGCAGGCGTCCGTGTGGCCGTAATTACGAACGAAGCTGCTGTGAGCAGCCGTGTGCAGGCGTCCGTGTGGCCGTAATTACGAACGAAGCTGCTGTGAGCAGCCGTGTGCAGGCGTCCGTGTGGCCGTAATTACGAACGAAGCTGCTGTGAGCAGCCGTGTGCAGGCGTTCGTGTGGCCGTAATTACGAACGAAGCTGCTGTGAGCATCCGTGTGCAGGCGTCCGTGTGGCCGTAATTACGAACGAAGCTGCTGTGACCAGCCGTGTGCAGGCGTCCGTGTGGCCGTAATTACGAACGAAGCTGCTGTGAGCAGCCGTGTGCAGGCGTCCGTGTGGCCGTAATTACGAACGAAGCTGCTGTGAAGAGCCGTGTGCAGGCGTTCGTGTGGCCGTAATTACGAACGAAGCTGCTGTGACGAGCCGTGTGCAGGCGTTCGTGTGGCCGTAATTACGAACGAAGCTGCTGTGACCAGCCGTGTGCAGGCGTTCGTGTGGCCGTAATTACGAACGAAGCTGCTGTGAAGAGCCGTGTGCAGGCGTTCGTGTGGCCGTAATTACGAACGAAGCTGCTGTGAACAGCCGTGTGCAGGCGTTCGTGTGGCCGTAATTACGAACGAAGCTGCTGTGACCAGCCGTGTGCAGGCGTTCGTGTGGCCGTAATTACGAACGAAGCTGCTGTGACCAGCCGTGTGCAGGCGTTCGTGTGGCCGTAATTACGAACGAAGCTGCTGTGACCAGCCGTGTGCAGGCGTTCGTGTGGCCGTAATTACGAACGAAGCTGCTGTGACCAGCCGTGTGCAGGCGTTCGTGTGGCCGTAATTACGAACGAAGCTGCTGTGACCAGCCGTGTGCAGGCGTCCGTGTGGCCGTAATTACGAACGAAGCTGCTGTGAGCAGCCGTGTGCAGGCGTTCGTGTGGCCGTTACGAACGAAGCTGCTGTGAAGAGCCGTGTGCAGGCGTTCGTGTGGCCGTAATTACGAACGAAGCTGCTGTGAAGAGCCGTGTGCAGGCGTTCGTGTGGCCGTAATTACGAACGAAGCTGCTGTGAAGAGCCGTGTGCAGGTGTTCGTGTGGCCGTAATTACGAACGAAGCTGCTGTGAAGAGCCGTGTGCAGGTGTTCGTGTGGCCGTAATTACGAACGAAGCTGCTGTGAAGAGCCGTGTGCAGGTGTTCGTGTGGCCGTAATTACGAACGAAGCTGCTGTGAACAGCCGTGTGCAGGCGTCCGTGTGGCCGTAATTACGAACGAAGCTGCTGTGAGCATCCGTGTGCAGGCGTCCGTGTGGCCGTAATTACGAACGAAGCTGCTGTGACCAGCCGTGTGCAGGCGTTCGTGTGGCCGTAATTACGAACGAAGCTGCTGTGAGCAGCCGTGTGCAGGCGTTCGTGTGGCCGTAATTACGAACGAAGCTGCTGTGAGCAGCCGTGTGCAGGCGTTCGTGTGGCCGTAATTACGAACGAAGCTGCTGTGAGCAGCCGTGTGCAGGCGTTCGTGTGGCCGTAATTACGAACGAAGCTGCTGTGAAGAGCCGTGTGCAGGCGTTCGTGTGGCCGTAATTACGAACGAAGCTGCTGTGAAGAGCCGTGTGCAGGCGTTCGTGTGGCCGTAATTACGAACGAAGCTGCTGTGAAGAGCCGTGTGCAGGCGTTCGTGTGGCCGTAATTACGAACGAAGCTGCTGTGAAGAGCCGTGTGCAGGCGTTCGTGTGGCCGTAATTACGAACGAAGCTGCTGTGAAGAGCCGTGTGCAGGCGTTCGTGTGGCCGTAATTACGAACGAAGCTGCTGTGAACAGCCGTGTGCAGGCGTTCGTGTGGCCGTAATTACGAACGAAGCTGCTGTGAACAGCCGTGTGCAGGCGTTCGTGTGGCCGTAATTACGAACGAAGCTGCTGTGAAGAGCCGTGTGCAGGCGTTCGTGTGGCCGTAATTACGAACGAAGCTGCTGTGAAGAGCCGTGTGCAGGCGTTCGTGTGGCCGTAATTACGAACGAAGCTGCTGTGAAGAGCCGTGTGCAGGCGTTCGTGTGGCCGTAATTACGAACGAAGCTGCTGTGAACAGCCGTGTGCAGGCGTTCGTGTGGCCGTAATTACGAACGAAGCTGCTGTGAAGAGCCGTGTGCAGGTGTTCGTGTGGCCGTAATTACGAACGAAGCTGCTGTGAACAGCCGTGTGCAGGTGTTCGTGTGGCCGTAATTACGAACGAAGCTGCTGTGAAGAGCCGTGTGCAGGTGTTCGTGTGGCCGTAATTACGAACGAAGCTGCTGTGAACAGCCGTGTGCAGGTGTTCATGTGGCCATAACTTTCAATTCCTTCGCACAAGTGAAAGGAGAGTGACTGCTGGGTCACGTGGTAAGAGAGTGCCGCACCGTCCTCACCAGCGGGGAAGGAGAGTTCCTGCTACTCCACTTTCTTGTCGGCATTTGTTGTTGTCAGTGCTTTGGATTTCATCCCCTCTCATAGGTGTGTGGTGGCATCAGTCTTTTACAACATACTTGTAATGACGGCACAGCACTCCAGTCCACAGACAGACCAAGGTTTGTTGAACCATTTTTGTGCTAACGGACACTCAGGTTGTTTCCAGTTGTTACAAACAACAGTGTGACTAACACCTTTGAAGTAAAATCTTTGTGTTTGTTCCCAATAACAGTATCTCCTCCAGAAACTGATCAAAGAGCTTGTACATTTTTTTTTTAGCCTGTTGATAAGTATTGCTAAAATGCCCTCCAGGAAGGGAGTATGAATACCACCATTTTTTACTGCTATTAGCAATGTGTAAAACTGTCAATGCCAGGAACTTACCACTTTTAGAAACTCTTTGACAATTTCAATATCCAAGGTTCATTATTTCTAAGTTCTGCCTTCCATAAAGCACAGGTGCAGACACAATTCAGACAAGTTCCTTGCCATGTTATAGCAACGATGTCCTTTCCTCCAGATTCCAATACCTCATCCCTCATTTATGTCTGTGACCTCAACACAACTGGCTTTACCATCCATATTTCTACCAACATTCTGTTCTTGTCTACCTAGATAATCTCTAAGAAGATTGAGGCTCTCTCTACAGATCTCTTCTCTAAGCCTCACCAGAATCACCATGAGTGCTCTGTTCACAGCAATCCAGGCTTTTCTAGCACACACCTCAGTCTTCCAGCCTCTACCCATTATCCAGTTCCAAAGCCACTTCCACATTTTCAGGTATTTGTTACAGCAACAATCCCACAAAGATCAATTTCAGTCTGAGTCCAGTTGTGCTACTATGACGAAGTACCTTAGACTGGATAATGTATAAACAGCATACATGTATTGCAGTTATGGAGGCTGGGAAGTCCCAGATCAGGGTACCAGCAGGCTTGGTGTCTGGTGAAGGCCTGGTCTCTGCTTCCAAGATGGGGCCTTGAATGTTGTGGCCTCCAGAGGGCATGAGCACTGTGTCCTAACATGGCGGAAGGGACGCCAGGGCAAAAAGGGGCCTAGCTCATTCTCTCCAGCCCTTTTATAGCATTGCTCATCCTGTTCATGATGGATCTACCCTCTTGACTTAATTGCCCCCTGAAGGCTCCACCTCTTAATACTATCTCATTGGGGGTTAAGCTCCAACATGTGAATTTTGGAGGGGCTCATACATTCTGACCACAGCATAATAGAGACATGGCAATTAAGTTTTACTGAATAAAAGAGATAAATAAAAGCATTTAGGAAAAAATTACCCAAATGTACAAAGGGCTCCAAGCTGTCAGATATGACCCACGGAAAGGATGACTATAAAGTACTCCAATCTAACTTCTTACTACCATCAGACTGGTTTGTCTAAAGTACAATCTCATTCAATAAAAACAAGTACGAATTAAAATAAAATAAAATGCAAATCTCGTCATGTTATTCTCATTTAAAACCCTTCAGTAACCCATCACTGCCATGGCTTGCTTCACAAGGCCCTCTGACATCTGAAAAGGCCTATACTTTATCCAAATGATGTTTATCATGTGGTATCCATGATATTAAAAATTGTTAGCAACCTTTACCAATAGATGAATGGATATGTAATATGGAATATTCATTTCATGGAATATTATGTTTCTATTTATTAATATGGTTATTGCCATATAATTAAATATGAGGAAGCAATTACACTCCTATTAGAGCAGAATATTGGCAAGGAAAATACTAATGACATTACTATGGGTGTCCCTCTGTATCCATGGTGGACTGGTTCCCAGACTTCTCATGGATACCAAAATCTGCACATGCTTAACTTCCTTATATAAAATGACACACTATTTGCATATAACTGATGCACATCCTTCTGTATACTTTATTGGTTTATTTTTTATTTTTTTGCCTAGGCTGGAGTGCAGTGGTGCTATGATAGCTCACTACAGCCTTACACTCTTGTGCAAAAGTGATCCTCCGGTCTCAGCTTCCCAAGTAGCTGGGACTATAAGGCACCAAGCTCGGCTAATTTTTTAAAAATTTTTTTTGTAGAGACAGGGTCTCACAATGTTGCCCAGGCTGGTCCCGAACTCCTGGCCTCAAGCAATCCTCCAGCCTCAGCCTCCTGAGTAGCTGAAACTATTGGGGTGCACCACCATGCCCAGCCCACCTTAACCATTTTTAAGTGTACAGTACACCAGTGATAACTACATGTACATTGTTGTGTAACAGATCTCTAGAACGTTTTCATCTTACAAAACTGAAACTCTATACTCACTCAACAGCAGCTCCACTTTTCCCCCCCGCCATTCCCTGGCCACTACCGCTCTATTTTCTGTTTCTAGGAGTTGGGTTATTTTGGATACCTCCCAAGTGGAATCATGCAGTATTTGTGCATTAATATTTATAACTACAGGTGACCCTCAAACATGGGTTTGAAATCCATGGGTCCACTTCTCCATGGATTTTCTTCTGTCTCTGCTACCCTGGGAGAACAAGACCAAACCCCTCATCTCCTCGTCCTCCTCAGCCTACCCAGTGTGAAGACAATGAGGACGAGACCTTTATGAAGATCCACTTCCACTTGTTGGGTAGTAAATATATTTTCTCTTCCTTATGATTTTCTTAATAGTATTTTCTTTACTCTGGCTTACTTTGTTGTAAGAATTCAGTAAAAAACACATATAACATACAAAATCTTTGTTAACTGATCATGTATGTTATTGATATGGCTTCCAGTCAATCGTAGTCTATTGGTTTAAGTTTCGGGGGAGGCAAAATTATACTTCGATTTTCAACTGCAGGGGGGTCAGTACCTTGAACCCCCATGTTGTTTAAGGGTCAACTGTAGCTTGCTTTGCTTAGCATAATACCTTAGGTTTCATCCATGTTATACTGTAACAGGATTTCTCTCTTAAAATGTTGGTTTCTAAAAACTAGATAACAGAAGGGAAAAATCATTTTTATTTAATACTGAGTAAAAAAGGTAAAATATTCTGGTTGTGTCTGAGTGATGTACAGAAGAGATATCATTTCCTTCCTTTTTTTCTTGTGCAATTTAATCAGCATGCATTTTTATAATGAAAACTTTGTAATAACATGGAGACATAATTTGTGATATAATTAGGTGGAAAAAAGCAAGATTCAGAATTTTACCTACTGAATTGTACTATAAGATTATAGTGGCCACGCGCGGTGGCTCACTGCTGTAATCCCAGCACTTTGGGAGGCCGAGGCAGGTGGATCATGGGGTCAGGAGATCGAGACCATCCTGGCTAACACAGTGAAACCCAGTCTCTACTAAAAATACAAAAAATTAGCTGGGCGTGGTGGCGGGCGCCTGTAGTCCCAGCTACTGGGGAGGCTGAGGCACGAGAATGGCGTGAATCCAGGAGGCGGAGCTTGCAGTGACCCAGATCGCACCACTGCACTCCAGCCTGGGCAACAGAGTGAGACTCCGTCTCAAAAAAAAAAAAAAAAAAAAGGCCGGGCGCGGTGGCTCAAGCCTGTCATCCCAGCACTTTGGGAGGCCGAGACGGGCGGATCACGAGGTCAGGAGATCGAGACCATCCTGGCTAACACGGTGAAACCCCGTCTCTACTAAAAAAATACAAAAGACTAGCCGGGCGAGATGGCGAGCGCCTGTAGTCCCAGCTACTCGGGAGGCTGAGGCAGGAGAATGGCGTGAACCCGGGAGGCGGAGCTTGCAGTGAGCTGAGATCCGGCCACTGCACTCCAGCCCGGGTGACAGAGCGAGACTCCGTCTCAAAAAAAAAAAATAATAAAAAGATTATAGTTCTGCCAGGCATGGTGGCTCACATGCTCATACCTGGTAATTCCTGCACTTTGGGAGGCTGAGGTGGGAGGATCACTTGAGGCCAGGAGTTCAAGACCAGCCTGGGCAACACTTCAAGGCCCTGTCTCTACGGAAAAAAAAAACTAGCTGGGAGTAGTGGCATATACCTGTAGTCCCAGCTATTTGGGAGGCTGAGATGGGAGGATCACTTGAGTCCAGGAGTTCAAGACTGCAGGGAGCTATGATCATGCCAAACTACTCCAGTCTGGGTAACAGAGACCCAGTCTCTAAAAAAAAAAGAATACAATAGCAACAAAAAACTACAGTCCAGTTAAAACCCACACAGAAAAATAATATGGAAGGGAGTATACCAAAACATTAACAATGATTATATTAAGGTGATGGCATTGTTGGAAAGGAAATTCCTATTTATTTAAATTTTTTTGTAATCTGGATATTACCTATACAATAAGAAATCTTGAATAAAACCGTATTTATTAGTCTATTGCCGTGATTGTTTCTGTTCTATAGAAAACACATTTTATTTCTCTAATAAAGAAAAAACCACTTTTGCAGATTTCCCTGAGTCCTGTTTTCCTGCTACTGATCATGGTTTTAGCATCGTTTAATGTCTTTCTACCAATTACAAATAAGCAATCCTCTCAGTATACACTTTTTACAAAATATTCTCCTCACTCCCCCAAATTTACCTAATTCTACTCAGAAGTAATGGCTGGATGGTAGCCTTTACTAACTAATCTGCAAAGTACCATCAGCTCTATAATTAAATTCCAGCCTCTAACATAAACAAAAATTAGAGCAGATTGATTCCATTCTCCCACATCTCCCAAAGGCAGGATGTGTAGGAAAAATAACAGATAAAACATTTCATATCACCAACTACGTCAAACTAAGAACATAATTACTCCCACCCTGTCTCATTCTCTGAGAAACCTGATACAGTCAAATTCCAAACGATGTAAAGTCCCAGAGCTCTTCCAGAACCTCAATGATAGAGTCCAGGTACAGGCTGACAGAAATTCCCACTTCACCAGGGTGTAGATTCTGTGGATCTTGTTCTACTAACTCAAAAGCCAATTCTGAAGTTTCAAAGAAAAAAAAAATCCAAGGATACTTAACCAATTAAGAATAATGACAGATGGAGATCTGGGACGTCTGGGGCTTGTGGTGCACCTGGGGTAGTAGGATACCTTCCATCCAAGATGCAAAGTGTAGGAAATGACTCGGCAGTGTCATTACATTATTTTAACGGTTACTAGGGAGTATCTGCCACACTTTGACATCACAGTCGTCTCAACAGTATAAATGTAACATTAAACCACTGATCACAGACATAAAAAAAAACTCTAACATTTATTCATGGGTTTCCTCACTTAGCGAAATGAGTAGGGACTGAATACCATCTCAAATATTTAAAAATGCATGTACTGGGTCAGGCGTGGTCATGTTGGCGGGCGCCTTTAATCCCCGCTACTCGGCTGGCTGAGGCAAGAGAACCATGTGAATCCGGGAGGTGAAGGTTGCAGTGAGTGGAGATCATGCCACTGCACTCCAACCTGGGCGACAGAGTGAGATTCTGTCTGAAAAGCAAGTAAATAAATGCCACTGCAGTCACTCATGGAGAAATGACAAGCCTTGGACTAAGGTAATGGATGTGAAAACGATGAGAAAGAGTTAGATTTATAATGTGAAGGTACAGATGGCAGAAATGTGTTGATGTACTGTAATACTGGATTTTTTCAGAAGTCCAATTTCAATTTCTTTTCACTGTGAGCTTAATCCAGTTGCATTTATCATGATTTTTTTTCTTTGAGACAGTCTTGCTCTGTCGCCCAGGCTGGAGTGCAGTGGCCAGATCTCAGCTCACTGCAAGCTCCACCTCCCGGGTTCACACCATTCTCCTGCCTCAGCCTCCTGAGTAGCTGGGACTACAGGCACCCGCCACCTCGCCCGGCTAATTTTTTGTATTTTTAGTAGAGACGGGGTTTCACCGTGTTAGCCAGGATGGTCTCGATCTCCTGACCTCGTGATCCGCCTGCCTCGGCCTCCCAAAGTGCTGGGATTACAGGCGTAAGCCACCGCGCCCGGCCTATTATGATTATAAGTACCATTATCTTGTGTTTTCTAGATAGCCTGATTATTCTATGCTTCTTTTCTGTCTTTTTGGACTGACTGCCCTCTAATTCTTTCATCCTCTCTATCAGTTTGGAAGTTATGCATTCAATTTCTACTCTTTTGAAGTCACCCTTAATATTTAAACACGCATACTTAATTCGCTCCAATGTTTGTATTACATCTTATATGCTATAATTATCAGTGTTATAGTTCAACATTTAGTAACGCTCTCTTTCTAAAGATTATTACAATATTTCATTGAGATTTATATTATTAATGCGTTTCTCGGGAGTACTGTTGCTATTTTCTGATTAATCCAATGTCAATGAAATTTCTGGGTTAAGGAGGCAAACTGTATATCTGCATCTAACTTTACTCTCTCTCAAACCTTATTAAAATTGCAGTAAAGAAATATTTGTTAAAACAATCATACACCTACTTAGGAAGAATAGGAAAAGATATAGAGGAAATAAAATTTTGCAAGCTGCGAAGCAGATGGATGAGTGGCAAGAATCTAGTAGATCTAGAAAACTGAACCCAAGACAGTAGTGAGTAAAGAATCCTCAAAAAGAACTGGTTACTTCTGGAAATGAGGGTGAGGGAGCAGGAACTAAAATTAGGGGAACTGGGGTAAAATACGTTTGAAAAGCTATCAATCTCTCAGTTTTCCCCACTGAGTGTCTGCCTCCCTCCGTCCCCACAGGAGTTTAGAGATGTACCTTCTAAAGAGTGTAAACAGAAGGTGTCTGAACTGGCAGCTAGATGCTTTTGCCTCCCAAGTAGAAGATTGAAGACTCTATTCCTAAGAATCAAGCCTGTGCGAGAGAAAAATCCCCAAAACTCTGATGCTGGCGATTCCCGGATTACCCAGTGATCAAGTTTAAAGTTGACAAGTTCCATGCATATGTGTGTTATGAACTGACAGCCAAGGTTTATCAGACACGGAGAAAAGCTACTAACAAAAACAAAGACCAGAACAGACACAGATGTCAACTTGGAGAAAACAGATGATGCAAAGAGAAGAAAACTTCAAATAAACTACCACTATTATCTTCAGAGCTCTGAAACAAGAACAGGATGCTATTTAGAAAAGAATATTCAAAGAACAAAAACAAGCTATTGGAAATTTAAAACACAACAGAAATAAGAAACTCAATACAAATATTGGAAGAGAAAGTTCAAGAAATCTACCAGAGAGAACAAAGAGACGAGATGGAAAATAAGTTAAAAATAAGAATATTAGGCTGGGTGCAGTGGCTCACACTTGTAATCCCAGCACTTTGGGAGGCCAAGGCAGGCAGATCACTTGAGGTCAGGCATTCAAGACCAGCCTGGACAACATGGTGAAACACCATCTCTACTGAAAATACAAAAATTAGCCAGGCATGGTGGCATGCACCTGTAATCCCAGCATTTGGGAGGCCAAGGCAGGCAGATCACTTGAGGTCAGGTGTTCAAGACCAGCCTGGCCAATATGGTAAAAACCCTGTCTCTACTAAAAATACAAAAAAAAAAAAAAAAAAAAAGAATAGTAAAGACAAGTCCAGAA
Source organism: Rhinopithecus roxellana (assembly GCF_007565055.1). NCBI lineage: Eukaryota > Metazoa > Chordata > Mammalia > Primates > Cercopithecidae > Rhinopithecus > Rhinopithecus roxellana. The sequence goes on along the minus strand of NC_044556.1, from coordinate 109,503,797 downwards.
ACACAAAAATGAATAAAAGGAGTTCCAAAGGAGAGAAAAAAAGAAAACAAAATAATTGCAAGAAATTTTCCTGAAACCAAAAGATACAAATCACTACTTTGAAAAGGCCCACCGGGTACCTAACACATTAGATATGTGCTCATACCAAGGTAAATCATTGTGAAATTTCAAACTCTGGGGGGAAAAACTGTCCAGGGTTTCAGGAAAACAAAATTTAATGGTTAGACACAAAGGATTGGGAACCAGAATGGATCTGCACGATCTCAATAGCATTACCAGGAACATGAAGACGAGGAGGGCCTTCAGAACTCTCACTGAAGACCTGAAAAATCCAAATCCATTTAATGAAGAAAAACCCATTCAATGTAGAATTCTATATCCAGCCAAAGATTAGCATCATCAATTTCAAACATACAAATCTCAAAAATTTTACCTCCAAGGCACTCTTTTCCAAGAAGCTATCAAAGAAGGTGTTAAAATGCTAGAGGAACTAGAAAGAGGAAAACTTGGGATAGAAAGAAGTCCAATCCAGAAGGAAAACAGTGACTCCCAGGATTATCACAAAGATCCCAGAATGATGGCTGTGCACAGATGTCGAGGTCAACCATCACATGTAAAGGGACAGTTTTGTTAGGGACTATCATTACCATGGTCTCCCTGCCATGGTATCCTCTTTTTATCCAAGAACAGAATTCCTGGATAAGCCTGGCCCAGTTCTTATCTATCACTGACCTATCTTTACCATGTGCTGGTCAAGTTTCTGCTCACTCTTCCCCCACTCCTTGGATGTGATGAGGACCTTCATTTCATTCCTAAGTAGTTTTATGCTTTGATCTAATCCTGAAAGCCAGGGGTAGGCACTAGTGAGTTTAGAAATAAAATATACAGAGCAGCCAACTCCTTTTGCCCATATTCTACTGGACACTGAACACCTGGTTCGCATTACAGCTCTTCCAGATGACAACTATGGCAGCCATGAAAATTCCATTTTCTTCCTTTTTAAAAAAAAAAAAAAAAAATAGTTGAGATCTGGGCCAGGTGTGGTGGCTCACATCTGTAATCCCAGCACTTTGGGAGGCCAAGGTGGGTGGATCACTTGAGGTCAGGAATTCGAGACCAGCCTGGCCAACATGGTGAAATCCCACCTCTACTAAAAATACAAAAATTAGCCAGGCGTGGTGGTGGCGGGTGCCTATAATCCCAGCTACTCGGGAGGCTGAGGCAGGAGAATCACTTGAAGCCAGGAGGTGGAGGTTGCAGTGAGCCGAGATCATGCCACTGAACTCCAGCCTAGCAACAGAGCAAGACTCCATCTCAAAAAAAAAAAGAGTTGAGATCTGGCTTTGTCACACAGGCTGGAGAGCAGTGAGCCACGATTGTGCCTCATTCTTGCACTCAAGCAATCCTCTCGCCTCAGCCTCCCAATGAAATGCACCTCTTAAATCTACAATTGCAGGAAATGTAGTTGAATGATGATCTTAGCCAGCACATTTGAGCCAAGGCCATCCTTCCGATGGGCTGCTCCAGGCAATAATGAAGTGTTACATCCCAGCAAAATCTGGCTGAGGGAGAGGTGGGCCTAATAAGGAAAGAAAAAGACTATACACTAAAATAGCAAAAGGAATTAGGTAGGAATTGGCTCCTGAACTAGGAGCTAGGGGAGTACCCCTGGGATTGGATGAGAGTGCTTGACCAAGAGGCCTGGAATATAAAACTGGATAAGCAAGAATTCATTAACTTCAGGCACTTTCTCAGGACACAGACTTAACACTCTGGCAAGGACCCTAGGAGATGGCAAGGACCCTAGGAGATCCCAGTACCCCTGGGATTGGATGAGAGTGCTTGACCAAGAGGCCTGGAATATAAAACTGGATAAGCAAGAATTCATCAACTTCAGGCACTTTCTCAGGACACAGACTTAACACTCTGGCAAGGACCCAGGGAGATGGCAAGGACCCTGCCTTCATTGGGAGGCTGAGGCGAGAGGATTGCTTGAGTGCAAGAATGAGGCACAATCGTGGCTCACTGCTCTCCAGCCTGTGTGACAAAGCCAGATCTCAACTCTTTTTTTTTTTTGAGACGGAGTCTTGCTCTGTTGCTAGGCTGGAGTTCAGGGACCCAAGGACCTAACTTGCTGCTATGGTGAGACCTGGAACAGGTGACACCAAACCCTGAGTGAAGTGGCAAACCGCGCTGACAGAAGTGAGAGGGCAGAATGGGTACATAATGAGCCAGAAGACTCACCGGAGGATTCTGTTCCACGGGAGGGCGCAGACGCACTGCTCACCAAGGGCATCAGGCTGGTGAGAAAGGCACTGGTGTCACTAAGTCTGTGATGGTGTCCTCTGCAGGCCAGGGTTGACTAGATGAGGTCATCGTAGACCTGGGTTTGTTAAATCCATGGAATGATTTGCTAGCCAGCTCTCCCATACCCAGGTAACGGAGCCCAAGCAGAGTGGTTTGAGCACAGAAGTTAAGAGGTCTCATGTAATGAGCAGACAGATTGAAGAGGGAGTCAAGGGGAATGGTGGAGATGGTTAACAGAACATGGCATGCTTAGGAGCAAAACAGACGGGCAGCCAACAGAGGTGCTGCCTGACATCTGCAACCAAAAAAGGGCAAGGATGGGGAAGTGGAGGCTGCAGATGATCACCCCAATAAAAAGTCATAATCCAGTCTTAGTTCCTAAGCCTGAGTCAATAATCTGACTAACATAGGTCTTACTTTTAAATCATCTTTTAGTTCTTCTTTGTAATTAGTTTAAGTTCTCCATAATTCCACTTAGGTTGGAACTTCAAAAGACATAGACCTCTAAATAACCTTTCCATTTGTATGAAAATGCCATTATCTGGCCGGGCGCAGTAGCTCACGCCTGTAATCCCAGCACTTTGGGAGGCCAAGACGGGCGGATCACGAGGTCAGGAGATGGAGACCATCCTGGCTAACACGGTGAAACCCCGTCTCTACTAAAAAATACAAAAAACTAGCCGGGCGAGGTGGTGGGCGCCTGTAGTCCCAGCTACTCGGGAGGCTGAGGCAGGAGAATGGCGTAAACCCGGGAGGCGGAGCTTGCAGTGAGCTGAGATCCGGCCACTGCACTCCAGCCCGGGTGACACAGCGAGACTCTGTCTCCAAAAAAAAAAAAAAGAAAGAACTTAAAAAAAAAAATGCCATTATCTCCTTCCAGCTCCCATACCCTGAAGACCCTAGAAGGCTCTAACTTAATGTTAAAAGAAGGATTATTTGGTAGCCTATATGTCAGTAAGATTTTTCACTAATCCTTCTCACAGTTGCCCGTTTTTGTGATATTCCAAAAGGCAGAAAGCATTTGCAGGAAGTTGCTATTTATAGAATATGAACTATATGGATCAAAGTTAAATGATTTTTTAAATGATCTATTTCAAGAGAAACACCAGATTTGAAATTGATCTTCAGGAAGCAAAGGGCTGAAAGTTAAAAAAATTGAAGAGAAAAGAATGTGTCTACACTAAAGTTCAAGTACATGACAACCAGAGAATTTTACACAGGTTTCAACTTTTTATAGAACAATTTTTTTGTTTGTTTGTTTGAGACAGAGTCTTGGTCTGTCACCCAGGCTGGAGTGTAGTGGTGCGATCTCGGCTCATTGCAACCTCTGCCTCCCGAGTTCAAGTGATCCTTCTCCCTCAGCCTCCTAAGTAGCTGGGATTACAAGTGTACACCACCACACCCAGCTAATTTTTCTATTTTTAGTAGAGACAGGATTTCACCATGTTGGCCAGGCTGGTCTCAAACTCCTGACCTCAAGTGATCCACCTGCTTCAGCCTCCCAAAGTGCTGGGATTACAGGCGTGAGCCATTGCACCCAGCCTTATAGAACAATTTTAAAGCATATACACACATACATTTAAATAGTTTGATCTCTGAAACTATTACAGAACATTTAGCAATATGACATTTACCCCTAGATGTTGACTTTTATGGAGCTTTGATTTTCTAAATGTGTTTGTATGTATTCACTATTAAATGTATTTAAATATGTACAAATACATACTTGTATTCATCAAATTTGTGTTTTTATGTGCTTTTTTCCCACTCATTTATTTAGAAAAGTTCTTTAAAAGGTAGTTATACCCAAAGCTGTTTATCAGTATAATTTAATTACAGTAAATTGTGTTGGTATACAAATACAGAAAAATATTTACAGAGCTTAATAGCTCAGTGGCCACTATTGGTAAATAAGTATTCTAAATATCTGTAATTCTCAAAGGTTGTGTCATGTCCCTAAAAAAGGGTAAAAATAAAATAAAACTTTAGGACCTAAGCACCCACTGTGGCTAATTGCCCAAACCAGTGGAGATATTATCCTAGAGAGCCACCTGCAGTGCAAGCAAACTCAAGAATGTACTACATGCCCACCAAGTAACAGTTGATTCCTCGGTTATTAAATTTAATCCTCATAAAATCACTTTCATATTATTATACTCCTTTTGCAGATGTGAAACCAAGCTTTGAAGGATTAAGTGGCTCATGGAGGGCCACATGGCTCTAAATTGTAACTGTGGAGTTTGAACTCAGATCTTCTAGTATTACATGTGGTATTTGGTCTACTTTGGCACAGAAGCCCATAGATCAGGAATTGGCAAACTTTTTCTGCAAATGCCAGATGGTAAACATCTTGAGCTTTCCAAGCCGTAGGTTCTTTGTTGCAACTACTGAACTCTGCCCGTGTAGTCAGTAGTTCTATATCAACCATAAAATAAATGAGTTTAGCTGTGTTTCAGTGACACTGTATTTACATGCACATGTGGTGGGCAGGATTTGGCCAGGGGCCATGATTTGCTAACTCCTGGTAGAGATTAAAACGTACACACAAACCATAAAGGGACCAGACTCTAGAGCTCCTCCTTTTCTGACCTTCGGAGGTAGTTTTCATTATTGCTCCACTACTATCCTGAGCATGTGACGATGATGATTTCGCTGTAAATTCATCCTCTAGTTCTTACCTCTTCCACGGTGCCAGCTTGCTTCTCCCTAACACTAGTTCCAGCTTTGTGCAGATACACTTTAAGGCAATAATCAGTATCTTTTTTTAATGTGAGCACCAATTCAGGAAAAACAAGCTTTTTCTCTTACTCTTGGTAAAAACAGCTTTATTGAACCCCAAAAGGTAAAAACAATGTGTTCTTACAACTTAGATTCCTTACCGAACATTTCCAAATGCTTAAAAACATTGCTACTGCTTTTTGGTCACCAAGGTGCTAATATCTGTGCAGCAGAATCATCTTTCTAATCTTCCATTCCTTAACTTTACATGATGCTTTAGGATTCAAAACATGTCTTCTTATACCTTCTTTCATTTATCTTTGAAGCAAACTTTGAACTAGTTATTATTATGGAGAAACTGATCCTCAATAGGGGTTAAATGACTCACCACGGTCACAATTCCTTCTCTCCAACTTAATATTGAACAAGCAGGTACCGTGCTAGGTGCAAAATAAACAGATAAAATTCCACTTCCTTCCCTGTCTCTCTTATCCCCTTTGCCATCCCCAGACTTCGCCAAAATCTTTGTGCCTAGATAAGCAATTCTGAAAAGATTCTTCTCCTGGCCAGGTAGCTTTTTCCCCGTTAAAGTCTCTGTCGTTGAACCAAATGCTGGATTTGAAACGAGATCAGAGATCTTTCTGGAAAGTCAAACGGAGCATGAAGCGCTCTCATCTCGGGCTGCTCATCCACTGCCTTATGGGATCCTTCTCTTCATGGACTCCTCTCCACTATTACACATGACTCGTTTTTAAAATTCTTAGACTCTCTGGTCAACGTAAAGTTCATTCTTAATATTTTATTCTGTTTATCATTTGTTCTAAACGTTAGTTTTATTTCCCCAAATAAATAAAAATTCCTTACTGCCTCTGTCAATAGCCTTTCTGCATACGGTCAGCCCCTTGCATCTACTGGCCTGTCTTCAACTGATTTTACAGGGAGGATCATTTCCACAGTGGGTTCTTTATTTGATCAGTTGTGTTACTTGTTCATAGTCATTTCTTCAAGATCTGCTCTTAACTCTTTCAGATTTTGTTGGTTGGCTAATATGAATAGTTATCCTAGTATTTCCACTGAGCACATTCAGTAGTTCAGGGCATTTTTTTTTTAGTTTCAGGTAAAGATTGTTTTTAATTACAAGGAGTAGCTGTCACACAGAGAGCCGGCTGAATGAAACTTTTTCACCCTACTCACCTCTGCAATCAGATCATGCAGCTCTCCTTCAGTAGGGCAGCATCCTAATGACCTGATGATTGTTCCGATCTCTCTGGGAAAAAAAAAAAAAAAGTTTTCAATGGTTTTAGAATATAAACTCTGAAAAGGCTATGTTTCTCCAAATTATCTCAGAGCATACTGTGTAACGTAGGAAACCAAATCACTCCAATATTGCCTCATGACTATAAAAGATGTTTTTTGGGGAGAGAAAAAGGAGGCTAAGTGAACCAAAGAAATATGAAAGAAATGGCTTCACTGACTGGCAAACGCCTTGCCTGAGCCAATATAAAAAAGTTCTAGAAAGAAAAAGAAACGTTGGCCATGTACCAACTGACTTTAAGTGTTACTTAACTCTTTTGAGCCTCAGTTTCCACACCTGTAAAATGGGGATGATAATGTCTACCGCAGAGTTTTGCGGTGAAGTTGACATTAGTATCAGAGTGTTAAAAGCATGGCCTCTAGCACCAGACCACTAAGGTTCAAATCCCAGCTCTGTGACTTACTGGATTGGAGAGGTCACCTACCTAATCAATGTGCACATAAGCCTACCTGGTAGGTAAAACACAGTGACTTCCTTCAAACACTAAGAACCAGGATGGGGGACACACTAAGGGTTAAATAAGAAGAGCTATCATAAAACAAAGCACATCTCCTGGCAGAGCAGCTACTCAATAAATATTAGTTATTCACCTCTCCCTTCCCCCATCATAATGTAGTTCAATTCCACAAATAACCTAAGAAAAGTATAAATGCTATTCAGTACTCTCTGAATATTAAGACGGGGATGTGTAATTGATTACAAAATACTTCCATTCAAAATTATTAAAATTAAAGTTGTAATGTTTGAAAATTAATTTAATTTCACAAATATTCACTTAACTAGAATAGTTAATTTCTTTACCATTCTGGATAATTTTAGCGGTATTATATTTACTCCCTATTTTACAAAGAAAACATTTTAAATTTCTTCACTGAAAGAGGTTGCAGAATGAGTATCAACTTGAAAGTAAAATCGAAAGTCAGTAACTATGGAATACAGGATTCTTTTCACTTACTGATCTTTCTTCTTCATAAATGAAGGGCCAAAAAAACAAGTACTACCCTCACATCAAGTATATTTCCTCGTTTTCCCTGTTTTCTTGTTTTTTTCTTTCATATAGCAAAGGTATTATTATTATTATTATTATTATTATTAAAGGTCTCACTTTCCTTGCCCACGCTAGAGTGCAGCGATGCAATCTCGGCTCACTGCAGCCTTGACTTCCCAAAACGCAGGTGATCCTCCCAGCACAGCCTCCCAAGTAGCTGGGGCCACAGATGTGCGCCACCGCACCCGGCTAATCGCACACTCTCACACTTATGCAGGCAAGAGTTTCGAAGCAGGGCAAGACAAATCTCACATTCTCACACTGATTGGAGCTAACTAAGTTGGTCTCAGGGAGGTAGAGAGTAGAATGGTGGTTACCAGAGGCTGGGAAGGGAAGAGGAAAAGGAGGACAAAGAGAAATTGGGTTAATAAGAACAAAAATATAGTTAGATAGAAGAAGTAAGTTCTAGTATTTGATAGTACAGTAGGAAAATTACAGTTAACAATAATTTATTCTATTTCCAAAACAGTAAGAAGAGAAGAATTATAATGTTCCCAACACAAAGATAAACGTTTGAGGTGATGGATACCCCAATTACCCTGACTTGACCATTACACATTGTATGCAGGTATCAAAATAGCACACGGAACTCATACATATGTACAACCATGGTATCTCGATTTTTTAATTACCAAAAAAAAAAAAAAAGATTTTTGAAGGAGACAAGATGGGGGAAAAGACAAATTCTAGGCCCACGCTAGACCAAACAGCAGCCACCAACTACATCTAGCGATTACACATTTGAAATGTGATGACTACAAATGGACACGTGTTGCCAGTGTAAAATACACACTGACTTCAAAAGCTTAGTATGAAAAAGAAAACGCAAAATAGCTCATTAATAATTTTTAATATTGGTTACATGTTGAAATAACATTTTAGACACATTGGGTTAGATAAGATACGTTGTTAAAATTAATTTTACTTGTGTTAAATTATTAGGTTCGTGTGAAATTGCGGGTTTGCCATTAAAAGGGCAAAAACTGCAATTACTTTTGCACCAACCTACAAGTTTAGCCTAAAGCTGCCTCCTTACATGTTTTAAGCTTGACCTAGAGGTTTCTGCATATATAGTGAACTGCAGCCTAACTGGATGTTGTTACAGACATAACCTACTCATGCCCCAGTCACAGCGTTTCGGCCAATCACAGCCAATGCTTCAAACCTTGTTCAAAGGAGGCCAACTTCGAGCTGTAACTAGGCCAGCTGCTTCTGCACCTCGCTTCCATTTCCTTTTCTTGGAGAGGTGAACTGATTCTCAGATGGTTCTTTGCTCAATTAAATTCTGTTAAATTCCATTCGTCTAAAGTTTTTCTTTCAACAACCTGTTTCTTTTTTACTTAAAAAAATGTGGCTAACAGAAAATGGAAAATGATATACTATGCAAACTCTTTCTGCACAGGGCTTTTCTAGGGAAGAGCTTCCATCAGGAGTCAGACTGTGAGAAGAGAGCAGATAAGGAGAAAGTGAGAATTTTACTGTGCTGCGTCAGCTACAGAAGCCTCCTTGCTCCTCTCTGAGAGACTCCCAGCTACTCAGGAGGCTGAGGCAGGAGAATCACTTGAACCCAGGAGGCGAAGGTTGCAGTGCACTGACATGGCGCCACTGCACTCCAGCCTGGGCAACAGAGTGACAGTCTTTCTCAAAAAAAAAAAAAAAAAAAAAAAAAAAAAAAAAAAAAAAAATTATTAAGCAAATGTAAGGTGTAGAAATTTGTGTCACAGTCTCATATACGGTACTTGAGTAACCTGAGTATAAAATGTCTACCTTGGGTACAGTATTGACAGGATACACCAAGAGCTGGTAACATTCACTGGAGGGTGGAGAATGTCTTGGAGAGAGTGGGTGGCAGGGGCAAAGGCTGGAGGAAGTCCTTTCACCATCTACCTTTTGAATTGTTTGTATTACAAACAAATGAATACATACATTTTAAATTAAGTACCTTAGTCCCAGCTACTAGGCAGGCTGGGGCAGGAGGACGGCTGGAGGCTACGGGTTCAAGGCTGCAGTGAGCTATTACACACCTGTAAATGGCTACTGCACTCCAGCCTGGGCAGCACAGCAAGACCCTGTCTCTAAAAACATTTTTAAATAAAACAACTTAGAACTTCATAAAATGAATATTCTGGCTGGATGATAAAAGGCTATAATGGTCTTAAACATGTAAGAGAAGCACAGTCTGACCCAGGGATAGGCAGCGAGGGGCAGGAAGAGCAAATGAACCTTAGAGAGAGCTGGAAGGAGTCGTCAGACTTCATGAGGGAGAGGAAGGTCAGAAGAGTTAAGAATTTCTTATCAGTTGGTAATGAGTTACCAATATCAAGGACTGCATCAATCACTGAGTTCAGAAAACGGAAGGAGAAACAGGTCAGGCGCAGTGGCTCACATCTATAATCCCAGCACTCTGGGAGGCTGAGGGTGGGAGGATCACTTGAGGCCAGGATTTCGAGACCAGCCTGGGCAACACAGCAAGATCACCATGTCTGCAAAAAATTTTAAAATTAGTTGAGTGTGGTGGCATGTGCCTGTAGTCCCAGCTACTCAGGAGACAGAGATGAGAGGATCGGTTGAGCCGAGGAGTTCAAGGCTACAGTGGACTATGATCCTGCAATTGTACTCCAGCCCGGGTGACAGAGTGAGATCTGTCTCTAAAAGAAATACCAATAAATGTGCAAAATAAATAAAAATAAAAATTTTAAAAGGAAGTAAAAAAGTTTGGGTGGAGGGAGATGAAGAGTTCAATCTGGGACATGCTGAATTTCCAACATGCTTGTTCTTGCTGGTTATGCCATGAAAACCCTGACCATCTCTCAGAGTTACGTCGCAGTGAGCAGCCTCGAGAGATGACGCAATGTCTCCCTCCAGGCCAAACAGCAGGCTTGCTTCCTGCTTGCTATAAAAGCAGTAGATATCCCCTGTTCTGTTCCCCGAAATTCTCTGTTCTGAAAGCTCTGTTCCCTTTCTGTAATGGCAACCATTGCCTGTGCAGGCATCCAGCTGGGCCCATCACCACAAAAAGGTGAGGGCAGGAGAAACTGTCACCCACAAGCTGATGCTCATGTTGCCTGCTGTGCCAAGAGGAATGAAGTCCTTTGTCACTGACCCAGGAGTCTCAAGTCTTGTGCCAACATCCATGGAACAGTAACAAGCTAACTTACTGGCTTACAAGTGGGGTAAAATCAAACCACAGACTTGATACTCGTAAGAGTGTGAAGTGCAGGAGAAGGATCTGGCTGGAGACGTGGATCTGGTCATGAAGGCACAGGAGCAGAAGAATTCCTCTAAGTAGAATGTATTGGCTGGGAAAGACAAGGAAGAGATCTGAGGAGTACCCACATTCAAGGAATGATCCAAGAAAGAGGAACCTGCATGAGAGATGGAGCAGAAGAGCCAGAGAGGGAAGTGAACATCCAGGAGAAGGCCGTGGCACAGAGGCTAAGGAAAAAGAAAATGGAAAGTCATCCTTGGCTTTCCAATGCTGCTGAGAGGTCAAGGAAGGTAAATTCTGAGAAATATCCACTGGAGTTAGTAAAAAAAGGAGATCAGCTCTGATTTGACAAGGGCAGTCTCTGTTGAAGGTGGAGGAGAAATTAGATTGCAGTGGATCAAGAAGTAAAGGGGAGAAGTCAGGTGTGATGGCAGGTGCCTGCAGTCCCAGCTCCTCAGGAGGCTGAGGTGCGAGGATTGCTCGAGCCCGGGGGAAGTGGGGGTGAAGGTTGCAGTGAGCAGAGATCACAATGTGAACAGCCAGTGCGCTCGGCACTCCAGCCTGGGCAACATACACAGACCCCCACATCAAAAAACAAACAAACAAAAATCCCAAAAACAAACAGAAGTAAAGGGGAGGGAAGGGGTGTCTGGAGAGGAACATGGTGTTAAAGAGGATGTTTTTTCTTTTTTGATACTGAAAACCTGAAAGACGCAAGCATATTTCAATGCTACTGGGAATGAGCCCTTGCAAAGAAGGCTGATGAGGGCGTTGTTCACCAGGTGGGTGGACTTCAGGCTGATGAGGGCGTTGTTCACCGGGTAGTTGGGCTTCAGGCTGATGAGGGCGTTGTTCACCAGGTGGGTGGACTTCAGGCTGATGAGGGCGTTGTTCACCGGGTGGGTGGACTTCAGGCTGATGAGGGCGTTGTTCACCGGGTAGGTGGGCTTCAGGCTGATGAGGGCCTTGTTCACCGGGTGGGTGGGCTTCAGGCTGATAAGGGCATTGTTCACTGGGTGGGTGGGCTTCCGGAGAAGGTGAGAAGGCCTGGGCCACTTAGTGCTCAGTGTTCTCGCAGCCACCCCCATCCTAGGTCCTGCCACCTGCAAGTTGCTACATGGAAGAGAACGGCAAGTTCTTCCCGATCACAGGAAATTTCCCTCTCCCGCTTTCCACATCCCCTTGAGGAACCCATCACCATCCTCTTCTTTGCTGAGCAAATCTGCTACGGTCTCACCTGCCCGGGTAGACCACAGAAAACAAAGCCCACATGATGGGACATCTTCCAGGCAGTAAGCAACTTCTTTCTCTCTAGTCTCGAATAACAAAGGCCTCATGATATAAGAAAAAAAGGCAGATTATTTTGCTGATGAGGCCAGAGTGGCCTAAAGAACAATAACCATGGCTTCCTCAAGAACTCACCCTGTACACCCACAAACTGCTCCACGAGCTCACCTACATCTCATCCACCTTCTTCTCTTCCTCTACTGCACTGGACAAGCTTCCTTCCTCTCCACGAGCTCACCTACATCTCACCCACCTTTTTCTCCTCCTCTGCTTCACTGACGAGCCTCCTTCCTCTTGTGGAAAGCGAATGTCCTCATTGACCTCTGGGGCCCTGGAAGCTGTGCTAAGGCTCCCTGTGGCTGGGCCTCGTGTAGACGACATGGATGCTGTCCCTGTCTCAGGCCTAGACAGCTCATGAACACAATGCTTTTCCTCTCTCTACTTTCTCCCAGAGACTGCACTAAGCCTTGGGGTCCCAGAACAGCAAGTCTTCTCTGAGTATCATTGATGGGTTCTTAGAAACTGCAACTGTAAGCACAAGGACATATAACAAAACCATTTCTTTTCTCATTAACTTTGTAACAACATTATTCAAAGACTTGCTATATATCATTTCATTTAAAGGTGCAGTTTACAACAACTGATTGAAAGGTTAAGAGAAAACTTACTGTACAATATAAGAGACTAAAAGAAGCCACAAAAACTGCTAACTTTTTATTGGTCTTGACAAGTAGGGGTACAAGATTTAATCGGACTTAGAAAAGTAATGTGACTTATCTGTTCTCTCAAGTTGTAGCATACAATTCCTATCTGTAGCATACAATTCCTATCTGTAGCCCTAGTTTGTCTTTGGAAATGGGATGATGAAGAAACTCGCATATAAAGACTTCGCTGTCCTCTGTGTAGCACAGGGCAAGGTCCTCTGCTGAGAGTGACAGGGACGGAAGAAAAGAGACAGTCTGAGCTGTGTCTGGGCTCCCTCTAGTACTTAACATCACCACAACTTGCTGCCAGGCCCGTATATCTCAAGATGGCAAGCCTCCTCCTCACTCTCACATTCAAAAACCTGCCCTTCTACTGATGTGCTGGATATTTCTGGGTGCCCCCTAGAGACCCCCTCTATTCTTCTCCACCTGCCCAGTTTCTCCATCTGACTGACCTCTGCTTTTGTGCCAGGCTCCCTTGCCTCAGGCTCCCTGCTGTGCACAGTCAACACGAGGCATGGCGTGCATCCTCTACTGCGGCGTAACAAGCTGCCTGCCACAGAGGGACGGAATCAACAAGGGCTTATTCTTTTCCACCATTCTGCGGGTTGGCTGCGTGGTTCCTCCACTAGTATGGCCTAGGCTCACTCGTGGAGCTGTGCTCGGCAGTTCATCTACACACGGCTGCTCAATCCTCCACACTCAGCCACTCAAAATGCCCACTGTCACCACCCTGAACTCTCCGGGCCCTTCACCCTCCATTCCGCCTCCTGTTAATCCATAACCCTGAACATCTCTAATTTTCACTTTCTTTGTTCCTGCAAAGCACTGCTGCAATAAAAAATATAAAATAAAATAAAATAAATAAAATAAATAAAATAAAATAAAATACCATGGCCTACTACAGATGCACCCCATCCAACATCAAATCTGTCCTGGCTGTGGCCTAACAATCCTCTCAGTCGTCTGCTGACCTCCTGGCAAACTCCCTCAAAACAGCTATTCTGGAGCATCTCTTGCCTCAAGCTCCAAAGTACTCACTCCCTTCATCTCAGAAAACGTCCTTATCACCCATTTCACTCAACAGATGTGAACTGCACAATCACTGGGTGGTATGATTAATCCTCATGTCACCTTTACAGTCGCTGACTTTGTACCACTTTAGAGGAATGTCCTATAGCTCTTGCCTCGTGCTCTTAGACTTGGAGAAATTAAAAGTGCTCCTCCTCAATGAAGCAAATCTACCGCTTAGTTTTTCGTTTCCACACTCAGCTCTTGCTCTTCACATGCTTACCTCTCCCTCTCAGTATCTTCATTCTTTTCTTTATTAGCTATTTCCTCTTTTGCCTTGAAATATTCAAGTATCTTCCTTATCTTGAACAAAATTGATAGGTGCTTTGCCACTCTCAACCATTCTATTTCCAGACTTCCTTTCACTAATCACAGTATTTCTTCTAAATGGCTTATTTTGTAACAGTCAGCTTCATGTCGCACTCATCCACCCCACGCCTCACCACTGCAGAATCCTGCCATCACTAGCCTTCCACTGCTCAGCCAACCAGCCAATGTCTCCCTCCCACTCCCTCCTTTCCCTCCTCATCTCCACTTCCCTTTCTCCAGTAACCTCCTTACTGTCCCCTACCCCGGTGCTTCTGGCTGCAAAATAATCTCCACAGTTTTGTCTTCCTTTTTGGTGGGGTGGGGGGGTTGGGTTGGGTTGGGTGGATAGGGTCTTGCTCTGTTATCCAGGCTGGAGAAGTGGCACGATCACACTCACTACAGACTCAAACTCCTGGGCTCAAGTGATTCTCCTGCTTCGGCCTTCCAAGCAGCTGAGACTACAAGTACACATCATCACGCCCAGCTGATTTTTTTTTTAATAGAGACAGGGTCTCGCTATGTTGCCCAGGCTGGTCTTCAACTCCTGGGCTCAAGTGATCCTCCCACCTCAGCCTCCCAAAGTACTGGGATTAAAGGTGCGAGCCTGGCCAGGTTGCTACAGTTTAAAATATTACAGAAGGTGGCCTGGCCAACATGGCAAGAACCCATCTCTACAAAAAATTTTTAAAAAATTATTGGGAGGCCAGGCACGGTGGCTCACGCCTGTAATCCCAGCACTTTGGGAGGCCAAGGCAGGCGGATCACTAGGTCAGGAGTTCAAGACCAGCCTGGCCAATATGGCAAAACCCTGTCTCTACTAAAAATACAAAAATTAGTTGGGTGTGGTGGCGCATGCCTGTAATCCCAGCTACTTGGGAGGCTGAGGCAGCAGAATCACTTGAACCCAGGAGGCGGAGGCTGCAGTGAGCCAATATTGTGCCACTGCACTCTCTAGCCTGGGTGACAAAGTGAGATTCAGTCTCAAAAAAAAAAAAAAAAAAAAAATTACTGGGGTGTGGGTGTGGTGGTTCATGCCTGTAGTCCCAGCTACTTGGGGGAAGATTACTTGAGCCCAGGAGGTTGAGGCTGCAGTGAGCCGTGAAACTCTGTCTCAAAATAAATAAATAAAATATTACAGAAGGCTGAGAGAATAAGCAGAGTCTTAGATCTGGACAAAAAGAAGCCCCTTGACCTTAATAAGAGCACTTGCAGAGGAGAAAAAGAGGAAGAAGAAACTCCAGAAGTGAGCCAGCAAAAAGAAAATTTAGATCATAAGTATAGAGTACACCATGGAGAAATACGGCTACGAAAGAGAATGCACATCCTAACCAATAGCTGAGAGTTCCACAGCACTCACCGTGTGCCAGGGACTGCTCTGACACAGTAACCCACAGATTAACTCACTGAACCCTCACAACAACTAGGAAGGAGGTGCTACTATTGTCTCCACTTTACAGATAGAAAACTAAAGCTCAAAGACATTAAATAACTTGTCAGGGATCACGTATAGTTAATCTTCAGGCAGTGACCCCCGTGGCACTAGGGAAATACAGGTAAGAGCTGGGGGAGAAGTCTGACAAGAAGGATGAATATAAAACAGGGATGAGGGCCGGGCACGGTGGCTCACGCCTGTAATCCTGGGACTTTGGGAGGCCAAGGCGGGCGGATCACCTGAGGTCAGGAGTTCGGGACCAGCCTGGCCAACATGGTGAAACCCCATCTCTACTAACAAGAGCGAAACTCCGAGAAAGAAGAAAGAAAGAAAGAAAGAAAGAAGGAAAGAAAGAAGGAAAGAAAGAAGGAAAGAAAGAAGGAAAGAAAGAAGGAAGGAAGGAAGGAAGGAAGGAAGGAAGGAAAAGGAAGGAAGGAAGGAAGGAAGAAAAAAGAAAAAAAAGAAAGAAAGAAAGAAAGAAAAAAAAAAAGAAAGAAAGAAAAAGAAAGAAAGAAAAGAAAGAAAGAAAGAAAGAAAAGAAAGAAAGAAAGAAAGAAAGAAAGAAAGAAGGAAAGAAGGAAGGAAAGAAGGAAAGAAGGAAGGAAGGAAGGAAAGAAGGAAGGAAAGAAGGAAAGAAGGAAAGAAGGAAAGAAGGAAAGAAGAAAGAAAGAAAGAAGGAAAGAAGGAAGAAAGGAAGGAAGGAAGGAAGGAAGGAAAGAAGGAAAGAAAAAAGAAAGAAAGAAAGAAAGAAAGAAAGAAAGAAAGAAAGAAAGAAAGAAAGAAAGAAAGAAAGAAAGAAAGAAAGAAAGAAAGAAGGAAAGAAAGAAAGAAAGGAAGGAACAACACGGGGGTAAGAACAATAGAAAGCCACTCACAATGGGAGAAAAGTAGATTATGTAGCTTTCTGGCTCAAGAATGAACATCTCCTCTAAGTCTTCTAGGAGGAACAGTCCTCACATCCCTCTCCCCTTATACCAGGATCAAGATCTGCATGGATGTGAGAAAAAATAGCCTCTAGCCATCAGGTTCCTGTTAGCAGAATCCAGTTCAACAGTGTCTTATGACGTGTGCCAGACCCTGGTGTAAGGTGCTTTACATATTCTTCCTCATGACAGCTGTGTGCGATAGGTACTAGTTTACAGATGAGGAAAAATGAATCACAGAAAGGTTAAGAAATTTTCCCAAGATCACACTGGGAGCAAATGGTAGAAACGGGATTCACAACCCAGTCTAGCACCCATGCCACCCGCCACTGCAACTGCTGCCTCTCATAAATCTCAGTCACGCATTCAGACTTAAAGGAGAACTTCCTAACTATGACACAGTGCTTCCAAAGACAGCTGTGGATATCCCACCCCACGGGAGCTCTCGCCATAGATCCAGGGCCGCAAACTGTTGACCCAAGTGACAAACTTGGCCATCAGATATTTTTTGTTGTTGTTTTTGTTTTTCTTTCTTATTTCCGTTTTCTTTAGTGCAGGATTGGCGTGTTTATTTGTTTAGGTGGGGCATGCACACACGTCATGAGCACTGCACGAACTCTGATTCGCACTTTTATATCACAGGCTGGCCCCCATAAGAATTTGCGTTTATCACTCCCAGAAAATATCAGTTTTGTACTGTTTAGAAATTTACCTGCAAGAAGCAGAGGAATGAGCCCAATGACATCCTAACCCAAGTGCTCTGACTCTAAGATTATCTTTAAGAAACACACAGACACTGCGGCTTATGGAAGAGAATGTTCTTGTCTTAGAAGGCCCCACTGAGGCCGGGCGCAGCGGCTCACGCCTGTAATCCCAGCACTTTGGGAGGCCAAGGTGGGCGGATCACTTGAGGCCAGGAGCTCGAGACCAGCCTGGCCCACATGGCAAAACCTTGTCTCTACTAAAAATACAAAAATTAGCCAGGCATGATGGTGCACACCTGTAATTCCAGCTACTTGAGAGGCTGAGGCATGAGAATCCCTTGAACCCGGGAGGGAGAGGTTGCAGTGAGTCGAGATTGAGCCACTGCACTCCCATCTGGGTGACGGAGTGGGACTCTGTCTCAAAAAAAAAAGAAAGGAAGGAAGACCCCAATGGTGCACACCTGTAGTCCAAGCTACTTGGGAAGCTGGGGTAGAAGGAGCACTGAAGCCCAGGAGTTCACGTCCATTTCCCACCTGGACAATATAGCCAGACACCAGAAAGAAAGAAAGAAAAGAAAGAAAAGAAAGAAAGAAGGAAAGAAGGAAGAAGAGAAGAAAGAAGAAAGAAAGAAAGAAAGAAAGAAAGAAAGAAGAAAGAAAGAAAGAAAGAAAGAAAGAAAGAAAGAAAGAAGAAAGAAAGAAGGAAGGAAGGAAAGAAAGAAGGAAAGAAAGAAAGAAAGAAAGAAAGAAAGAAGAAAGAAGAAAGAAAGAAAGAAAGAAAGAAAGAAAGAAAGAAAGATCCACAGTGAACCTTTTCCAGGAGAGGTTACAATGTTTACAATTTACTCTCAAATAGTCTAGCAAAATGGTGATGATGAAAATCACAATAATAATAAAATGTATAAATACGTATGTGTGTTTGTGCATATATAGAGAGAAACGGGGAGAGAGGGAGAAGGAGAAAGAGGAGGTGAAAACAAATGTGGCAGATCATGAGGGATTGGTGAATGTGAGTAAAAGTGCACAGGAGTTCAGGGCACCACTCTTACAGTTTAGAAGTTTGAAATTTTTTAAATAAAAAGACTTTATTTAAAAAAAAAAAAGATATGCACATTTCACTCTCATTCATCAAAACCACAGTAATAGCAAACAATAACAGAAATCCTGCCTCATATAAATAAACTATTTATAAAACAATTTACTCTTTTGTGTTACACTATCTGTATCACTTTGACTTGAAAAGCTTGTTAGGAAGGATGTCTTAATCCTCAGTTTCATAATAAAATATATTAGTTACAACATTTTCACTCAGTACTCCAGAAACCTGGCAACCCTGGAGAGATCTACAATACTGTTTCCTGAAGTGAAAGTTGAGATGAGGCTGTGTGTCAGTCCACCATTCCTTGCAGGTAAAAGAAAGGCACAGTGGACCCTCAAACAACATGGTGTGAACAGCACAAGTCCACTGAGATGTGGATTTTCTTCTGTCTCTGCCACTCCAAACAAGACCAACCCCTCTTCCTCCTCCTCCTCCTCCTCCTCAGCCTATTCCATGTGAAGATGAGAATGAAGACCTTTGTGATGATCTACCTCCTCTTAATGAGTAGTAAATATATTTTCTCTTCTTTTTTTCTTTTTCTTTTTTTTTTTTTAGACAGAGTGCCTCTCTGTCACCCAGACTGGAGTGCTGTGGCACCATCTCGGCTCACTGCAACCTCTGCCTTCAGGGTTCAAGTGATTCCCCTGCCACAGCCTCTCAAGTAGCAGAGATCACAGGTATGTGTCACCACGTTCAGCTAAGTTTACTTTTTATTTTTAGTAGAGACGAGGTTTCACCATGTTGGCCAGGCTGGTCTCCAACTCCTGACCTCAAGTGATCCACCTGCCTTGGCCTTCCAAAGTGCTGGTGCTGGGATTACAGGCATGAGCCACTGCACCGGCCCCTTATGATTTTCTTAATAATACACATATACATATATTTTGAGATGCAGTCTAGCTCTCTCGACCAGGCTGGAGTGCCGTGGCGCCATCTCTGCTTGCTGCAACCTCCGCCTCCCAGGTTCATGCGATTCTCCTGCCTCAGCCTCCTAAGTAGCAGGGATTACAGGTGCCCGCCACCACACCTGGCTAATTTTTGTATTTTTAGTAGAGATAGGGTCTTACCATGTTGGCCAGGCTGGTCTTGAACTCTTGGCCTCAAGTGATCTGCCTGCCTCAGCCTCCCAAACTGCTGGGATTATAGGTGTGAGCCACCACGCCTGGCCTAATATTTTCTCTTATTAAAGTAACATTAGTTTACTTTAGTGTAAGAATACAGTAGATAATACATATAACATCTAAAATATGTGTTAATTGATGTTTATGTTATCAGTAAGGTTTTCAGTCCACAGCAGGCTGTTAGTTGTGTTTTCGGAGAGTCAAAAGTTATATGTGGGTTTTCAACTGTAGGGGAGATCAGTGCTCCGAACCCCCACACTGCTCAAGAGTCAAGTGTGTATGGAAAAGACGAAGCCCTTTTCATCCTTCATGAACGCTGATGAAAGCAGCGCTGTGAGGGGCTCCCTGCTGCTGGAAGACATGGGTTTTGAGATGGACTCGGTGCGCTCCAGGCTCGGCTCACCAGCGGAAGCAATGGCTCGCCCTCTAAAGAGGAGCAACGGCTCCCAGCTGAAGGATCACACTGACCTCACCCCAAGGCAGCTCACGGGTCAGGTGCCTTTCAGTGGCAATTCGTTGACGTAGTTGCCCAATAAAGGCAATATAAGAGAGTAAGTGAGAAGAAAAAAATATAAGGGCAAATGAGGTAGAGGAAGGGAGGTGGTGTTTAAATATTAATCGCCCTTTCTTCTCAAATGTTTCTTTCCTCAAATGATAATGGAATGAGATGCATTTATTTCAAAAGGTCTTCCAAATTCCTTGAGATGAGAATAAAAAGAAATTGTAGCAGAAGCAAAAACGACTCAGAGCTTCCCTTGTCCTCCCATGTCCTGAAACATGGGGCTAGAGGCACAAATGACCGAACGATCCTATGCACTATTCTCACATCGTAATTCCAGTGCCAAGGACATGGGAAAACAGCAGGAGGGGCCAGGTGGGCCTGTATATGTCCAGATGGTATCAGGATGGAGCTGGGATCCTGGCCACAGTGGAGGAAACCGTATTGCTAACAGTTCGGCCTCAGGAGTAGTGAGGATCCTAAAGGTGAGCTGAGAGTAAAAGAGAAGACGAGAAGGAGCACAAGTCAGGAAAAGATCAGGCCATTAATTCTGAGAAAGAGGATCAAGGTCTGCAAAGGGAGACAGCTGAAGAGAAAAATGTGAAAACACTGAAATCGGTGAAAAGAAAGTTACAGGAGATAGGAAAAAAACTTCATAGCTTAATGATGAAAATCAAAGAAAGAAGTTTAGAAATAAGAAAACAAGACATTAGACAGGAACTAGAAAATGAAAGAGAAAGATAAAATAACTGGTAAAATTATATACAATATTAAGGTTGGTTAACCTTTTTCTACTAAATGAGACTTTGAATGAAGTGAACTGATTAAAGATTAAAGTAAAGCTTTTAGGCCAGGCTGAGGCAGGGGAATCGGGTCTGGGGCAGGGAACCTAAGGCTGTTTCACACTGACTTCCTAGAACTCAAATGAAAGGAAAACCCTAACTTTCCAGCCTAAGTAATAAGAGGACCTGAGGCTGCTCCCTTTGCAAACTCGCTACCTTCTCTGGGAGGCAGATGGGAAATCTGCTGTCTGCAACAAACCAGACTGATTGCAGGCTGTCTTCCTCTGCATCTGTTCACTCCAGCCTCTGAATGGCTGCTGTCCACAACCAATCAGACTGATTGCCTGCCAAGTCTTTGTTTGCATAGAGGTATAACTTTGTAACTTCATCCTAGCCTCTGATTGGCTGTGAGAACCAACTCCTGTTTGCACAGGAGTGTGACCTTTGTAACTTCGCTTCAGCCTCTGGTTGACTGCTTTCTGTAACCATTCAGACCGACTGTGGGCTACCACTTCATTTACACAGGTGAACATGAAGTGGCCGATGGGAAACTTCTAGTGGGTATTTGGACCCAAGATGACTCTGCATCTGGACCCCGGAGCTGCTGCTCTGGCCCGCTCCCACACTGTGGAGTGTACTTGCATTTTCAGTGACACCCTGCGTTTGTTCTTCTGTTGCTTCACACTTTCTTTGCTTTGCTGGGCATTTTGTCCAATGCTTTGTTCAAAATGCCAAGAACCTGGGCAACTTGCAGTCACGACCCTCGACCAGTGACAAGGCAAGGTGGCTCGCACCTGTGATCCCAGCACTGTGGAAGGCTGAGGCGGGAAGACCACCTGTGTCCAGGGGTTCAAGACCACCCTGGGCAATACACTGAGACCCCGTTTCTACACAAAAAAATTTAAAATTAGCCAGGCATGGTGGTATGTGGCTGTAGTTCCAGCTACTCTGGAGGCTGAGATGGGAGGATCACTTGAGCAGGTGAAGTTGAAGCTGCAGTGAGCTCTATGATGGTGCCATCACACCGTAGCCTGGTTGGCAGAACAAGACTCTATCTCAACATAAATAAATTAAATTAAATTAAAGCAAATTTTAAAACTATTCTTAACATTATTAAAATTAGTAGAGAATTCAAATTTATTAAAGTTATCTTTTCAGACAACTATTTAAGAAACTGAAACCAAGCCGGGCATGGTGGCTCACGCCTGTAATCCCAGCACTTTGTTGTCGGGGGGCCGAGGATTGCTTGAGGTCAGGAGTTCAAGACCAGCCTGACCAACGTGGTGAAACCCATCTCTATTAAACACACACACACACACACACACACACACACACACACACACACACAGCCAGGCGTGGTGGCAGGTGCCTGTAATCCCACCTACTCAGGAGGCTGAGGCAGGAGAATCGCTTGAACCCGGGAGGCGGAGCTTGCAGTGAGCTGAGATGGTGCCACTGCACTCCAGCCTGGGTGACAGAGCAAGACTCCATCTCAAAAAAAGAAAATAAAATAAATAAAATAAATAAAAAATAAAGAAAATAAATAAAGAAAATAAAAATAAATAAATAAATAATAAAATAAAAAAACGGAAACCAATGTAGTAAAATAAAATTAAAATAGCTTTTTAAAGTTTAATAATTCCTTCTTTTAAGTTTTTGGAGTAGAGAAAAAAGATACAAACTCATTTTGCATACAGTAATGGGCTGGTTATCATTGGCTCCTCATTGGCAAAAAGCCCTGATTTGGAGCCTTTTTTATTTCCATGGTGGTTTTATTTCCATTGTACCAAGATGGATTTCAAGCTGCCAATTACAAACATGAAATCACTAAAGGTGGAGTCTGAAAGAAATGCACAATAGCATACCATTATTATATGGTACATTCACCATACATACACTAGACACAAATAACCTCAAAGCATAAATATGAGTAAAATATAGTAAAGTAATTAGGAAGTGGTAAATTGTGAGTATTTATTACCTTTCTTTTTGTCATTGTTAATAAAAGCATTTATTGTGCATGTTATATAGAATAACCTGAAAAAATATGGGAAGCTTCATAAATTTGTGTGTCAGCCTGTGCAGGTGCCATGCTCATCTTCTCAATGTTGTTCTGATCTTAGATAAGTGCTGCTGAAGAAAGCACCTTTATTTTTTAATATAATTGAATTAAATCTATATAATTTATTTTTAATATAAAGTAGCTTTAAACATTAGTTTGCAGAATTCCTGAAATTTAGCCATTAGCTCTTGTGAGCTGGGATAAGTCGGCACAATCTGGCTCCAGCACACCACTGATGGTGAGAGTCAAAATCACTCCATTCAGACAGCTAAAGAGGCCTTCCTGGGGCCGTCCCTGTACAGGTTCATCTCCTCAACAGCAAGAGTGGCTAGAAGCAACTCACTCAGTATTCTACCATGTACACAAAATAGAAATCAAATACTACTCTTGAAAAAAAAAATTTTGTCTCTTTGAAAAATAATTTTCTTCCTTTTAAATTGATTTCATGGGATTAAAAAAATGCTAACTCCTCAATTTTGGTAGGCTTTTGAAAGAAAATGAAAATCAACTGTTCCATATAAAGTATTTAAAATATGCTGACACATTTGATTTCCTTTTCTTTCTTTTTTTTTTTTTCTTCTTCGAGACAGAGTCTCGCTCTGTCGCCCAGGCTGGAGTGCAGTTGAGCGATCTCGGCTCACTGCAACCTCCGCTTCCCAGGTTCAAGCAATTTTCCTGCCTCAGCCTCCCAAGTAGCTGGGATTACAAGTGCCTACCACCACGCGCAGCTAATTTTTTGTGTTTTTAGTAGTGACAGGGTTTCACCATGCTGGCCAGGTTGATCTCAAACTCCTGACCTCAAGTGATCTGCCCGCCTTGGCCTCCCAAAGTGCTGGTATTGCAGGCATGAGCCACCATACTCGGTCAACATTCGATTTCTTTTGTCAAAGTAGATGTCTTACATTGATAAGAAGTACAAAGTAACTCCAAAAGCCTTTATGGTTACAAGTATAAAAAATATTTTTCTGTACCTGTACTATATATACAGTAGGGGCTAGGAGTAAGACTATTTCAGAACAAATGATCCCCAATAAGGTGGCCCAATCACAGTGTCATCATTTAATTATGTATAGCATTTGGACCACTTAAAATGTTTGACCCGGGGAAGCTTGGTTCTTGGCAGGCTGGCATTTAGTGGGTGTAGTATCACGTTCCTGACACAAGGGGGAGCCAGTGCCATTGAGCTAGGCTGTGACTTCCGTTTAAGGGCAGCCTAAGGTCAAAAACACCAAAGTGAAGACCAGATTCAGAACATTTCACACAATTATAAGAGACCAAAAGGGCAAAACATTTTACCTGCTCTATTAAATAGCTAATATTATGCTAAGGATAAGAGAACATTTAAAGCAATCCAAAAATGTCTAAGGACAAAGCAGGATTTGAAAATGGTTTTCATTCATTTAACAAATATTTGAAGCCTGTGATGTGCTGGTATCATTTACAGAACAGCAGAGAACAAAATAAAGACCTCGCCCTTATGGAGGGCATTTTTCACACATGAACCTTATTTTGAAAAAGCCATGAAATGAAGGTAAAATAGTGACTAAATCTCTTTATTCAGCAGAGCTATTCTGTTCAAAAAAGGCTTCTTTTATCCAAGGTCCCTCTAATCAAGAGATCACTTCTCCACTGCTAAAACATGCTCCTGAACACCTGGTTCTAACTTGCTGCAGTATTATTTCTTATATAGTCCTATGTGCTAGAGTTTGTAGCCACCTAATAAACTCTGGATCTTCTATATATCATTAAAAACAAAAGCTCTATAAAATACTGGATATTACACAGAGTGACTGAGAAATAATTTAACCACACAGTCACTTTTCATCTGCCATGGCGCAGGCACTCCCCTTGGTGCTGTGATTACTATGAATTAGACAAAATCCCTGCTGTAATGGAACTTACAATCAAGGGAGTGAAAGAATAAACATAAAGAAATGTAAGCGAATTTTAGGTAGTGATAAATACAATGAAAAAATCACCACCATAACCAGCATTTTCATAGTTCTATCAGTTTGCTAGGGCTGCTATAACAAATTACCATAGAGTGTGTGACTTAAACCACAGAAATTGATTTTCTTGGTTCCGGAGGCCAGAGGTCCTAGATCAAGGGGTCAGCAGGTTGGCTGCTTCTGAGGCCTTCCTTAATTTCTAGGGGCCACTTTTTCTCCCTGTGCCCTCACCTGGTCACCCCTCTGTGCGTGAGCATCCCAGTGTCTCTCTGGGTGTCCAAACTTCCTCTTCTTATAAGGACACAAGTCAGATTGGATTAGGGCCCACCCTAATGGCCTCATTTTAACTTAATCACCTCCCTTTGGTTTGGGCTTTTTAATTTAATCATCTCTTTAAAGACCTTATCTCCAACTAAGGTTACATTCTGAGGTATACCGGAGGTTACGACTCTAAGACATGAATTTGGAGGGGACATAATTTAGCCCATAACAATAACATCTTACAACTCACTGCCACCAAGCTTGCCTGACCACCATTCCCTCTTGCCTGGACCACTGCAGTAGACCACAGGCTGTCATTCTGCTTCTGCTCTCGCCAGCCATCTCAATCCATTCTCACAGCAGCCAGAACAATCTTTTTAAAATGAAAATCAGAACATGTAATGCCCTGCTTAAAACCCTTCAACGGCTTCCTGGTCAACTTCTTCCTGACAAACTGCACCGAGAAACTTCTTTTTCACAGCATGTAAGGCTCTACATCATTTGACCCTCCAAGCTTTTTGGCTTGACTTTACACCACTCTCTAGCGACCTCACAGGTACACCATCCTCTTTGCTTTACTCCAGCGTCCTAACCCTCTCCCCTTCAAAGGGCCTTTATATTTGCTTTCCCCTAGTTCACACAGCAGACTCCTTCTAATCTTAAAGTTCTTACCTCAAAAATTACTTCCAGAGACACTTTCCCTGACCAGAACATCTGAACTATTCCATCCCACCTAACCACACCCCAACTCTCTAATGTATTATCCTCCTTTATTTTCTTTACAGTACATTTTGTTACATAATCCCGTTTTATTTACAGTATAGCATTTATTACTATTTGAAATTATATTTATTACTTGCTTACTTGTCCATGATCCATCTTTCTCCTCGAAAATATAAGTTCCTTGAGGGCGGAGGCCTTGTCTTTCATTGTTATATTCTAACACCTAGAAAAAGCTCACACTTAATAGGAAATCAGGTATTTGTTGAATAATTCATGTTTGTGTGTTTGTTTTTTATACACAGGGCCTCGCTATGTTGGCCAGGCTGGTCTTGAACTCCTGGGCTCAATCGATCCTCCTGCCCCAGCCTCCCAAAGTGCTGGGATTACAGGCGGGAGCCACTGTGCCCAGCCAATAATTAATGAATTTGTAGAACACTTTATAGCTGAAAAAATGCCTTTCAATTAAACAGTACTTTCATATATATCCACTCATTTAATTCTTATATCAATCTATATTATATTCCTCATTTTAAAAATAAGGAGACTAGAACTTTGAGACGCTATCTGACTCGCCCTGCTAGTAACATAGCTAGTCTGGGGCAAAACTGGAAATTGGTCCCATCCTCTGACTCCTGGGCTTGTCTCTCAGCACTTTTTGCGGTAACATCTTCTAACAAATCTTGATGGCGAGTGTGATTCAAGGTGAAAAGTAGTGGCAGAGAAAAAGACTCAGGTGCAGACCAGACCCCGTGCTGTCTGTGTATTTCTCCAAGAGGCCTTGGTTATAACAAGGGTTTCATAAATGTTTACTGAATTAATAGACTACAGCATTTTTCTGTGTTGGGAAAGGCCCAAGTAATTCTAAATTCCACATTGCCCAATGGCTGCCAACTGCCCAAACAAAACAAGAACAAGCCCACTGTCCTGGAATTTCCTTGTTAAAAATGACACCGAAACGCCGCTTGGCAAAAACCGCAGTAAAAACAGTCACAGGCGAGATCGACCGACGGATGCTACTTGTGGGCCAGAGTCTGGGGGGAAGCAATATTTGCACAGTCTCGAAGTATCTCTTCCAAGATATTTACCAAATACAAAAGGAAAATTCATAACTTTGCTGTGGGGAAACCTGGCAGACACCATCTTAAGCAAGCAATTAAGGTGAACATCATCAGTACTAAAGCATAGCAACATCATGGATTCCCTGACATGATGCTCCGAGAAGGGCACAAACTCACTTGTGTGTAGTATTCTCGCCAAAAATATACTGCCTCAATCTAATCACAGGAAAATATCTGGCAAACCCAAATCGAGGGACATTCTAAAAAAGAATTCAGCAGGATTTTTCAAAAGTATCAAGGTCTTGAAAGAGGAACTGTCACAGATTGGAGGGCTAAAGAGACAAGACCACAGTGCAGGACAGGGTTCTGCATGGATCCTGGGAGAGAGGAGGGAATTCGTGGAAAAACTGGTGAAACTCTAGTACGTCTCTAGTTCAGTTGATGGTACTGAACCAAGATTAATTTCTTGGTTTTGATCATTGTAGTGTACTTATGTAAGATGTGAATGGGGTGAGGGATACACAGAAACTCTCTTGCACAATTTTTTTTTTTTTAGAGGCAGGGTCTCACTCTGTTGCCCAGGCTGGAGTGCAGTGATGCCATCATAGTTCACTGCAGCCTCAAACTCCTGGGTTCAAGCCATCCAACCACCTCAACCTCCTGAGTAGCTGGAACCACAGGCATAAGCTACCATGCTTGGCTTTTTTTTTTTTTTTGTAGAGACAAGGTTTCATTACGTTGCCCATCCTGGGTACTATTTTTTTTGCATTTATATAACTCTAAAATTATTTCAAAATGAAACGTTTTTAAAATACTGGATAATATTCCACTGTGTATACATATCACATTTTCCGTACCCCTTCATTTGTTTGGACACTTATGTTAATTCCCTATATTGGCTATTGTGAATAATGCAGTAAATAAGGGGGTACACTGAAAAATTAAATTTCAAAATAATGGCATACTAGATTCCTTTTTTCTCTGTGGTCAAGGAATGGAAATTTCTGGTTAATCAAAATTTGTTAAAGAGTTACCACTTTTACACAATATCAGGGTTATTAGCCATTTACAATGTAAGATTTTTCTCAAGATGTTATAAAATCTCTTGATTTTATAATTCTTTTTTTGGCATAAAATTTTATTATGTAAAATTTTATTAAATTTTAAAATCTTTTTACATCTGGCTTTTGTTTTATTTTTCCTACTCCAAGTTTATAATGGAATTCATTCATATTTTTAAATACTTAACAAGGTTTTGTTTTAAACCTAGATACTTGTTGCACACCAACTTTATCTTACTATACAGCATGAAGTATAGATCCAATTTTATATTTTTCCAAATAGCTATCCAGTTAAATCTATGTTTTTCCCACACATCAGAGATGCCATTTATATCCTATATTAACTTTCCATATGCACTTGGAACAATTTCTGGATTTTCTATTCTATCTCATTGATCCATTATGCCATACTGTTTTAACAATAGAGGATTTGTAATATGTTTTAATATCAAAAAAAGCTAAACTCACCACCTTACTCTTTATCAGAGTTTTCTTGCCTATTCTTGCTAACTTTTCTTATGAAAATCAAAATTCACTTATCTAGCTCCAGAAAAGATCTGATGATATTTTAATTGAGATTGTGTTAACTTAATAAGTTAATTTAGGATTATTTGACATCTTTATAATTTCAGGTCTTCTTATCCAAAAACATAGTATGTCTATTTGTTCATCTATTTTTATATATTTCAGGTTATCTGAATGTAGCATATTTTTGTTATATTTTTGTCTATAAATTTTAGCTTTTTTGTTGCTACTGTAAATGAGTCTTATTTTCCATTATATCATCCAACTGGGCATTGTTTGTATAGTTGAACACTCTTTATTTCTATATATTAATTTTATTCCCTACTATACTTTAGCAAATATTATTTTTCTTTGTAATTTTTCCATTCCACACATATTTAATCATATATCTGTGAAAAAAGATAGCTCTTTCTTCTATCTTTATACCATTTAATGTCAAATACTTATGTGTCTGTTATCACCTGTCTAATTATATTGGTTAATACTTCTAGTCAATACTAAATAATAACAGCAAATGCAGATATCATTATCTTATTCCTGACATTAATGAAAATGCTGTTTGTGCCTTCTTTATTAAGTAAGAAACTAGATTTTGGGCTGAAACACACATATTTTATGCTAAGAAAGCATGTCCTTAATTTCTACTTTATTGAGTCTTTAAAATTATGAATATGTGAATTCCGTCAAATGCCTCTATAGAGATGATCCTATGATTTTTCTTCACAGATCTGTTTCTATGATAAATTACATTAATAACCTTCCCAGTACAGAACTATTTTTACATTTCTGGAATAAACCTCCACTTGCTTACATGCGCCACTGATTTTTGTTGCTAATATTTTATTTACAATTTGTGTACAGATATTCAGAAGATTGTTTTGTAAGTTTTTTTAATGCAATATTTGTTAGGTTTTTGGTATCAACATTATATTTACTTTGGGAAAAGAATTTGGAAGTCTTCCTTCTTTTCCTATCCTCTGAAAGAGGTGAAGTAGCGCTAGAGCTGAAATGTTCTTCTTTGGTAAGAATTATCCTATGAAACTATCTGGATTGAAGCCTTTTGGTGAGAGAACTCTGAAAACTTGCCTAATGATTCTGCATAAATTAGTGTGTTCAGATTTTCTATCTTTATGAGATCAGTTTGTTTGGTTTGCTTTTTTCATCAATTGATTTTTAAGTGTATAATCCAGTGGTTTTTAGTATATTCACAAGGTTGAGCTACCATCACCACCATCTAATCCTAGAACATTTTAATCACCCCATAAAGAATCCCCATACCTGGTAGCAGTTATGTCCATCCCTCCCTCCCCTTACCTCCTCACAGCCACTGATCTGTGTGTCTACAGATTTGCCTGCTCTCGACATTTCATATAAATGTCATACACATGTGGCCTTCTGTGTCCAGCTTCTTTCACTCAGCATAATGTTTTCTAGATTCATCCGCGTTGTAACACGTATCAGTACTTCATTCCTTTTTACAGCTGAATAATAGTCTATTTTATAAATATATCATGTTTCGTTTATCCATTCATCACCTGACAGACATGTGAGTTGTTGGCTGTTATAAATAATGCTACTATGATCATTCATCCACAAGTTTTTGTGTGGACATATTTTTTCATTTCTCTTCAGTATATGCCTAGGAAAGAATTTGCTGGGTCATATGGTAACTCTACATTTAACTTTCTCAGGAACTACTAAACTGTTTTCTAAAGCACCATTTTGTATTTCCACCAACAATTGCTATCTTTCATTTTTAAAATTACAGCCATTCTAGTAGATCTAAAGTAGTATTTAATTACGATTTTGATTTGCATTTCCCTGATGACTAATGATGCTTAGCATATTTTCATGTGTTTTTTTGGCCACTGAATAATCTTCCTTAGAGAAATATCTATTCAAATACTTTGTCCACATTTTAATTGGGTTATTTGTCTTTTTATTGTTGTCAATTTTTTATCTATTACAGGTACTAGACCCCTTATCAGATATATGATTTGCAAATGTTTTCTCCCACTCTGTGGCTTGTCTCTTTATCTTCTTGACAGTGTCCTTTGAAGCACAGAAGTTTTTAATTTTGGTGAAATTCAATTTATCTATTTTTGTCTTGGGTTGCTTGTTTGAGGTATTATAGCTAAGAAACCACTGCCTAATCCAAGGTCACAAACATTCACACCAATGTTTTCTTCTAAGGGTCTTAAATTTTAGCTCTTTATTGAGATCTTCTTTTTTTTTTTTTCTTTTTTACTTTTTTTGAGACAGTCTCACTCTGTTGCCCAGACTGGAGTGCAGTGGTGCAATCTCGGCTCACTGCAACCCCTGCCTCCCGGGTTCCAGCGATTCTTCTGCCTCAGCCTCCCAAGTAGCTGGGATTACAGGTGTGAGCCACCAGGCCCGGCTAATTTTTGTATGTTTAGTAGAGATGGGGTTTCGTCATGTTGGCCAGGCCGGTCTTGAACTCCCGACCTCAGGTGATCCGCCCACCTTGGCCTCCCAAAGTGCTGGAATTACAGGCGTGAGCCACTGCGCCCAGCCCTTTTATTCATTTTGAGTTAATTTTCATATATGGTGTGTGGTAGGGTCCAACTTCATTCATTTGCATGTGGATAGTCAGTCATCCTAGCACCATTTGTTGTAAAGACTATTCTTGGTTTCTATTGAATTGTCTTGCCATCTTTATTGAAGATCAACTGACCACAGTGTAAGGGTTTATTTCCAGACTCTCAATTCTATTCCATTGATGTATGTGTCTAAGCTTACATCGTTATACCAGTATCACAGTCTTAATTACTGTAGCTTTTCAGTAAATTTTTAGATTGGGAAATGGGAGTCCAACTTTGTTATCCTTTTTCAAGATTGTTTTGGCTACTCTAGGTCCCTTGCATTTCTATATGAATTTTAGAATTAACTGTCAATTTCTTTAAAAAAAAAAAAAAAGGCAACCAGGATTTTGATAGGGATTGCAATGAATCTGTTAATCAATTTGGGGAGTATTGCCGTCATAACAATGGTAAGTCTTCCAATCTAGATACATGTGACTAGGACCGCTTCTGGCAAATCGTAATTTACTAGAAAGCTGACTGTTTCAGCCAGGTGTTCAAATTCGCTTGCATAGAGTTGTACAAACGACTCTCATTAGATGTGAAATTTTCCTATGTTTTAATGATTCTGTCTCCCAAGTTATCTTCTATTTTTACTTTCCCAAATAAGACACTGCCAGTGATTTATCTTTCTATTAACCTTTTGCAAAAAAACAAACTTTCATTTATTGGTTCCTACTGTTGCACTGTTTCCCAACCCCATTAATTCTGTTTTTATCTTCATGAATTTCTCCTTTCTGCTTTCTTTCAGTTTACCTTTTTTCCCTAGCGTTTTTGAATTGAATGTTCTGTTCATGTTTTTATGCTTTCATTTTTCTTTATACAGGCACTTAATGAGTCTTAATTTGGTTGTATCTCATAGTTCTAACATCATTTCCATTTTCTTTTCTTTTTTTTTTTTTTTTTTTTTTTTTGAGATGGTCTCACTCAATTGCCCAGGCTGGAGTGGAATGGCGCAATCTTGGCTCACCGCAACCTCTGCTTCCTAGGTTCAAGCAATTCTCCTGCCTCAGCCTCCCAAGTAGCTGGGATTACAGGCGCACGCCGCCACGCCTGGCCAATTTTGACATTTTTAGTAGAGACGGGGTTTTGCCATGTTGGCCAGGCTGGTCTCAAACTCCTGACCTCAAAGGATTTGCCTGCCTCAGCCTCCCAAAGTGCTGGGATTACAGGCATGAGCCACTGTGCCCAGCCTGTCATTTTCATTTTCAAATCTAGTTTCCATTACTGTTATTTTCTTAGACGTTTTCAATTTAATTTTCCTAAAATTTTACCTTTGAACTAAGAAACACTTTTTTATATAGACTTTAAAAATGTTTTCCAGGTTGAGATACAGATTTAGGTATGGAAGAGATTTCCCAGAAAGGGTGTAAATGAAAAGAAGGACGGAGATGAAACTCTAGTGGACATTAATAGTCCAGATAGAAAGATAATTGTCTCAAAACAGAGGCTGAGAAAAAAGAGTCAGAGATGTTGGATGAAAACAAAAGACGCTGGGCGCGGTGGCTCATGCCTGTAATCCCAGCACTTTGGGAGGCTGAGGCAGGTGGATCATTTGAGGTCAGGAGTTCAAGACCAGCCTGGCCAACATGCTGAAACCCCATCTCTACTAAAAATACAAAAATTAGCCGGGCATGGTGGTGCGTGCCTGTAATTCCAGCTACCTGGGAGGCTGAGGCAGGAGAATCACTTGAACCCAGGAAGCAGAGGCTACGGTGAGCTGAGATTGCGCCACTGCACTCCAGCCTGGGCAACGGTGAGACTCTGTCTCAGTAAAGAAAGAAAAGAAAAGAGAAAAGAAAAGAAGATGGTATGAAAAATAAAAGAAGAGAAAACAACCTCAGGAAAAACAGTTTGAGCAGGATGGGATGGAGAGATAGAAGTCAAATTACAAATTGCATGTTGAAGAAGGAACAGAGTGCTCAATAAAGGGCAAACTCTTTTTTAAGATTCTTAGCTATAAAGAGAAAGACAATCATAGGGCATTAGCCAGGGGTTTTAGTGGGTGGAAATTTTTTGGTTTTGTTTTATATAAAAGGCGTTTGTGGGAGAAGGTATTTGGAAATAATAATGGAGGCCTTTTCATCCATAATCCTTTATATCCTTCTCCCAACGTAGACAAGGGCATTCCACGCTCACTGCCTCCGGGAGAGGAGAACTCGACAGTTGGCAGGGCGAGTGCCCAGGAAAGCTTTGTTACGAAAAGGGATAGCTACTTGCCAGGGTGTGGCTAAGGCACATAAGCTACCCACACCTGCACCTGTGGAGACATCCTTGATTCTGCCTGGCTTTGGGCTGCGGGTTCATAAAGAGCACCAGGTCTGGGTGGGTTGGAGAGCCCCACCATGTGCCAGCTCCGTGCTGCTCTTTTGCATGCAGTCCCAGACTAGCCGCGCTGTGAGGCCACTCTGAAGCTCTGCTTCAGAACCACTGCTCTGTTCCACATGTCAATGGATCTACCATCCTAAAGCTAAAGTTTGCTTTCTTTTTGGGGCTCTTTTAAAAAAATGTTGCTCAGGCTGGTCTCGAACTCCCAAGCTCAAGCAATCTTCCATCTCAGCCTCCTGGGTAGCTGGGACTCCAGGTGTGCACCACCACACCTGGCTAGGGTTTTCTTTCTAAAAGCCCAAATCTCGTCTTATCCCTTTTCCGCACTTATGGATGTGTATTGCTTACACAGTGAAATCCAGGATCCTAGAGCATCAAGCAAGATCGTTCACTGAATGGCCCCGGCCCACCCTTTACAGATTCATTTCCTAACAACACCACACAGCTAGTCACGTACCCTCAGCTAATATTATCAGCACTGCATATAGAAAAGAGACAATGTTGTATGCATTACAGAACTCAAATAATAAATACATTTTGTCATCAGTAAGTTTATAACTTAGGAGAAATAGAAATATAAGCTTTCAGTAAAAAAAAAAAAAAAAAAAAAAAAAAAACAACAAAAAAAAAAAAACAGTACTCTAAGAAAAAATAAACATTTGACTGTCACTTCTCAGTAATTAAAAAAATGAAACAGAAGATGGCTATGGGTTAGGAGCTGGTGTAACACACATCCCTTTAAATTAACCAAAAGCTTACTTGAATTACAGCACTTACAACCTGGCTTCTGGCCTGGCTTCGTGACTGCATGGCACCTATAAACACTTGTTTCTAACTGCTTTAAAGATAAAAATACTGAATTCCCATGCTACCTGGACTCTGCTACTATAAGCCAATCTCCTCTCTTTGACAGCCACTTCAAGGGCACACACGCCAGTCTTGCCTTTCTCACCTCGTCCTCTCAGACACCTCGCCTTACTATATATGAAGATGAAATGGGTGAAGTTGGTGTTATTTCTTCTATCTGTGATACAGAAAACACTGAACTCTATTGCTACAGTTGACCATGGTAAAGATGGAGTTTACTTGCTCTGTGTATAAAGCAGTACCAGTAGTTACTAACCCCTATCTTCCTGCAAATAAATTCAGAGGCAATTTCAGAAAACCCCTGAACTCTCCCATGAATCTATACAAATGTATTAATATCCACAGCTTGGGATTCGGAGAGGAAGTCTTCAAGAGAGGCTTCTTTATGTCATGCTTACCAGGAGTAGCAAAGCGATGATCGTTCTCCCGTGCCCCATCAGCCCTCCCTGAAGGGGGCCATCCTATTACCCAACTTCCGCCGGGGATAGTGCTCACCAAGATACCTAAGGGACCCCAACCCTTCCTTGGGTCCCTGTGGAGCAAAATCAATAATGCCACTATGTGAGGATAATGGTCACTGCTGTAACAAACTCCAGCCTCCAGTGGCTTAACACAATAGTCATGGAGGTGGCTCACATAAAATCCAAAATGGATTTTCCTGATCGGCAGATGGCTTTCCTCCAAAAACTCATTCAGGGACCCAGCTCCTTCCATCTTGTGGTTCCATAATTTTCAACATATGCCTTCCAATATCACTCTACTGGATGTATCAAGCTGTAAAGGGAAAAGTACCTTCCACGTGGGAGGCTTCCATGGACCGGGCCTAGAAGTGGTACCCATCACCTCCATCCACATTTCATTGGTAAAAACTAGGTCACATGGTCTAGCTAGACCATAATTCCCAGCTCCCCTCTATCTGCAAGAGAAACTGAGAATTACAGTATAGCTGTGTGCTCAGGAGGAGAGGAAACAGAATCAGACTACCCAATCCCCACCACAGACGACCACCATGACATGAATCACTAGCACTACCAGGGAGGGGGATGACAATAAACCGGTGAGTTGACCACAGAGTTCCAACTGCTGGCCTAGAAACTGGGATGGAATGGCTTAACATTAGGCTCCACCAACCTCACTAGATTTGGGGGTAACTGTATCAGGTGAGCAGTAAGGTCTCTGCCAAATCCACACTTCCCTCCCGAGAGTTTCTGAATGTATAGGTTGCTATGCTTTGTACCATTGGATCAGCCTCCCTAGGCAAAGATGCTGGAATCGGAGCTGGCTACTTAATCAAACAGACAGGCACCCTCTATAGGTCTGCAGGGGAGGGGCTGATGCAGTTGAGCTCTGCTCAACAAAGGCACACACTACCGAATACTGACAAATGACCAAAGCAGACTTTCCTTCTTTCTTCCTTGGGAGTTTTAAAGCAAGACATACAGATGGAAGAGGAATGGCACAGAGGGAAGGCAGGGTGCAGAACCATAAAGCATCTGACCCCATGAGGAGGTAGATGCAAAGGAGTAGGAGACACACAGTGGAGATCAAATCAGTCAGGAGCAAAACAGGAAGAATCTGGAAAAGAAGAAATAAAAGCAGGCAAGTAGAGTCGCCGGCATGTTAGATTACCAGTCGATGTGGAGTCGCCAGAGTGACTTGAAATATGAGAGCCCCTGTGTTCCCTTAATGGCAATAAATATCCTTCCAGTACCCTGAGGCTGGAATGCCACTGTGGGGACTTTCTGCTATTCCTTACATAAATAAATTCCTTGTATTAAATGGCATAGTATTTGCATATAACCTATGCACATCCTCCCACATACTTTAAATCCTCTCTGGATTACTTATAATGCCTTCTATCACTTATACTTATTTCCAAATATGTCCTTACAAGAAACTTGCTCGAACTGAGAAAACTTAAGAATATTTGGTCCCATCCAACCTGACACAGCATGACCAACAGAATGGTGCGAAGGAGCCCAGTCTCCAAGCAGGCCTGGGCCACAGGAATACACAGTAATACCTTCTTGGTTTGTGTCCCTTCTGTATTTCAAAGCTAGTGAAGAAACTACCATGAGCTGTTCTTTGCAATGCATTTGCATTAAGTCTTCCACACTTTTTGAGTGAATCTAATATTAGATCTCCTCTGTTAAGGAGAACAGGTCGAGGCTGCAGGACGTACAAATCTGGAAGCCACAGAGGGTACACACCTAGAGGCCACAGGAATTTGATACCCAGAGGCCTCAGGAAGTGCACTCCCTGAAACCACCAATCCTCAGAGCCTCTGGCTCCCCGCTTTTGAAGTCATACAGCAAAATTTGCACCTGATCAAGACAGTCCAATAAGAACAATAGGCCGGGCACGGTGGCTCATGCTTGTGACCCCAGCACTTTCGGAGGCTGAGGTGGGCAGACCACTTGAGGCTAGGAGTTTGAGACCAGCCTGGCCAACACGGTGAAACCCTCTCTCTACTAAAAATACAAAAATTGGCCAGGCGTGGTGGCGCCTGCCTGTAATCTCAGCTATTTGGGAGGCTGAGGCAGGAGAAACATCTGAACCCAGGAGACGGAGGTTGCAGTGAGATGAGATCACATCACTGCCCTCCAGTCCAGGCGACACAGCAAGATCCCATTTCCAAGAAAAAAAAAAAACAAACAGACAGAGCTGGGCACGGTGGCTCACACTTGTAATCGCAAACACTTTGGGAGGCTGAGGTGGGCAGATGACCTGAGGTCAGGAGTTCCAGACCAGCCTGGCCAACATAGTGAAACCTTTTTTCTACTAAAAATACAAAAATTAGCTGGGCATGGTGGCGGGTGCCTGTAATCCCAGCTACTTGGGAGGCTGAGGCAGGAGAATCGCTTGAACCTAGGAGGCGGAGGTTGCAGTGAGCTGAGATTGGGCCACTGCACTCCAGCCTGGGCGACACAGTGAGGCTCCGTCTCAAAAACAAAAACGGACAGATACCTGTAATCCACAATCAACCAAAGCTGGCCTCCAAAGACACAGAAATGGTCTTCTTTATTAAAATAGCCAGCAATGGGCCCTGAAGAGGGAAGCCTGAATCCAAACGTTATTTTTCTTGTCACAATGCCATTCCTATTAACTCCCATCTGTAAAGCCTGGAACATAGCTGACTGGGACATCTAGGACTGACCCCATGCCCTTTGCAATGGCCTCCAATACATTAACCCTTGTGGCATTTATGCCACTTAGCCTAAGCTTGAACTAGAGAGCTACCTCCATTCCAGATCCCTGAACGCTACTGAAAAGCCATAAAAACGAGCTTCATCACAGATGTGACCCCAATCCATGGGAACCATACCATAGTATGGAATAAAGTAATCATTTCAATAAAAACAGGGTATAAGAAAATAATATACATGCATTTCCTTGTATCTGGCTAGAATCTGGAGTGATGCCTAGACACTAGTATTCTGGTTGCCAGTATTTTAGAGGGGAACTGGGTGACTGGTGGAAAAGAGTTACAAGGACTTTTCTTTGAATTTTGTTCTCTTTGGATTTAAACATGTGAACATATTATCTATTCAAAAACTTTTAAGCTCTAATCCCCTTTCCTGATTGCTCCTTCATATTCTGTAACTGCTCAAGTTCCACTCCTCTCTCTCAAATCTTACTTCCCCCATCTTTAACAAACTCCTCTTCCCATCTCTGTCAGAGTGGGTTTCTTCTTGATCCTGCCCACCATCCCACTCTCAGAACTTAACTATAAAGACTGACATAACTCTTCTCCCAACAAGAAAAAAAAAATATTCCTCTTTAAGAAAAGGTAAAGTGTAGTGTAGTGTAGTTTTTGGCAGTGTGGGAAAGAAATAAGATCTTTGAAAAGTTCCACGTTAATAAATTTAGCCCTGTCACTATTATAGCAGCGTCATATTACAAACAACCTAAATTTCCAAAATTAGGAAATATGTTAAATTGTGGTATAGTTATACATTGGAACACCTCTTAGCTATGAGAAATGACTGTGTAAATTTACAAGATGTCATTCAAGTAACAAGTATTCAAGTACAAAAAAACATTTTAAAGATAAAAGAGGCTGAGCACGGTGGCTGACGCCTCTAATCCCAACACTTTGGGAGGCTGAGCAGGCAGATCACTTGAGCCCAGAAGTTCAAGTCCAGCCTGGGTAACACAGGGAGACCCTGTCTCTACAAAAACTAAAATTTAGCTGGGTGTGGTGGTGCGTACCTGTGGTCCCAGCTAGTCAGGAGGCTGAGGCAGGAGGATCACGTGAGCCCAGGAGGTCAAGGCTGCAGTTAGCCGTGATGGCACCACTGCACTCCTGCCCGGGTGACAGACTGAGACCCAGTCTCAAAAACATCCATGAGGCCGGGCGCGGTGGCTCAAGCCTGTAATCCCAGCACTGTGGGAGGCCGAGACGGGCGGATCACGAGGTCAGGAGATCGAGACCATCCTGGCTAACACGGTGAAACCCTGTCTCTACTAAAAAATACAAAAAACAAACCGGGCGCGGTGGCGGGCGCCTGTAGTCCCAGCTACTCGGGAGGCTGAGGCAGGAGAATGGCGTGAACCCGGGAGGCAGAGCTTGCAGTGAGCTGAGATCCGGCCACTGCACTCCAGCCGGGGCGACAGAGCAAGCAAGACTCCGTCTCAAAAAAAAAAAAAAAAAAAAAAATCCATGAGCACTTCCTGAAAAAATTTTAAAAACTGACAAGAGAATCTATACAACAAAAATAAATCAAAGAATTCAAGGATGGAGAACAAAATGAGAAAATGTGGTTAGTGGCAACTTCATTCAAATACACAAAACTACTAAAAAATGTGTGAACAAAGTATGAACATTCTACCTTGTCAGTGTAAAAATAAAAATATACCTAAGATAAACTGGGGGTTGGGAGAGAAAATGTAGAGACAGAATTTTGGAAATGCTAATGTCCTTACCTTTCACAGCAAGGAATCAACTGACACTTTTTATATTTGAAATAGATAGTTTAAAAAAACACACAAGGATTACAGTCTCTTAATGTTTTCCTCAAAATCTTTTCTGAACTTAAAATAAATAATGTCTCTTATGGCTAACAAACATTTGAGATTCCACAATTTCTTCAATTTAATTTTTTTTCTTTTGTCACATTCAAGTAAAATTAAAGTAAGTCCTTCCCACATGAAGATTATATCCTAGATTTTTCCTTCCATACCTTTTTCCTTCCTTTCCTTTCCTCCTTCTTCCTTTCTTATTAATTCCCCACCTTTCTATCCATTTATTATATTACACATGGACAGAAAGAGCTCTAGAATCATAGTAGTCTAACATTAACAATTATTATTTCAGGAAGTAGAATTTGGAATGACTTTAAAAAATTCTCTTTGACTCTTTAACCCCGGTTCATCAAAAGGACCATAAGAAGCAAACCAATTATTAACAAAGCAACTACAAAGTGAGATGGTAAAGAGATAAGATATAAATCACTCTTTTAAAAATATTTATTTTTATGTGTAGTTATAAAGTATTTCGGAGAAAAGTACAGGAGAAAATATGACAGCCGATACTAAGATTTACCAGATGTTAACATCTTGCCACATTTTCTTCAGCATTTTTTTCCTAACAGGAAAACATTGCAGAAACAGCTAACATTCCACCCCTCCTCCCTTCTCCTTTCATCTTCAGATGCAACCACAGCACTATTCTGAGGACGGCGCTCATCATTCCCATGTGCATCCTTGTATTCATAAACAATATTTACTATTATCTTGCCTATTTAAAATGTACATATATGGTGCTATGTTTCTGTCCTTTTGTAACTTTTTAAACTCAACGTTGTTTTTTGAGATTTATCCAAGTTACACATGTAGTCTTAGGTTCATCATTCACTTCACGCATACAGGTGAATAATCACTGCATGAATCAACCTGTTTTTACAATTCATTTCTTATTGAGGGGTGTGTGGACCCAACAATTCCCAATCCTCTTCCATGTTTTTCCATTGCACAAATGTAGACCCAATATCAATACAGTTTTTATAAAGCTCTCTGAGTAGCTTCCAGCCTTCTCAGGTAATAACTGTCTTGGGGACACCATCCATGCAATCTCTCCACACTGCTCACACTTCTTACTATCTGATAAACATGAATTGCAAAATGTTGTTTTAGTATCTCTTCAAAAACAGCACTATATGTGAAGAAGTAAAAGTAGTATTTATGGTACCTCCAGTGCTCCTAAGAAAAGTTATTTCTAATCCATTACAAATAAGTTCTTGTTACTATTTCTTATTGAATTTTACACAGGACCTAGTACACTCAAGGTTCCCGCCAATTGCTAACGAAGCTTAAGTCTCCCTATCAGTAAAAGAAATGAATATTGGATATCATGAGCCTCAGAGACTCATATTGAGTTGAAGATGGAAGCAATGAAAAAAGAAACTCACTATATTAGCAAGTAGATACTTGGTGCTGCTGGACTGCAAAATTTGTCCAAAGATTAAGAAAATATTAAGAAAAATCTCCTATAGATGGGGCAGGTATAAATTAAACACAGTGTACTAGTCCATTCTCATATGACTAATACTGCTATGAAGAAATACCCAAGACTCGATAATTTATAAAGAAAAAGAGGCTTAATGGATTCACAGTTCCACAGGGCTGGGGAGGCCCCACAATCACGGTGAAAGGCGAAGGAGGAGCAGAGGCACATTTTACATGGCAGCAGGCAAGAAAGTGTCTACAGGGGAGCTGTCCTTTATAAAATCATCTTATTCACTATCACGAGAACAGCATGGGAAAAACCTGCCTGTATAATTCAATTACCTCTTACTGGGTCCCTCCCACAACACGTGGGGATAATGGCAGATACAATTCAAGATGAGGTCTGGGTGCGGACACAGAATAGTCTGAAATACTAAAAATAAGGTCACATTGTAAAGGCATTGAAGCATAGGAACAGGACAGATGGGTGTGGCTTGGGAAAGGGGAAAGATTGGTGCTTTTATTCCAGGATTGGGCCCTATTCTCATCTTAGCTCACCAAATTCATGAGTATCAGCCTGTTCTGAAATTGATCAGAATGGAGTGTTAAAAAAAAAATGCAAGTTGATATTTTTAATTTGATATTCTTATACTTTTGTGGTTTAAGTGGTGCAGGTATTTTTATTTCAATTTTATAGATAAGAAAACTGAAATAAAAAGAGGGTGGCACATAGAAAATCCACGATGGCGCCAGCAACTGACTACTGATTTCCAGTGTGCTTGTATTCTGTTCGATTACAAAAAACTGGATTTATTTGTGAATAAGATTATAGTCACTTTTAAATTAAATGTATCAGCCACATGGAAAAGTTCGCTTATTTCTTGGAGGCACTCCTTGGGGGTGTATTTTTCCCCACCAAATTAGCTTTATTTAGGGGAACCTAAATTTATTCTACTAAAACTACTCTAAATGACATTTGTTTGTTTCCAAAAATTAAATCCATACTCCAAAGGTGTGTAATTTGACTAAATTAAAAAAAAATCTGCATGCCAGAAAGTAAAAGTAGAGGGAAAAGACACATGACATACATATCTTGACTAAGGCTGAGAGCTTTAATATATGAAAAGATAAAGAATTCAGTGGGAAAAAATGGGGAAAAATCATGAACCATCAGTTGAAACAAAATGAAATACAAATAGTTTTAAGAGATATGAAAGATGTTCATAATCTAGAAAATGAAAATTAGGCCAGGCACAGTAGCTCATGCCTGTAATCCCAGCACTTTGGGAGGCTAAAGCGGGTGGATCACCTGAGGTCAGGAGTTCGAGACCAGCCTGACCAATATGGTGAAACTCCATCTCTACTAAAAATACAAAAATTAGCCAGGCGGATGGAAGCCTGTGATCCCAGCTACTCAGAAGGCTGAGACAGGAGAACTGCTTGAACCCAGGAGGTGGAGGTTGCAGTGAGCTGAGATCATGCCACTGCACTCCAGCCTGGGTGATAGAGTAAGACTCTGTCTCAAAAAAAAAAAAGAAAGAAAGAAAGAA
This sequence comes from Rhinopithecus roxellana, assembly GCF_007565055.1. Classification (NCBI taxonomy): domain Eukaryota; kingdom Metazoa; phylum Chordata; class Mammalia; order Primates; family Cercopithecidae; genus Rhinopithecus; species Rhinopithecus roxellana. The sequence continues at coordinate 109,461,842 of NC_044556.1, read as the reverse complement.
AAAACAAAAAAGAAAATTAACACTGAGTTTCCATTTTTCACATATCAGATTGGAAAAAAATCCCAATGCTTGGTAATTAAAGTTTGTTTCAGAAGGACTGAAGAAACTAGTACTCTCACATGAGTTGAGAGACTCTATCATCAAGATAGCAACATCTACCAAAAATTGTCAAGCCCTTTGACACATTTCCAATAATTTACCCGAGAAAAAGTTTTCACTTTTGCGAGAGGATATGCATGCTAAGATATTCTCTGCAACATGAACTATTATAGCAAAAACCTGGAAACAACTGCAATGTCCATTAGTGGGGAGATTAATTCAATATATTATGATTCATCCATACAATGAAATAAGGATAATTTTTTTTTTTTTTTTTTTTTTGAGACAGAGTCTCGCTCAGCCGCCCAGGCTGGAGTGCAGTGGCGTGATCTCAGCTCACTGCAACGACTGTCTCCCAGGTTCAAACGATTCTCCTGTCTCGGCCTCCCAAGTAGCTGGGATTATAGGCACCCACCATCATGCCTGGCTAATTTTTGTATTTTTAGTAGAGATGGAGTTTCCCCATGTTGGCCAGGGTGGTCTTGATGGTCTTGAACTCCTGACCTCAGGTGATCTGCCCGCCTCGGCCTCCCAAAGTGCTGGGATTACAGGTGGGAGCCACTGCACCCAGCCAATTTTTATATACTAATAGTCAAGATATATTGATAAGTAAAAAAAGCAGAGTGCAGAACAGTTTATATAGTATCATACCATTCACGTTAAAAATAAACACATATCCTACAACTCAAAAACAAACAAAATAAAACAACCTGGTTTAAAAATGGGCAAAGACTAGAGACTTCTCCAAAGAAGATGTACAAATGTCCAATAGGTACATGAAAGGATGTTCAACACTACTCATCAGGAAAATGCAAATGAAAGCCCCAGTGAGATACCATTTCACACCCAGTAGAATGGTTACTATAGAAACAACAATAACAGCAACACCCCCCTCCAAAAAACCAACAGAAATGACAAGTGCTGGCAAAGATGTGGAGAAACCGGAACCTCGGGGCATTGCCGGTGGGAACGCAGCATGGTGCAGCCGCTGTGGAAAACAGTACAGTGGTTCCTCAAATATCCAACACAGAACTACCACGTGATCCAGCAATTCCACTCCTGGATATGCGCCCAAAAGAATTAAAAGCAGAGGCCGGGCGCGGTGGCTCAAGCCTGTAATCCCAGCACTTTGGGAGGCCGAGACGGGCGGATCATGAGGTCAGGAGATCGAGACCATCCTGGCTAACACGGTGAAACCCCGTCTCTACTAAAAAATACAAAAAACTAGCCGGGCGACGAGGTGGGCGCCTGTAGTCCCAGCTACTCGGGAGGCTGAGACAGGAGAATGGCGTGAACCCGGGAGGCGGAGCTTGCAGTGAGCTGAGATCCGGCCACTGCACTCCAGCCTGGGCGGCAGAGCAAGACTCCGTCTCAAAAAAAAAAAAAAAAAAAAAAAGAATTAAAAGCAGAGACTCGAACAGATATCTATACACCAATATTCATAGCAGCGTTATTCACAACAGTCAGAAGATGAAAACAACCCAAATGTCCATCAATAGACAGATGGATGAACAAAATGTGGGATATAAATACAATGGAATATTATTCAAAAAAGGAATACAATTCTGACACATGCAACAAGGTGGATGAACCTTGAGAACATTACACTACGTGAAATAAACAAGACACAGGACAAATATTACTTGTTTGTATTTTAAAAATGGAATGCTTCACAGATTTGCATGTCATCCTCATGCGGGGGCCATGCTAATCTTCTCTGTAGCGTTCCAATTTTAGTATATGTGCTGCCGAAGCAAGCACAGGAAGGACAAATATTGTACTCTTCCATTTATATATGAGGCACCTAGGATAATGAAACTCATAGACACAGAAAGCAGAACGGTGGTTGCCACGGGCTGCAAGAGGGAGGGGTGTGGAATTATTGTTAAATGGGTACAGAGTTTCAGTTTGGGAAGATGAAAAAGCCTAAAATGGATAGCAGTGATGGCTGTACAGTAATGTTAATGCCACTGCATTCTATACTTAAAATGATAAATGTTAGGTTATCTATATTTTACCACAGTAAAAAAATACACACATGCGCGCACACACACACACACACACACGCACACACATACTCATACATATTTGCATGGAGAATCTCTGGAAGAATTAGAGGAAACTGTTAACAAACCTTGCCTTTAAAAAGGGGAACTGGATAGGTAGAAAAGAGATTTATTTATCACTATATATTATTTCTACCTTTAGAATTTTATCCCATGTACATATATCACCTATTCAAAAATTTATTTTTCAATCGGTCTTCTTAACTTCTAAATACAGAGCAGGAAAATACATATAAGTGAAAATGTGGCCGGGTGCAGTGGCTCATGCCTGTACTTCCAGTACTTTGGGAGGCTGAGGCGGGCAGGTCACTTGAGGCCAGGAGTTCGAGATCAGCCTGGCTATAATGGCAAAAACCCTGTCTCTACTAAAAGTACAGAAAAAAAGAAAAAAGAGAGATAATTAGTGGGGGATGGTGGCACACACCTGTAATCTCACTATTCCTGGTACTTCGGAGGCTGAGGCAGGAGAATCGCTTGAACCCAGGAGGTGGAGGTTGCAGTGAGCCAAGATCACTGCACTGCACTCCTGCCTGGGCGACAGAGCGAGACTGTCTTAAAAAAAAAAAAAAAAAGTCTGTTTTATATAAGGCAAAATCAGAGTATCCCTAATTAGTGATATTGAAAACCTGCCCAATGTTTTTCAAGGAGCTAGCTTTCAAAAACTATTTAACAAGGAAATGAAAAAGGAAAATAAAATGCTTTAGATCTTAAGAGATCAATATGGAACATATGGGAATAAGTAAAACGTTCTAGCCAGGTGTGGTACGTGCTTATAGTCCCGGCTACTCGGGAGGCTGAGACAGGAGGACCGCTTGATCTCAGGATTTCAAGGCCAGCCTGGGCAACATAAACAGAGCTTGTCTCTAAAATAAAATATGTATTTTAAAGTTCTTATGAGAGTTTTGTTACATATAACATAACATTGCTCATCCAGATTAAACAGAGGCAAAACAAGTCTGAGTTATTTACTTTAAAAACAAAATGGGGCTGGGCACCGTGGCTCACGTCTGTAATTCCAGCACTTTGGGAGGCTGAGGCAGGCAGATGACTTAAGGCCAGGAGTTGAAGACTAGCCTGGGCAACATAGCGAGACCCTGTCTCTACTGAAAACACAAAAATTAGATGGGCGCAGTTGCAGGCACCTGTAATCCCAGCTATTTGGGAGGCTGAGGCAGGAGAATCGCTTGAACCCAGGAGGCAGAGGTTACAATGAGCTGAGATCGGGCCACTACACTCCAGCTTAAGCCAGACAGTGAGACTCCATCTCAAAATAATAATAATACGAACTATATGTATATAAAGTAGAAAAATTATAATAGCTAATACTGTTCTTAGCTTTAAATCCCAAGCTAATATTGTTCTAAGAGCTTTAAAAATATCCACTCACAAGAGTGGTTCTCAAACTTTTTGGTCTCAGAACTCCTTTCACAAACTATCAAAAATTATCAAGGCACTCAAAGCATTTATGTTTGTGTGAGTTATATGGATCTGTATTTATTATCATTTTAGAAATTAAACCTTACATTTTAAAAATATGTATTTATTTGGAAATCATAAATCAACTCTTATGTTTACATAAATAATTTTTATTTTTTTAAACTATATTTTCCAAAACAAAAAGTATATTGAGAAGAATGGAATGTTTTACATACATTCACTGTAAATATGTAACGCCTGGCTTCACAGAGGACAGCTGCATTCTCATATCTAGTTCTGTGTTCAATCTGCTGCAAAACTGCATGTCACGTAGCCTTTGAAACACTCCAATACAAGGCCGGGTGCAGTGGCTCATGCCTGTAATCCCAGCACTTTGGGAGGCTGAGGTGGGTGGATCACCTGAGGCCAGGAGTTTGTGACCAGCCTGGCCAATATGGTGAAACCCCATCTCTACTAAAAAACAAAACAAAACAAAACAAAAATTAGCCGGGCGTGGTGACAGGTGCCTGTAATTCCAGCTACTCGGGAGGCTGAGGCAGGAGAAGGGCGTGAACCCAGGAGGTGGAGGTTGCAGTGAGCCAAGATCGCGCCACTGCACTCCAGCCTGCGTGACAAAGAGACTCTGTCTTAAAAAAAAAAGAAAAAGAAAAAGAAAAGAAAAAAAACAGTATATACTTGTGGAAAAAGTGAGAATGAAAAGAACAAATACTCTCTTAAATTTATTATGAAAATAGTTCTGACTTCACAGACCCCTGAAAGGGTCTTGGGAGCACTCTGAGAACTACTTACTTGTACCATGAAACCTCTGAGGCAAATGTACATGGAGGCACAAAGAGAATAACGAAATGACTCGCAGTCACGGAGCTGGGATGGGAAGCCAGGAAGTCTGATTCCAGGCCTCAGGACTGGCCTCCAGAGGCAGAAGGGCAGTAGTAGGGGCCCCGCTCAGAAAGGTTTTGACAGTGGGCTGGTGGCTGCCCAGCATTTGCAATACCAGACTTTCCCTTTATCTGATGCGATAAAATTTCAAATTAAATATTCCAATTTGTGCAAAGCAGAGATAAGGGAAAGGGAGAGTAGCCACCACAAAACTCTAAGACCTAGACCTCTCAAGGGGGCCTAGATCAGCCCTACACAGGAAGTAACACCAAACTTCCACCTGAGGGATGAAGCAGCTAGGGGAGGAGCAGCCAGTACCTGGGGGCTCTCCAGGAACGGCTCTCTCTGTCCTGCCCCCACTGAGCCATTATATATCTCTCCCTCCGTTCAAAGACACTTCTTTCTTTCTTTCTTTCTTTTTTTTTTAGACGGAGTCTCACTCTGTCACCCAGGCTGGAGTGCAATGGTGCCATCTTGGCTCACCGCAACCTCTGCCTTCTGGGTTCAAGTGATTCTTCTGCCTCAGCCTCCCTGGTAGCTGGACTTACAGGCACACGCCACCATGCCTGGCTAATCTGTGTATTTTTAGTAGAGATGGGGTTTCACCATGTTGGCCAGGCTGGTCTCGAACTCCTGACCTCCGGTGATCCACCTGCTTCTGTAGCAGGATGGGTGGCAGACAAAACTCCTCAGACATCGAGTTAAAGACAGAAGGGGTTTATTTGGCCAGGGGCATCGGCAAGACTCCTGTCTCAAGAGCTGAGCGCTCAGAGTGGGCAATTCCTATCCCTTTCAAGAGCTCACAACTCTAAGGGGGTGCATGTGAGAGGGTCGTGATTGATTGAGCAAGCAGCGGGTACGTGACTGGGGGGCTGCATGCACTGGTAATTAGATCTTAGATCGGAATAAAACAAGATAGGGATTTTCACAGTGCACTTTTTTTTTTTTTTTTTTTTTTTTTTGAGGCAGAGTCTCACTCTGTCGCCGGGGCTGGAGTGCAGTGGCCGGATCTCAGCTCACTGCAAGCTCCGCCTCCCGGGTTTAGGCCATTCTCCTGCCTCAGCCTCCCGAGTAGCTGGGACTACAGGCGCCCGCCACTTCGCCCGGCTAGTTTTTTTGTATTTTTAGTAGAGACGGGGTTTCACCGTGTTAGCCAGGATGGTCTCGATCTCCTGACCTCGTGATCCGCCCGTCTCGGCCTCCCAAAGTGCTGGGATTACAGGCTTGAGCCACCGCGCCCGGCCACAGTGCACTTCTATACAATGTGTGTAACCTATAGATGACATAACCGATTAGGTCAGGGGTCGATCTTTAACTACCAGGCCCGGGGTGTGGCGCCAGGCTGTCTGCCTGTAGATTTCACTTCTGCCTTTTAGTTTTTACTTCTTCTTTGGAGGCAGAAACTGGGCATAAGACGATATGAGGGGTGGTCTCCTCCCTTACTTTGGCCTCCCAAAGTGCTGGGATTATAGGCGTGAGGCACTGCACCTGGCCTGAAAAACACTTCTTTACACCACTCAATCCTTGTTTTTTCCCTTTTATTTTTAGTTGACAAATAATTGTACAGATTTCTGAGATATACAGAGTGATACGTCAATGCTTTATACAATGTGTAATGATCAAATCAGGGTAACTGGCATCTCCACCACCTAAAACATTGATCATTTCCTTGTGAACATTCAAAATCCTCTCTTCTATTTTTGGAAAATAAATGAGAGTTAACCAGATTCACCCTCTACAACAGAACTCCTTCCACCAATCCAGCTGTAATTCTGCATCCATTAACCAACCTCCCCCAGTCCCTCCTCCCCATCTTTCCTCTCCTCTGACACACAGCTCTACTTTCTACTTCCAGGAACTCAGTTTTTTTGTTTGTTTGTTTGTTTGTTTTTAGCTCCCACATAGGAGTTAGATCATGCGGTATTTCTCTTTCCGTGCCTGACTTATTTTGGTTAACATAATGTCTCCAGGCTCACTCAGGTTGCCACAAATGACAGGATTTCATTCTTTTTTATGTACTTTCCTCAATTCTTACACAGAATACTGCTCTCAACCCTTAATTAAAATGTTTAAAAAGAAGGATATTAAACTATCAGACATTAAATCATTTTATAAACTGACAACAGTTAATAGAGCATTGAAGGTAAAGTGGTACAGCACATAAGATACGTGCCAAATTAGACCCCTTCTATAAAATGTTGCATATTATAAAGAAGGCCTAACAATTCCAGAAGTAAGTAGAATAAACTGGTGAGTAATTTGAGAAAAAAAAAAAAAAAAAAAAACGTCTATTTAGACCTTCACTTTAATCAGCCAAAATACATTCTCGATAGATCAACCACTTTTACAAACTGAGAAAACGCGCTGGGAAAGGCAAGGCCAGACCTTACTCATCCTGCATTCTCAGAGCCGCCCTTTGGGGGTGCACAAACTGGAAAGTGCCGCCCCCAAAGAAGAAACGAACTTGAGTTCCAACTTTGTTGCTAACCTATTGTGTAATATTGGGCAAGTCTTTTGGCTTCTCCATCCTTACATTTTCTTTTTTGTTTGTTTGCTTTGTTGAGATGGAGTCTCGCTCTGTTGCCCAGACTGGAGTGCAGTGACGCAATCTCAGCTCACTGCAATCTCCACCCCCCAGGTTCAAGAGATTCTAAAGCCTCAGCCTCCCAAGCAGCTGGGACTACAGGCGCCCGCCACCACACCCAGCTAATTTTTTTTTTTTTTTTTTTACTTTTTTTATTTTTAGTAGAGACGAGGTTTCACCATGTTGGGCAGGCTGGTCTCAATTCCTGACCTCAGGTGATCCACCTGCCTCAGCCTCCCAAAGCTTAGTTTCCAATTTATAAAGAGTGGCCGAGTGCAGTGGCTCACACCAGTAATACTAACACTTTGGGAGGCTGAGGAGGGTCTATCACTTGAGGCCAGTAGTTCAAGACCAGCCTGGGCAACGTAGCAACACCCCTGTCACTACAAGAAATAATAATTAGCTGGGTGTGGTAGCAAGTGCCTATAGTCCTAGCTGCTTGGGAGGCTGAGGCATTAGGATCACTTCAGGAGTTCAAGGTCACACACGCTGAATTATGATCAAGCCACTGTAATCCAGCCTGGAGGACAGAGTAAGACTCTATCTTTAAATGAATTTTTAAAAACGAGTGGATGGTAATGATACCAGCAGCATGAGAACATTCATTATAAACTTTAAAGTGCTATACAAATTAACACAGGAATAATGATTAGGAAGCTACATTCATCCATGTTGTTTCTCCTCAAATACACTCAGCATCAATATTTTAATGCTAAAAACAATAACAATGTTCGTAGTAACCATCTTTAACCATAAAGCAGACCCTTTAAGTTGTAAGAACATCCACTTTCCCTCAGGGCCTCGGTAAAGTTATTTTAACTTTCAGTGGAAAAAAGATTCAGCCCATAAACATGTTTACTTTTACTGAATTGGCCCTTTTACCATAAAAGGCCTGGCCTCATTGCTGTTAGGGATCCAGAGGTTTTCTTTTCACTGCTACTGTCAGGAAGCCTGAATGCAGAAGAGGAGCCCTGACGTCTTTAAAGGGTAGGCAGGGGTGGGAGTGTGGGTCATGTAGCATAGCAAGAGACTCGGAGTTAGAAAAACCCTGGTGTGACACGGAGCAAACTATTTACCTTCTCCTTGTCCCGAAACCAGAGATGCCAACCCTTAACCCACAAATAAAAAGATTAAAAGGAGATAGTCCACATGAAGCCTCTAGCACCCAACTGCAGGTAGTGTGTTAGATGGCAAGCCTTAAGCAAATGCTGGTTTCTTTTCTCTCTTTCCCCTCTCTCATAAAGCCATACTTTCCCCGACTTCTCTAACAAGACCTCTGTCCTCTGTCCCCAGGAGAACCCTTCAAGGAGAGGTCTGAGGTCAAGGCACTTGTCATTCATGTGCTTAGTTATTCAAATTGCAGGCCAGGGCTGCCTGCTGCACCCCCTCTCCAACCCTACCACCACCACTAGCACCCTGCCCACTCATTTCCTACTGGGGTACCCACAGGAAGGCCTGGTGTTCCACAGTGTCATTCCCACAGAATGCAATGTGACCAGAGCCACCAGAGCTGTGTGGTGCTGCACCTCTGATGGCACTGGTTTATAAGCCTCAAACGGTTCCTTTCCAGAACCATTTTCAAACCACTTCCCACTGCTGTGCTGGCCTCTTTACTAGGTTCTGGTCTTGAGATTGCAGTCTCATCAAATAACTCTCATTTAGCCTGGCCTCCTGAAAGAATGGTTTCATTGCCTTTCTTTTTTTTTTTTTTTTTTGGAGACAGTCTCGCTCTATCGCCCAGGCTGGAGTGCAGTGGCGTGATCTTGGCTCACTGCAACCTCTGCCTCCCGGGTACAAGTGATTCTTCTGCCTCGGCCTCCAAAGTAGCTGGGATTACAGGCGCCCGCCACCATGCCTGGCTAATTTTTGTATTTTTAGTAGAGATGGAGTTTCACCATGTTGTTCAGGCTGGTCTTGAACTCCTGACCTCAGGCGATCTCCCCACCTTGACCTCCCAAAGTGCTGGGATTACAGGTGTGAGCCACCGCACCCAGCTTCATTGCCTTTCTTTGATGTGTGTGGCACAAACCCTACAATTCTTATTAGCGTCTAATCTCTTCTGTCTTTTAAGGGGTTTTTTGTTTGTTTTGTTTCAGACTCAAGCTGTGTCCTCCATTTCAGACCCACCAGTATTCATGTCTTCTCTTGTCGTTTTATGTTCTTCGGTTTGGGTTCTTTTTGCTATTTTACAGGGGGAGTGTGCCATCGCATAGGCATTATTAACGTTTCCTTGCAATATCCTATTCGTGGCCTTATAATACATCTTTATGTGTTTTACAAAGCAAATGCTGTTCCTTCACTCGACTACTTCCTGAGTGCCAACTATGCGCCAAGCACTAAAACTGAAATACAGTTCGTCTCACTCACAGAGTTTACAATTTATAGGTTGGAACAGGCAATGAGAATACAGTATATTCTTTCTACCAGAGTATGAAGAATAAGAAACAGTACTTATCAAAGCAATAGCTAGCAAAGACCTTTTACAGAGCATGCAAAATAAATACTTAAAACAGCATAAAAAATCCAAGGTACAGTGTAAAAAGAAGAGAAAATAGTTCTCTTGTATCTTATGACTTGTATCAATAATTTAGAAGTGTAACAAAAAAAATATTTCCAAACCTCACATCCACTGTATTATTCGACTCATGGTCAAACACTTCAAATGCTTCCTTGATTTTTTTGTGAAATTCTGCTACTATTATCTCTGCAAAAGACAAAGTAAATAAAAATTATTTTACTTTAGCTTTGAATTGAAAACAAAAAATCTGGCCGGGCACGGTGGCTCAAGCCTGTAATCCCAGCACTTTGGGAGGCCGAGACGGGCGGATCACAAGGTCAGGAAATCGAGACCATCCTGGCTAACCCAGTGAAACCCCGTCTCTACTAAAAAAATATATAAAAAACTAGCCGAGCGAGGTGGTGGGCGCTTGTAGTCCCAGCTACTCGGGAGGCTGAGGCAGGAGAATGGCGTGAACCTGGGAGGCGGAGCTTGCAGTGAGCTGAGATCCGGCCACTGCACTCCAGCCTGGGCGACAGAGCGAGACTCCGTCTCAAAAAAAAAAAAAAGAAAACAAAAATTCTAATAACCAGACTAGCAATCTTAATAAGCAAGCATATGAAGAACTCTTTCCTTATCTTTATGTATCATTTAGCATGTTTAACTTCCTCTGGAGATGTCAAAGGATATATTGTGTTTGTAAACATTTTTTCTGAGGCATAATACACATATGGTAAAGGTGCACTGATCTTAAGTACACAGCTTAATTAAGTGTTTGCATACGCACATACTCATGGAACCACTCCAATCACGGTGATAGAATATTTCCAGCAGCGGCCTCTCTCTCAAGTCCTCTGGGTAGAGTCCTCACCTGAGAGGCACAGTGAATCCAACACAACAGATACTGTTTGCTTATCCCTAGTATTCCCTGCCTACCTTGCCTTATTCTATGCTTGCGGAGTTGCAGAAAGAAAGGCATAAAAACCAACATGACATTTTCTCAAAGAGCTTTCAAACTAGTTTTGGACTATGACTTACATATATGAAACACTCATATATATATTCAATAAATAGTTACCTAGTACTTACTATGTGGTAAGGTTATGGCAAAGAACAAAACAGAAAAAAATCCCTGCCTCTATACAGCTGCTTTTACTGGGAAAGATATATAAGCTCGTAATATTTGATAAAATACATAGTAAGGCAAATGGTGTGAAAAATGGAGGAAGGAATAAACAGGGTAGGGACATGAGGGATGCTGGGTGGGGCGTGGGTGGGGGAGAATGGGTTGATACGGTGGTCTGAGAGAGGCCTACCTCTGCGGTAAGGTGACACTTGGGCAGATACCTGAAGGACGGAAGGAGCCAGCCTTATGAACAACTGCAGAGTTTTCAGGCAGAGAGAACAGTAAGTGCAGAAGAGTAAGAAATAAGATCAGAAAGGTATGAGTCTGAAGGTGAAGAATAGACTGTCAAGAGGCCTTGGCCAGGCACGGTGGCTCACACCTATATTCCCAGCACTTTGGGAGGCCGAGGCGGGTGGATCACCTGAGGTCAGGAGTTCGAGACCAGCCTGGCCAACAGGGTAAAACCCCGTCTCTACTAAAAATACAAAATTAGCCGGGCGTGGTGGCGCATAACTGTCATCCCAGCTACTCCGGAGGCTGAGGCAGGAGAATTGCTCGGATCTGGGAGGCGGAGGTTGCGGTGAGCCGAGATTGCGCCATCGCTCTCCAGCCTGGGCAACAAGAGCAAAACTCCATCTCAAAAAGAAAAAGAAAAAAAAGCCCTGTAGGCTACTTTAAGGATTTTGGCTTTTACTCTGAATGAGATGCGAAGCCGCTGAAGGGTTTTTCCGGGCAGCAAAGTGATGTGGTCTGCTGATCATCACTCTGGCGATTACGACAAGGGTGGAAGCAGAGAGAGCAGGCAGGAGGCCGCCGCAGTACTCCAGGCGGGAGACGTGGGCCAGAATGGTAGCAGTGAAGGTGGTGAGACATGGCAGGATTCTGGATATATTCTTTTTTTTTTTTTGAGATGGAGTCTCTCTCTGTTGCCCAGGTTGGAGTGCAGTGGCTCAATCTCGGCTCACTGCAAGCTCCGCCTCCTGGGTTCAAGCGATTCTCTTGCCTCAGCCTCCTGAGTAGCTGGGCCTACAGGTGCATACCACCACGCCCGGCTTATTTTTTGTATTTTTAGTAGAGACAGGGTTTCACCATGTTGGCCAGGATGGTCTTGATTTCCTGACCTCGTGATCCACCCGCCTCAGCCTCCCAAAGTGCTGGGATTACAGGCGTGAGCCGCCGCGCCCGGCCGATTCTGTATATATTCTAAAGAGCAGAGCCAGCAAGATTTGCTGATATAGAAAGACAAGGGTCAAGGCCAACTCCAAGGTGTTTGGCTGAGTGAAAGAATAAAGGAAAATAATGTAATTAAGTCTTAAAATTGTGCTAAGCATGGGAGCTCATGCCTGCAGTCCTAGCACTTTGATGGGCCCAGGCAGGAGGACCGCTCCAGCTCAGGAGGTCGAGGCTTCAGTGAGCCAGGATCACACTACTGCACGCGAGCCTGGCGACAGAGCTAGACCTTGTCTCAAAGAAAAGAAAAAGGTCTCACGATGTATCAAACAGTAAATACGGTAGGACGCCCAGAAAGAAAGACATTAGGCATGAGTTTAGATAATTATTTCAATTAGAAATGTAATACCACCAAACAGAAAATAGGAAATTTAAAAATCACTCGCATTCTCTTCCCCCAATATAACCACTCATCATTTTGCTGTATTTTCTTCCAATCTTTCTTCATACATATGCTTTTATATATAGCACTGAATACCATTCATTCATTCAACAAATATGTACTGAATAAACACTATACACCAGGTTCTACGTCAGGTACTGTATATACTTTTACAACCATAGAGAAAAAGATAAACCAAAGCTCAGAGAGGCTAAGCACCTTTTGCCCAAGATCACAGACTTATTGAGTGGCAGAGCTGGACTGAACTCAGATCTTCCTCACTTGAACAATCCTGCTCTTCTCCCCCAACACCCCACCCCACCCCACCCCACCCCACCCCACCCCACCTCACTCCACCCCACCCCACCTCACTCCACCCACCTACCTCACCCCACCACACCCCCACCTCACTCCACCCACCCCACCCCACCCACCTCACCCCCCCCAACCCCAACCTCACATCACTCACTCACCCCACCCCACCCCACCTCAACCGTCACCTCAACTCCACCCAACCCCACCTCACTCAACTCCTCTCCACCACCCCACCCCACCCACCTCACTCACCCCCACCCCACCTCACCCCACCTCACGTCCACCACCCACCCCACCTCACCCCACCCCACCTCACTCCACCCCACACCCCCCCACGCCCAGCCTCACTCACCCCACCCCACCCCACCTCACCTCACTCCACCCCCACCCTCACCTCACTTCACCCACCTCACTCACCTCACTCCACCCCACCCCACCCTCACTCCACCCCCCCCAACCTCACTCCACACCCACCCCTCACTCCACCCCACCCCACCCCCACCCCACCCACTCTACCCCCACCCCCACCTCACTCACCTCACTCCACCCCACCCCACCCACCTCACTCCACCCCCCCACCTCACTCCACCCCACCCCCCCTCACCCCACCACCACCTCACTCCACCCACCCCACCCCACCCCACCCCCATCACCCCACCCCCACCCCACCCCACCCCACCTCACCCCACCCCCACCCCACCTCACTCCAACCCCACCCACCCCACCTCACCCACTCCACACCCACCCCACCTCACTCCACCCCACCCACCACCTCACCCACCCCACCACCACCCCCACCTCACTCCCTCCACCCCACCCCACCTCACTCCACCCACCCCACCTCACTCCACCCCACCCCCCCCCCACCTCACCCCCCCCACCCACCCACCTCATCCACCCACCCCACCCACCTCACCCACCCCACCTCACTCCACCCACCCCCCCCACCCCACCTCACCTCACTCCACCCCACCCCACCTCAACTCACCTCACTCCACCCCACCCCACCACCTCACTCCACCCCCCACCCCACCCCACTCCACCCCACCCCCCCCACCCAACCCCAACCTCACCCACCCCACCCCCTCACTCCACCCCCTCCCACCCCACCTCACCTCACTCCACCCCACCTCACTCCAACCCCCACCCCACTCACCCACCCCCACCCCACCCCACCTCACTCCACCCCACCCCACCCCACCTCACTCACTCCACCCCACCCCACCTCACTCACCCACCCCCACCCACCTCACTCCCCCACCTCACCTCACGCCACCCCACCCCACCTCACTCCACCCCACCCCACCCCTCACTCCACCCCACCCCACCCCACCTCACTCCACCCCACCCACCTCACTCCACCCCACCCCACCCCACCTCACGCCAACCCCACCCCACCCCACTCCACCCCCACCCCACCTCACTCCACCCCACCCACCCCACCTCACCTCACCCACCCCACCCCACCTCACTCCACCCCACCCCACCCCACCTCACCTCACTCCACCCCACCCCACTCACCTCAACTCCACACCACCCCACCTCACTCCACCCCACCCTAACCTCACTCCACCCCACCACCACCCACTCACCCACCCTACCTCACTCCACCCCACCCCACTCACCTCACGCCACCCCACCCCACCTCACTCCACCCCACCCCACCCCACCTACTCCACCCCACCCACCCCACCTCACTCCACCCCACCCCACCCCCACCTCACTCCACCCCACCCCACCCCACCTCACCTCACTCCACCCACCCCACCTCACTCCACCCCACCCCACCCCTCACTCCACCCCACCCCACCCCACCTCACCTCACCCCCACCCACCCACCTCACTCCACCCCACCTCACCTCACTCCACCCCACCCACTCACCTCACTCCACCCCACCCCACCTCACTCCACACCACCCACCCTCACTCCACCCCCCACCCACCTCACTCCACCCACCCTCCCTCACTCCACCCCACCCCACTCACCTCACTCCACCCCACCCACCTCACTCCACCCCACCCACCCACCTCACTCCACCCCACCCCACCCCACCTCACTCCACCCCACCCCCCCTCACTCCACCCCACCCCACTCACCTCCTCCACCCACCCCACCTCACTCCACCCACCCCCCCACCCCACCTCATCCACCCCCACCCCACCACACTCCACCCACCACCTCACTCCACCCCACCCCACTCACCGCACTCCACCCCCCCCACTCACCTCACGCCACCCCACCCCCCCCCCCCTCACCCCACCCCACCCCACCCCCTCACTCCCACCCCCCCCACCCACCTCACTCCACACCACCCCACCCACTCCACCCCACCTCACCTCACTCCACCCCACCCCACCCCACCTCACTCCACCCCACCCCACCCCACCACACTCCACCCCACCACCTCACTCCACCCCACCCCCACCACCTCCACCCCACCTCACTCACTCCACCCCACCCCCCCAACCTCACTCCACCCCCCCCACCTCACTCCACCCCCCACCTCACCTCCACCCCACCCCACTCACCTCACTCCACCCCACCCCACCACCTCACTCCACCCCACCCACCCCACTCACTCACCCCACCCCACCTCACTCCACCCCACCCCACCCCACACTCACTCCACCCCACCCACCACACTCCACCCCACCCCCCAACACCCACTCACCCCCACCCACCCACCTCCACCCCACCCCACCCACCTCACCCACCACCCCACCCCACCCCACTCACCCACCCCACCCACCCCCCACCCACCCACTCACCACCCCACCTCACCCCACCCCACCCCACCTCACTCCACCCCACCCACCCCCACCTCACTCCACCCCACCCCACTCACCTCACTCCACCCACCCCACTCACCTCACTCCACCCCACCCCCACTCACCTCACCCCACCCCACCCCACCTCACTCCACCCCACCCCACCCCACCTCCACTCACCCCACCCTCACTCCACCCCACCCCACCCCACCTCACCCCACCTCACTCCACCCCACCCCACCTCACTCCACCTCACTCCACCTCATCCCACCTGTTAGTACTTACAGTATAAAATCTTAACTCCTTAATTACTTCACCTAAATGTTATATTTTTCCAGGTTGCAACATAATTTACACAACCTTCCATTTTTAACAGTACCAAAAGAATATACCACAATTTATTGATATTATTTTTTCTTTATTATAAATAACACAACAATGAACTTTTGCTAATTTAACAACAAAGAATGTTACCTCATTATTTAAATTCACACTGCTTTGATTACAAGTGAATCTCAATAATGATCCATATGTTTGTTTACCATCTCTGTTTTCTCTGTTATGAACTGTCTATTCATGTTCTCTGCTCAACCCTACGGGGGTCTTCAACTATTTCTTAACAATTAGCATGAGCTGTTTGAATAATAAAGACTTAACCCTATGTCGAAGTCACTGCAAACAATTTTCCAGGTCAGTTGTTTGCACTTGTTTTTCTAAAATGAAAACAGCTCCATTTCCTTTCTGATGATCAAAATCATACACAATTACTGGAGGGAAAAAAAAAGACACAGATGAAAGTTTAAGTTAAAATCACTTCAAATTCTACCCAGAGTTAACTACTCTTTTCTTTTTTTCTTTTTTCTTTTTGAGATGGAGTCTTGCCATGTTGCCCAGGCTGGAGTGCAGTGGCATGATCTCAACTCACCACAACCTCCACCTCCCAGGCTCGAGCGATTCTCCTGCCTCAGCCTCTGGAGTAGCTGGGACCACAGGTGCGCACCACTACCACTGAGCTAACTTTTGTATTTTTAGTAGAGATGGGGTTTCACCATACTGGCCAGACTGGTCTCAAACTCCTGACCTCAAATGATCCACCTGCCTCAGCCTCCCAAAGTGCTGGGATTACAGGTGTGCGCCTCCACACCCGGTCCAGAGTTAACTACTTTTAATGTTGTTCTCTAATCTCTCACTCAGCAATCAACTGGATCTTTCATTCTCAATAAATATGCATTACCTTATTATTTTTAGCGACTGCTTGATATTCCATTATAGAGTTTTATCAGAATGTATTTAATCAACCCCCAGTTGTGGATGTTTAGGTTGTTTCTGATTTGTCATTATTATAATCAATAATCAATTCTTTATTGAAGAATCCTGCCCAATTCATCTTGTGTGTTTGTCTGATCTCGTGGAAATTCAACGAGGGGAACACAGTTGAACTAGCAAGGTTCTTATTGCCGTAACAGGATCTCGGGAAAACCCCCCTGGTTACGACGCTGTCACTGCACAAAGCTGATGTTTGGTTTTTAAATTTAAGGTCATTTTAAAAGTACATTATCCTTTATTTTTAGGTAGTCACATCTGTTGAGATTTCTTCTCATACTTTAAAGTTTAGAAACTTATCCTGTGAAAGGCCCAAAAGGAAGAGAAAGAAAAATCGTCCTTTTTCTAGAGGTCTAGCAAATACTTAATTCTATTCTCTCCAACAATTTACAGATAGATTTACTGTGGTTTTTTTGATTTTTGTTTTTATTTTTGACACTGGACAACACACTGAATAATTCATCTGGTTTATTTTGATATGATTCAAAGTGAAAGGTTAGCTTTTCCTATTTACCAAGTGCTTGATTCCGTTCCTTGCACTTCATCATGTATTATCGTCTTTTATGTGATTGAGATTAATTCTATCAATTCTCCATTCTACTGATTCTATTCTGATTTGCATTTCTAGTCTTGTGCCATTACTATAGTGTTTTATTTAATGCCACTCTATTAGCCTCTTTTTAGGAATGTTCATCAATACCAATTTATTATTCCAAAGGAAATACAGAAATCCATATACAATTTAGGAATTCCAAATGAAATACCTTTGAAAGTTTTATTGCTATTGCAATCAGCTATACATTGAGAATTAACATTTTAGAATATTTAGTTTTCACATCTAAGAGATGTATATTTAGATACATATATCCCTTTATAGATCTCTAAATTAAATATTACATATCTTAAGGTTTGTCATGTAAGTCACACACAATCCTCCAAGAAGATGATGCCTGAGTATTTTTTTTTTGTAGATATTGTGATGAAATATTTTTTAGAAGCCTGTAATTTCAAGTGTTTGAGGTAAAAATTGAATTTTTGCTATTGACTATATATCTATTTCCTGAAAAAATGTATTAATTAAAATCTTTCTGTTGATTATTTTATATTTTCTAATAATACTTTTTGTATCATCTTCTTATGGTATGTTATTTCTCTGTCATGACTTATGGCACTGGCCAGCACTACCAAAGCAACATAAATGCATAAAGTGATAATAATCCATTTTATAAAAACATTATTATTATTTAATAATCTGGAACACTAGTCTTTTACCAATAAGTATAATGCTGACTTTTGTTTTGAAATAGGTAAAACTTATCATTTATAATTTTATCCTTCCATCTCTAAAGAACAGGCGCTAACTTTATTTTTTAGTTTTCAAACTTTTTATTTGCATATTTTTAAAAGTGTGCATTCCAATAATTAAAAACATGTGAACAAAACACTCTGGCACTCTGATTAAAGTGCACTTACAACCTTCAAGGCACGAATTTTTAATAACCTCTTATCAATATATTTTCTAAACTGTGTTCTGTTTAATACTCATTCCTCAAGGTGCTTCTCTTGAACTCCTGACCTCGTGATCCACTTCCCTCAGTCTCCCAAAGTGCTGGGATTATAGGCATGAGCCACTGCGTCTGGCCAGAGCTTCTCAATAAAGTGCTTCAGTGATCAAAAATGTCTGCAAAACTCTGAATATTATGTTTTATATATAATATTTATATGTGGTTTTATATGGTCATGTATAGTGTGTATTCGTATATTAAAGTCTTTGGAATATTCTACAATCATGAAACTTAACTTTGTTCAACACAGCATGTTCCAAAGTCACTCGATCATCAAGCCTCTTTTTTCGAATTATCATCTATCAGGAATAATTAATGCCTTAACTGAAATCTAGGACTACCCTAATTCAGGAATCCTCACCCACTGGACATTGCAATACAAGTTAACCATCCCTAATCTGAAAATCTTAAATCCAAAATGCTCCAAAACCCAAAACATTTTAAGGTCCCAGGCATTTCAGATAAGGATCACTCAACCTGTACAGTATACAGTAACCTTCTAGTCAAAACACAGCATTGCAGGCGGAGACTGAAAGTCCGTTGTTTGCTGTTGCTAACAGCTGATACAGGTATTATGGTGATGCTACTGTGCTGCTTAATTACCTTGAACACATTATTTTTTCACTTCATGAATGGTACTTCATATTTTTTACTGCTAAGTACTTTTGTGTGAATAAGTGTAAGAAGATGATTGCTTATCAACATCAATTCCTATCAATTTAGGGTCAGGAATGATGCTGATGCAAAACCACCAGCTTGTCCTCAGGGGTGGCTGACATAGTGATATTTTTGCTTTCTGATGGTTCTATGTATGGAAACTTTGTTTCATCTACAAATTAAAATACTGCATAAAATTACCTTCAGGCTATGTCCATAGGGTTTACATAAAACATAAATGAGTTTTGTGTTTAGACTTGAATCCCTTTCCCAAGATATCTCATTATGTATATGCAAAGATTTCAAAATCCAAAAACAATTAGAAACCCAAAATACTTCTGGTCCCAAGCATTTTGAAAAAGGGATACTCAGCCTGTAAAGTGGATGGATTAAAGGAGCACCCCAAAATACTGAACCTCTTATCTCTCATCTCTCAGTGTGGCCAGATGAAGTCCGGCCCCAGAAAGCAGTCTATTCCAGAGCTTCCCACAGAGGGACCAGGGCAGGACAGGATCCGATGGCAGGCCCCCTGGTCTGCAGAGCAGCAAGCACAACAAATGCCATCAGCCACCCACTGCTCCACACTGCCAAAGGTGTGACATATCACGTGGTCCTCTCCTTCAGAGGCCAGATGCAGAATGCACCATCACCCATCACAGAGCTCCTGGAGACACTGATGTTCCAGGTGCCCAAAGAGCACAGTGTCCATTCCAGTGTGCACTGCAACTTCTTCAAACTGACGGGGCTCATGCTCTAGGAAGCAGTCCCAGATCTTTATCTCCACATCCTATGGGCTACCTCCCTGCCTCCGCAACTGATATGTCCTTTTAGTAGCAGCCAAGCTTGATGTGTGGCCCTAAAACACGTGCATGAGAGGCTGGGCGCAGTGGCTCACGCTTGTAATCCCAGCACTTTGGGAGGCCGAAGTGGCCGTATCACTTGAGGTCAGAAGTGTGAGAGCAGCCTGGCCAACATGGTGAAACCCCGTCTCTATTAAAAATACCAAAATTAGCTGGACGTGGTGGCGCACGCCTGTAGTTCCAGCTACTTAGGAGGCTGAGGCAGGAGAATCACTTGAGCCTAGGAGGCAGAGGTTGCAGTGAGCCAAGATTGTGCCACTGCACTCCAGCCTGGGCAACAGAGAGAGACTCTCTGTCAAACAAACAAAAAACACACGCATTATATATAAATTAAATCTGCATTACTTTGAAATAATCGATATGAGATAGTTCAACTGGATTAAAAAATCATTTGGATTATTAGAAAATTTTCTAAGTTACACTCGTTAATTAAAGGAAAAGTTTTTAGATGATATAATTTCAACTGGTTTGAAATATTCCAGGCAGGAGCGTCAGTCACAAAGGCACTGTGAAAAAAGCATAATCCGGCCGGGCACAGTGGCTCACGCCTGTAATCCCAGCACTTTGGGAGGCCAAGGCAGGCGTATCACAAGGCCAGGAATTTGAAGACCAGCCTGACCAACATGGTGAAACCCCTGTCTCTACTAAAAATACAAAAATTAGCCGGGCGTGGTGGTGTGCGCCTGTCATCCCAGCCACTCGGGAGGCTGAGGCAGGAGAATCACTTGAACTCGGGAGGTGGAGGTTGCAGTGAGCTGAGATGGTGCCATTGCACTCCAGCCCGGGTGACAGAGCAAGAAGACTCTGTCTCAAAAAAAAAAAAAAAATGTGAAAACGTATTAAGAAATCACATTTTTGAGACAGGTAGGGGCCTAGTTCATATTTCAGTTTTGATTTTTTTAACGGTTGGGAAAAATGCTTTTACATTTCTGCATGAACAGTTTCTCATGGGTAGTAAATGATCAAAAATTGAAGAGCTCGTATTAAAAGATTCTTTAAAATCAGGAATTGAGTGCAACTATTTCAAGCAGAAAGTTGGATATTAGAAAGTAACCTTTCGGGAAGCAAGCTCAAGTGCCGCCTTTAACATTCTCAATACATTTGCAGCTTTTAAAATACAGTCGTCATTTCAAAATTTCCTAATACTCCGTTTCATTTTCTGAAATATTTTTTAACATAATGATTTTTTTAATAATCAAGCCTCATATAGAGTCCCAAAGCTCATCTAGTTTTACCCCAGTGTGCCACAAATATTATTTTCCATGCTCGGGGTTTTTGTTTGTTTGTTTTTGAGACAGAGTTGTGCTCTGTCCCCCAGGCTGAAGCGCTGTGGTGAGACCATGGCTCACTGCAGCATCAAACTCCCAGGCTCAAGCAATCCTCCCGCCTCAGCCACCTGCGTAGCTGGAACTACAGGCACAGACCACCGTGCCTGGCTAATTTTCTTTAATTTTTGTTTTTATTTGTAGAGACAAGGTCACTCTGTGTTGACCAGGCTGGTTTTGAACTCATGGCTCAAGCGATCCTCCCACGTCGGCCTCTCAAAGTCCTGGGATTACACACATGAGCCACTGAGTCTGGCCAATGTTTAGGTTTTAAAGTGATAAAAGCTGAGAAGCACTACCCTAAAGTCATTACCCATCTGGAAGTCCCTTTGAGAACTGGCTGCTCATTCTCCCATGGCTTCCCTATCTCAGGGACTTGAGGAAGGTTAGCAATATAGAGCTCCCCATTGCTGCTCAGAGCCCCATACTCCTAATCTGCCGTATTTTTTGCCAGCTTCTCTATCGAAGGAAATTTTTAAACATACAGAAAAGTTGAAAGCTTAGTATTACAAACAACTATATACCCACCACCTAAACTATTGTTAATATTTTGCCATTTTTTGATTCCTCCTTCCAAGTCTGTCTGTCTGTAGGTCAACTGCAGACATCAGAATAATTCATCCCTAAATACTTCAGCATATCTCCTAAAAATAAAGACATTCTCCTGCATAATCCCAATGCTATTATGATATCTTTAAAAATTAACAAAAATTCACCAAGATCATCTAATATCTATTCTATTTTCAAATGTCTCCATCTGTCCCTATATGTCTCATAGGTATTTTTTTCATACTAAAACCCAATCAAAGATGATGTACTGTGTTCGGCTGTTACATATTATTTTGTTCTCTTTGAAACTAAAACAGTCCTCCATCCTTCCCCACCCCTCCCCACACACATGAAATTAGCTTGTTGAAGAGACCAGGCTATATAGTATTATACAGAATGGCCCACATCATGGACTTCTCTGAGAGCATCCTTGTTTCAACTTCATATTAAAAACTACTACTCTATTAAGGTTCATCCCTTGAGGACACATAATCTACCACTCCTTCTCCCTGCTATCCTCTACTGATTCCCTGATCACAGTCCTCCAAATTTCTCATTCTAACAAATTCATCTTCCTAATCCTATTTGATCAACACCTTTCAACCTTTCTAGGTTTTTTTGTTGTTTGTTTTTGAGACGTGAGCCAGTGCACCCAGCCATTTACTTATAAACCCTTCTGAACTCTGTTCTTTCCCTTCCATTTCCATTGTCATTGCTTACGATTAGACACTCACACGCCTGTAATCCCAGCACTTTGGGAGGCCTAGGTGGGTGGATCACTTGAGGTCAGGAGTTCGAAACCAGCCTGGCCAACATGATAAAACCCCACCTCTACTAAAAATACAAAACAATTAGCCAGGCGTGGTAGCATGCACCTGTAATCCCAGCTACTTGGGAGGCTGAGGCAGGAGAATCACTTGAACATGGGAGGCGGATGTCGCAGTAAGTGGAGATCACACCATTGCACTCCAGGCTGGGAGACAGAGCGAGACTGTTTCATACATACATACATACATACATACATACATACATAGACACTTATCACTTCCAGCTAAATTAATGTAGTCACTTCCTGCCTTTTTGCCTTTAGTCTCCTACCTCTCACTTCCCATTCCACCATCAAACCATAATCCACATTTTGCTAGGATGATCTTTCTAAAAGGCAGATTCAGTAATTTGACCCTCTGGTTTAAAATCCTCCAACGGTTCGCAAGGCCTTTCAAACTAACATTCAGACTCCTCAACCAGGCGCACAAAGCCCTTTATGAACTAGGCTCCTACCTATCTCAAAAATGTGATCTCTTAACACTTTTCCACACAAATGCCCTAGGCAGGAAATCTCTGTAGTGTCCCAGTGATAATGTTTTTTCCCTCTGCCTTTGTGACGGACACTTCTGCCTGAAATATTGCTCTCCTCCTTTGTGACGGACACTCCTGCCTGGAATATTGCTCTCCTCCTTCCCGGCTATCTCCCATTCGTTACTCACGTTTAAGAGTAACTGACCTTCTGAAGGCTTCCCTTCTACTCTTTTTTTTTTGTTAAGTACCCTCCTATGTAATCATGTAGCGTATATGCTATCTCTATCATAATAGTCTATCAAACCATATTATAATTAGCAGTTAACTTATTTGTCTCCCTTTCCATACTGCAAACACCTTGAGAATAACTCTGATAGGCCCTGTAACCTACTAAAATCTCAATAAGGCCGGGCACCAGTGGCTCATCCCTGCACTTTGGGAGGCCAAGGCAGGCAGATCACTTGAGGCCAGGAGTTCAAGGCCAGCCTGACCAACACGTTAAAATCCCATCTCTACCAAAAATTAGCCAAGTGTGGTGGCATGTACCTGTAATCCCAGCTACTCAGGAGGCTGAGGCATGAGAATAACTTGAACTCAGGAGGCAGAGGTTACAGTGAGCCGAGATCACACCACTGCACTCCAGCCTGGGCGACAGAGTGAGGCGCTAAGAAAAAAAAAAAAAATTAATACCAATCTACCAGTCCTTCACAAAATCTTCCCAAAAATTGAAGAGATGAAAACACTGCCCAACTCATTCTATAAGGCCAGTATTAACACGATAAAAACAAAACAAAACTGAGACATAAGAAGAAAACTATAAACTAACATCCATTATAAATATAAATGCAAAATCCTCAACAAAACACTTGCAAAACATATCCAGCCATCTCATGGGGGATTATACACCATGACCAAAGGGGATTTCTCCCAAGAATGCAACATATGAAAACCAATCAACATAATACACCACATTAATAGAATGGAGAGGGGGAAAAAAACCACGTGTCATCTCAATAGACACAGAAAAAGTATTTGACAATACATAACATCTTTTCATTATAAAAACACTCAGAAAACTAGGAATAGTGATTTGATCATAGCACATTATGTGCATGTATCAAAATGTCACACTGTGCTCCATAAATATGTATAATTATTATGTGTCAATTAAAAAATACTTAAGAATATTATCTAAAAGAAAACTAGGAATAGAAGGGAACTTCCTCATTACGATAAAAGGTACTCATGAAAAACTCACAACTAACATTACACTTAATGAATGGAAAAAGCTATTCTGCGTGCCTTTAGAATCAGCATGTTTTAGAAAGGAAATGTCTATTTTATATTAATCTGGCACACACCTTAAGGGGAGCCTCTACTGTATTTCTAAGGCTACTTTGGTCTAAGTTTATAGCATAGATGCCAAAAGCATGCAGTTTTGGGAATGTTAGAGAAATGGCCAATATACAAAATATCCTTTTAAAACGTATAATTCACTGAGTGTGGTGGTGCATGCCTACAGTCCCTGCTACTCAGGAGGCTGAGGTGGGAAGATCACTTGAGCCCAAGAGTTTGAGACTGGGTAACACAGCATCTTTTAAAAAAAAAAAAAAAAAAAAAAAAAGGGTATAATTCTAAGTTTTGTAATGTGAGTACTTTGAGTCAGGCTATTCGTTGCTGATACGCTGTGTCAGTGTACTTTTGCTGTTCATTTTTTTTTTTTATAGAAAACAAATTCCTAGAGTTTCCTGTATATTTATCTAGAACTATTCTAAAAAATATTTAAGATTAAGAATTATAACAATTTTGTCATGTAAAAAAAAAAAAAAATCAATCCAAAGCTGGGCACCATGGCACACACCTATAGTCCCAGCTACTCAGGAAGCTAATAGCTTGGGCCCAGGAGTTCAAGTCTAGCCTGACAACACAGGGAGCTCCTGCCTCTAAAAACAAAACAAAAGAGGCGGTAGCTCACACCTGTAATCCCAGCACTTTGGGAGGCTGAGGGGGGAGGATTGCTTGAGGTCAGGAGTGCAAGACCAGCCTGGGCAACATAGTGAGATCCTGTCTCTACAAAAAAATTAAAATTCTAAAATTTAAATTTAGCTGGGCATGGTGGCACATGCCTGTAGTCCCAGCCACTCGGGAGGCTGAGGTAGAAGGATACTTGAGCCCAGGAGGTAAAGGCTGCAGTAAGCCAATAGTTCCACCACTGCACCCTAGCCTGCTCAACAGAGCAAAACCCTGTCTCAAACGACGACAACAACAACAACAAAATCCTCCAAATGATGTCAATCTTCCCCAGACAGGAAAACATAATGTCCCATTGTTGATAAGACTGATTATAACAGGGATTATAAACGAGGCCAGTAAGTATGCATATATTGCTGGTTAAGAGCACTGACCTGGAGCCAGCCACCATTGGCTTTTCCATGTACTAGCTGTGAGACTTTGGGCAAGTTACCTAACCTCTCTATGCCCAAGTCTCCCCACTTGCCACATGGTGATAATAATAGTATCTTCTTTGGAAACCAGTAGGGTAGTTCCTCATAAAGTTACACATCAAATTACCATACGATCTAGCAATTCCACTTCTGGGTAAATAACTAAAAGTATTGCAAGTGGGGACTTGAACAGATACTTACACACCAGTGTTCACAGTAGCATTGTTTACAATAGACAGAAGGTGGAAACAGCCCAAATGTCCATCAACAGATGGATAAACAAAATATGGCATACATATACAATGGTATATTACTTAGCCTTGAAAAGGAAGTTCTGACACATTCTTAAAGGTAAATGAACCTTGAAGACATTATACTGAGTGAAATAAGTCAGACACAAGACAAATTATTGTATGACTCCACTTATCTGAAGTACCTAGAATGCTCAAACTCATTGAGGCAGAAAGCAGAACAGTAGTCTCCAGGAGTTGGTAGGAGGGGGAGATGTGAAGTTATTGATCAGTGAGCACAGAGCTTTAGTTTGGGGTGACGGAAAGGTTCTGAAGTTAGATGGTGGTAGCGGCTACACAACAATTTGAGATACTAATTCTTAGGTGTGCTTTTTAAGTGATTACTCTTTATATTAACAAGGTTTATTTTTTTCTCTTACTTAAAAATAATTCAAAATACTAAAAAAAAAAAAAAAAAATTTCAGAAAAGAAACAAAGGCCTGAGCAACATGGCAAAACCCCATCTCTACAAAAAATACAAAAATTAGCTGGGCGTGGTGGTGTGCACCTGTAGTCCCAGCCACTCAGGAAGCTGAGGCAGGAGGATGGCCTGAGCCTGGGAAGTCAAAGCTGCAGTGAGCCAAGATCACACCATTGTACTTCAGCTTGGGCAACAGAGCAAGAACGTGTTGGAAAGAAAGAAAAGAAACTAAAGAAACATGAGGAAAAGTTCTAATTCTTGCTCCTTAACTTCCCTATAATGAAACAATGAGAGAACACAAGGTGGGGATAGGCTCAAGTTTTTTTAATAAGACATATTGAAGGAGTTTGGATTTTATCTTAAGGACAACAGCTATCAAATGAAGATTTATAGAGTAGGGAGTATCTGGCTAGATGTATAATCAATGAGGATAACTTAACTGGAAGGAAGCAAGGCTGGAGGTGGAGAGATGGTTAAGAGATTGACACAGTGATGAGGAAGAGGTATGAACGCACTGTACCCTATGTTCCCCGTAATCGTGTGATGATCTCTTCTTCCACCTTCCATTAGATGTTCGATCAATAAAGTCAGAGGCCTCATCTCATCACTGTTGTATCCCCAGGCCCTAGCATAAAGGAGACACATAAAGAGTACTTGGTGATCAATAAAAATGGTTATATGAGTGATCACGTGATGAAAAACTAAATGATCCCTGGTTTCATTTCAAAGCAAAATCTGAGAAAGGACCATGCTTTCAAACAGCATTCAACAAAGATTTATTGATGAAAGATGACCTCAAAGAAGAATCAGTCAGTAAGGAATATTTCTTGAACTGACTAAAAGCTGATATTGAGTATAACTATTTCTTTCAAGAAATTAGCTAGGGAAAAGAGAATTGAAAGGTTGGCAGAA
Organism: Rhinopithecus roxellana; assembly: GCF_007565055.1. NCBI lineage: Eukaryota > Metazoa > Chordata > Mammalia > Primates > Cercopithecidae > Rhinopithecus > Rhinopithecus roxellana. The sequence continues at coordinate 109,434,813 of NC_044556.1, read as the reverse complement.
TTAAGAGAAAAAAAAATTTTAGAAAACTTGAGAATGTCAGCAAAAAGGATGAAATCAGTCAAGACAGCAGTCTAAAGACATAAGTTCTTATTGCCTGTAACCTGTGCCTTCAACTTCATCCTTCACACTGTTGCTGAAGTGGTGGGCATAACATGCGTATCTGATTCCACTCCGCAGCTGTGGTGCGCCATTGTCTACAGGGTCAAGTCAAGGATCCGGAGCACGACAAAGGAAAACCTCCCTGGCTAGTCAGCTATTCCTGCCTTGTTCTTGACACCACCTGCAATAACTCCCCAGGGTGAGGGAACCGGCACCAGGCCGGTTACGTGTGAACCACCCCCAAAATACAGACCTATAAGCTCTGCCCCTGGAAACTCTGACTCAACAGGTCTGGGGTATGGCCAGGAATCTGTAATTTTACAAAGGTCCTCAGGGGACTCTGATGAGCCGCCAAGTTTGGGAACCACTCTATACTAGTACAACATGGCATTTATGAAGAGCACCAGGTTTTGCATCCAGAAAGACCCCAAAACAAATCCCTCCTCGATCCTTTACAGGCTAAATGGCCTTGAGAAAGTTAACTATTTTCCCTAACTATTGCAGAGATTTTTCTTTTCTAAAGTGGGAATAATACTTTAATAAAAGAATACTCTAAATATTAAATGAGAAAATATATATAAAGTACTTAACATATATACACAAACATATACTATGTACGTATGTAAATTCAACAGATATTAACTGTTAACAACTCTATTTAACACCTAACTGTTCAAACCATCTCCACCTCCTTACCATTCTCTCTGCCTGGTACTCTCCCCTCATTTTTTCCCCCTGCAGGCTGCTGCACTCTCTTCCGCCAAGCCTCCACTGACATAATCCCAGTCTTCCTTCCCTCCTAGGGGAGGGCCAAGCACCTGTCCTCTGTGATTCCACAGTACCCTGTGCTTACCCCTCTTCATTCATTCAATAATATTGATTGAGCATCTATTAGGACTAGACACTGAAGACACATCCTTTTTTTCTCTTTTTGAGACGGAGTCTCACTCTGTGGCCCAGGCTGGAGTGCAGTGGCGCAATCTCTGGTCACAGCAAGCTCCGCCTCCTGGGTTCACGCCATTCTCCTGCTGCAGCCTCCCGAGTAGCTTGGACTACAGGCACCCAAAATCACGCCCGGCTAATTTTTTTTGTATTTTTAGTACAGACGGGGTTTCACTGTGTTAGCCAGGATAGTCTCGATCTCCTGACCTCATGATCCGCCTGCCTCGACCTCCCAAAGTGCTGGGATTACAGGCTTGAGCCACTGGGCCCGGCCACTGAAGACACATTCTAATAGAAAATCACGTATCAAACAAATTACACAAATGCAGTAGTCTCCCCTTGTCCACAGTTTCACTTTCCACAGTTTCAGTTAGCACGGTCAACCGTGGTCCAAAAATATTACATGGAAAATTCCAGAAATAAACAATTCTTAAGTTTTAAGTTGCACACAGTTGAGCAGTATGATGAAATCTCATGTCATTCCACTCCATCCCTTCTTCATCACAGGAAGGGTGAGTACAGTACAATAAGATATTTTGAGAGAGAGAGAGAGACCAGTCACATAACTTTTATTACAGTATATTGTCATAACTAATCTGTTTTACCACTGGTTATTACTATTCAGCTCTTGCTGTGCCTAATTTATAAATTAAACTTTATTGGCTGGGCATGGTAGCTCACACCTGCAATCCCAGCACCCTGGGAGGCTGAGGCAGGTGGATCACCCGAGGTCAAGAGTTCAAGACCAGCCTGGCCAACATGGTGAAAACCCATCTCTACTAAAAATACAAAAATTAGCTGAGTGTGGTGGCACATGCCTGTAGTCCCAGCTACTCAAGAGGCTGAGGGAGGAGAATTGCTTGAACCTGGGAGGCGGAGGTTGCAGTGAGCCGAGATCCAAGATTGCACCACTGCACTCCAGCCTGGGTGACAGAGCAAGACACCGCCTCAAAAAACAAACGAACAAACAAACTTTATCATGGGTATGTGTGTATAGGAAAACCACGGTATACATACGGTTCAGTCCTGTCCAGAGCTTCAGGCATCCGCTGGGGGTCTCGGTATGGTATTCCCCATGGATAAAGGAAGGGGCTACTATAATTATGATCATGATTAAATTATTACACGGCAATTATTTGTGTCTGTCTTTTCCCCACTAAATAATAAATTCTTCAAAGCTATATCAAATTCATCTTTATACCTCCTGCATTCAGCAACGTCTGACAAAAAAGGAATATTAATAAATAATCTTAACTAAGAAGGAAGGCTGAATGAATGATGAGTGTCCTGGAGAAGACAAGTGTGCAGGACATCATGAATACAAATGGAAAAACTAGCCTGGAACAAGACAGCGAAGAGCTCTCCTACTAAGACAACTAAAGGGAGATAGGAAAAGACAGTTTTTTTTGTTTGTTTGTTTGTTTGTTTGTTTGTTTTGAGACGGAGTCTGGCTCTGTCGCCCGGGCTGGAGTGCAGTGGCCGGATCTCAGCTCACTGCAAGCTCCGCCTCCTGGGTTCACGCCATTCTCCTGCCTCAGCCTCCCGAGTTGCTGGGACTACAGGCGCCCGCCACTGCGCCCGGCTAGTTTTTTTTTGTATTTTTTAGTAGAGACAGGGTTTCACCATGTTAGCCAGGATGGTCTCGATCTCCTGACCTCGTGATCCGCCCATCTCAGCCTCCCAAAGTGCTGGGATTACAGGCTTGAGCCACCACGCCCTGCCAAGACAGTGTTGATTAATTAGGTACGTTTAAAGATAGAGGCAACAAGTTAAGGGATTCCAGGCCTAATGGTCCCATTTTTGAAATAAGAAGCAAGATCATCTACTGAGAATTTGGAAGTTAAAGGTGGATCAGGAGGCTTTTTTTTTTCAGGAGGCTTAAAGGCAGACTTCACCCCATTCCCAAGCTAGTAGTGGGCTAAAATAGACATTTGTCAGTATTGCCACCTCCTCCTCCACTTTCTCGTTTTTCCTTTTTCTCCTCCTTCTATGCTTCCCCTTCCCTTCCTCCTCTCCTTTTCTTCTTCTTTTTTTTTTTTTGGACCCAGGATCCAAACATTTGTTGTCTTTTGAGGGAATCTTATTGTGTATAATATTGGCAGAAAAGTGTCTATTTTCTCACTAAGTAAGCCAAAGAAGGCAGATCTTTCCTCTCCTAGCTCCCTGGTGGCAAAGGATTAGGCATGTGACCTATACTCAGCCAATCAGATGTTCTTGTGCAAGATTTTGAATCCTAAGGAGGTAACATAAAAATGTAGAGACAGTGTTAAAACTACTTACGGGAATGGTAGGAGAAATAACAGCAAGAATGTAGGAGCAGTGGCACATTAACCACTGTCCGAGTGCCATGGCATTAGCTGGGGTACATGCTGCTGGGCCTCTTTGCTTCCTGCCCATTTTCTGAACTGGTTCTCCAGTTTCCCTGTTGGTTTTGTGAGCTACCTACTATCTTCTAATAAATTCCTTTTCTACTTCGTTAGCCAGAATCGTTTGATATTAGCCATTTGTTTGACTGATAAACTAGTTGGGGGAAGGGGGACAGCCTAGACATCTTGGTAAGATCCAACACTGGTATTATATATGTAAGGTGGCCAGGTGCAGTGGCTCATGCCTGGAATCCCAGCACTTCAGGACAAGGTGGAAGGATCGCTTGAGCTCAGGAGTTCAAGACCAGCCTGGGCAACATAGCGAGACCTCATCTCTACTAAAAATAAAAAAATTTTTTAAAGTAGCCAAATGCAGTGGTGAACACCTATAGTCGCAGCTACTCAGGAGGCTGAGATGGGATGACTGCTTGAACCCAGCAGTTCGAGGCTGCAGTGAGCTGTGATCGCGTGTGGGGAAAAGAAAGAGAGATCAGACTGTTACTGTGTCTATACAGAAAGAAGTAGACATAAGAGACTCCATTTTGTGCTGTATTTGAGATGCTGTTAATCTGTGACCCTACCCCCAACCTTGTCCTTGCAAGAGACAAGTGCTGTGGTGACTCAAGGTTTAAAGGATTTTGGGCTGTGCAGGGTGTGCTTTGTTAAAAAAGTGCCTGAAGGCAGCTTGCTGGTTAAAAGTCATCACCATTCTCTTAATCTCAAGTACCCAGGGACACGTACACTGCCAAAGGTCGCAGGGACCTCTGCCTAGGAAAGCTAGGTATTGTCCAAGGTTTCTCCCTATGTGATAGTCTGAAATATGGCCTCGTGAGAAGGGAAAGACCTGATCGTCCCCCAGCCTGACACCGTGAAGGGTCTGTGCTGAGGCGGACTAGTATAAGAGGAAAGAAGGCCTCTTGGCAGTTGAGATAGAGAAAAGCATCTGTCTCCTGCCCGTCCCTGGGCAATGGAACATCTCAGTGTAAACTCGATTGTATATTCTGTTTACTGAGAAAGGAGGAAACTACCTTAGGGCGAAAAGACTTGCTAGTGCAATGCTGCTCTTTATGCACTAAAAAGGTTTATGGAGATGTTTACATATGCATATCAAGGCATAGCACTTTTCCTTAAACTTATGTCACAGAGATCTTTATTCATATGTCTTACTGCTGACCTTCTCCCTACGATGATTTTATTATCCTGTCACTTCCCTTTTTCTAAGATGGCAAAAATAATGATCAATAAATACTGAGGGAACCCAGTGACCGGTGCCAGGGGCGGCTCCTCTGTATGCTGAGCGCCGGTCCCCTGGGCCCACTTTTTCTTTCTCTATACTTTGTCTCTGTGTCTCATTTCTTTTCTCAAGTCTCTCGTTCCACCTAACGAGAAACGCCCACAGGTGTGGAGGGGCAGGCCACCCCTTCAATAGCGCCACTGTACTCCAGCCTGGGGAACAAAGCAAGACCTGGTCTCAAAAGAAAAAAGAAAAAGAAAATAAACATATATGTAAGGGAGTAGAGCACCACTGGAAATAGGAGATGGTGGTCAGTCAACAGAATGAAGGAGTCAAGATTTCAGTGTCTTACAGTCTAATAGTCACGGGAGTCAGATGTTGGAAAGAAGTGGAAGTGAAGGTCACTGGAGTTGAAAAGAACAACGATGATGAAACTAGCATGTTGGATGGTAGAGTCCACCTGGCTACTGAAGCCACCCAGAGTGATAGTGGAATCTGAGACGGACAGAAAACTGAGCAAAGAGTGCCACAGTCTTTGATAAACAAGGGACAAGCTACCGACAGATTAATAAATGACAGTGACAAAGGACAGATAGTGATTAAGATGACATGAATTTCAGGGCCAAGCACAGTGGCTCACACATGTAACCCCAGCACTCTGGGAGGCCAAGGTGGGCGGATCACCTGAGGTCAGGAAGTCAAGACCAGCCTGGCCAACACAGTGAAACTGCGTCTCTACTAAAAACACAAAAAATTAGCTGGGCGTGGTGGTGGGGGCCTGTAATCCCAGCTACTCAGGAGGCTGAGGCAGGAGAACCACTTGAACCTGGGCAGCGGAGGTTGCAGTGAGCCGGGATCGTACTATTGCACTCCAGCCTGGGCAACAAGAGTGAGACTCCGTCTCAAAAATAAAAAATAAAAGATGGGATGAATTTCAAAGGAAGAAGAATTTTTATATGAGGGTGAGAGAATAGTAATTTGGAATTGGAAGTAGACTGATTCAACTTACTGGCTTGAAGACAAAATGGCATGGAAGAACGAACAGCCTTCATTCAAGACGGCCCCCGAAGACTGGCTTTCTAGCAGGACAGCCAGGATTTAGTTAAGACAAAGAGATGAGAGGGGTAGTCTATAAAAACAGTATTTGTAAAGAAGTTTATTTACGTTAGAGTAAGTCTGACGATCCAAAGGACTCTACGAAAAGTGCTGGAAGGAAGGTCAGTAGAAGAACCAGATAGGATAGGTTAAAAAAATTAACAAAGGTCAGAGCTACACAACCAGCCCTCTGTACACCCATGGATTCAACTGTATATTGAAAATACTTGGGGAAAAAACTGGGTCTGTACTGAACACGTGCAGTCTTTTTTTCTTATCATTATTCCCTAAACAATACAGCATAAAAACCATTTATACAGCATTTACATTGTATTAGGTATTATAACGAATCCAGAGATGATTTAAAATATACAAGAAGATGTGCAGGTTATACACAAATATTCTGCCATTTTATGCAAGAGATTTCAGCATCCATGGACCTTGTTATCCACAGGAGGTCCTGAAGCCTATCCCCACCACACGCCAAGGGATGACTGCATGGAGAAGGGAATACAAGAAAAAACAGTTAAGCAGAGGTGTCCACATATAAAAGACATTAAACGGCTGCTGCTAAACATAAGTATAATGAAGAAAATGCACATTTAAATACAAAGGCAATGATGCTATAGAATATTTATCCACTCCTTTACCTAAGGCCTAGGCTCCCAAGCGTTTATTCCCAGGCTAGATTCGAATCTGTCGTGAACAAGTTACTTCATCTCTCTAAACTTCAGGTGGGGGTAGCAGTTCCTTTCTGGATTGTAAATGCCAAATCAACACGTGACACTCTAACACAATGCTTGGAACATGTAGGCACTCGTGCTCAGTAGGCTACGAAATGCTTCTAGGCGGGGTTGTAGAAGACAACGTCCAGATCGCGTCCAGCGATTCCTGCCTCCGGCCTTCACACATTCGTGTAGTCCCCTTTCACAACACACCAGGGTTGACCCATGGGACCAACAGAATATGGCAGAAGTAACAGCACATCACTTTCATACTAGATCTTCATGTTGGCCCCCCACACCCCTCTCACCATGAGTCCTGCAGGAAGCCAGCTGCCCCATAGTAACAGCCTATGCGCAACCCCAGGAAAGCAGACTCTCCGCCCAACCAAGCCGTCAGATTCCGGCAGCCCCAGCCAACGTCTACAACCTCATGAGAGACTCTGAGCCAGAACCACCCAATTAAACAACTTCTAGATTCCTGATCCTAAGAAACTGTGTGAAAATAAAAATGTTTATTGTCTTAAGCCACTAAGTTTTGTGGGTAATTTGTTACCACAGAATAGGTAACTGATAGGTAACAGCACTAGATCACATCCATAGGTTTGGTACGGGAAGACGGGGGCTGACATAACACATGCCTAAACATGTGACAGGCGCTTTGCAGCAAGTACTACTGCCCTTCCGTAGGCTCTAGGTTAGAGCTTAAAGGAAAGTGAGGAAAATCACATTGGAAACCGCAAAGAGAGATCCTTTTTATGCAACAGCAGAAATTTTGCAATATTGTCACCTGTATCAACATGGAACGTAGAAAATAAACTGGATAATCTAGATAAGGGAATTTCCAGGAAAAGCACTGAAGGTGCCTCCTGGTTTCTTCCAGTTGCGCATAATAAAATACCAGAGATGGGTAGGCCCAGTGACTCCTGCCTGTAATCACAACACTTTGGGAGACCGAGGTGGGAGGATCACAATCACTTAAGGCCAGCCTGAGCAACACAGAGAGATCTCGTCTCTACAAAAAAAATCTAAAAATAGCAAGGCATGGTGGCACCCACCTGTACTTCTTGCTGCTCGGGAAGGTGAGGCGGGAGGATCGCTTGAGCCCAAGGAGTTCACTGTTAGTGAGCTATGATCGCACCACTGCAACCCAGCCTGGGGGATAGAGCCAGAACCTGTCTCTTTTTTTTTTTTTGAGATGGAGTCTTGCTCTTGTCACCCAGGCTGGAGTGAAGTGGCACAATCTTGGCTCACTGCAACCTCCACCTCCTGGATTCAAGTGATTCTCCTGCCTTAGCCTCCCAAATAACTGGGGTTACAGGCGCCCGCCACCACGCCCGGCTAATTTTTGTATTTTTAGTAGAGGTGGGGTTTCGCCATGTTGGCCAGGTTGGTCTCGAACTCCTGACCTTGTGATCCGCCCACCTTCGCCTCCCAAAGTGCTGGGATTACAGGCCTGAGCCACTGCGCCCGGCCGAGAACCTGTCTCTTTTAAACAAACAAACAAAAAATAAAATACAAGAGAAGAGAGATAACCTAAAGGAAAGCCTGTTAAACAAAAAGGAGCCAGGAATTACTAGTCATGAAAATTCCCTAGATACGCAAGAAAATGCTAAAATAAGAAGTGGCTTCTTAAAGATCCAATTGAGGGCACTGCCAGGAAAACTCGAGAGTATGTGGTTCTAGAGTCCTTTCTTAAGACTTCAGAATTGTCAAATGTGGTGCATCAAGGCAACATGCAGACTAGCAAAGAATCTCTAGAAAGTTTAAGGGTTTATCTTACAGATCCTTTCAATCAAACAACAGGGCTTAAGAAGTTTCATGTCCCAGGCGCGGTGGCTCACGCCTGTCATCCCAGCACTTTGGGAGGCCGAGGCTGGCAGATCACGAGGTCAGGAGTATGAGACCAGCCTAGCCAATATGGTGAACCCCTGTCTCTACTAAAAATACAAAAATTAGCCGGGCATGGTGGCGTACACCTGTAGACCCAGCTACTTGGGAGGCTACAGCACGAGAATTGCTTGAGCCCAGGAGGTGGAGGTTACAGTGAGCCGAGATTGTGCCACTGCACTCCAGCCTGGGTAACAGAGCGAGACTCCATCTTAAAAAAAAAAAAAGAAAAAAAGCCGGGCGCGGTGGCTCAAGCCTGTAATCCCAGCACTTTGGGAGGCCGAGACGGGCGGATCACAAGGTCAGGAGATCGAGACCATCCTGGCTAACACGGTGAAACCCCGTCTCTACTAAAATACAAAAAAAAAAAAAAAAAAAAAACTAGCCGGGCGAGATGGCGGCGCCTGTAGTCCCAGCTACTCGGGAGGCGGAGGCAGGAGAATGGCGTAAACCCGGGAGGCGGAGCTTGCAGTGAGCTGAGATCCGGCCACTGCACTCCAGCCTGGGTGACAGAGCAAGACTCTGTCTCAAAAAAAAAAAAAAAAAAAAGGAAAAAAAAGAAGTTTAATGTCTCTTAGCTATCTTAGTAGGAGCCAAAGATAGAGAACAGCTTATCTCAAATAAATCTGTGTATATGGCTTTTGTTCAATGGACAGTAAGATTCTTGGGAGACCTATAAAAAATTTTAAAAGAAAGCTATTTGCAGAAATACCTTCAGCCTGAACTGTAAAAGACAATGAGATTACAAAAGGAAAAACGTTCTTTGAACTCCCAAAACTTCTATTGACAGGAATCAGGCTTAGAAAACTACTTAGCTGTAAACATGTACTACTTCTCATAAAAGAAAAGATCACAGAGGGTAGAACCAAGAGCTCAGGGGACAGACCTAAAGGCCACCTAGAATCACTTCTGGACAGTAGGACTGAGTCCTAATCAATAACTGTCCAATACTTGCCAGGCTGTTTTATGAACCAGCGACTCCTGTGTTCCTCCCATTTCCTTCTATGGAGGAATACCAAAAGTATACCAAAAAACAATGTATCCCCAGAGTTCCTGTGTGTCGGAAACTGAAGCCCCATGCAAGTGTCAGGAGGTGGAAGCTTAAGAGGTGATTAGGCCACAAGGGCTCTGCCCTCATGAATGGATTAATGCTGTTATCTCAGGAGCAGGTATGTTACAGCAGGAGTGGGTTCCTTATCAAGAATGAGTTCAGCCTCCTTCCCCATCCCCATATGATGCCTTCTACCACGTTATGATGCAGCAAGAAGGCCCTCACCAGATGCAGACCCTCAATCTTGGACTTTACAGCCTCCAGAAATGTGAGAAATAAATTTATGTTCTTCATAAGCTACCTAGTCTGTAGTATCCTGTTACAGCAGCACAAAACCACGAAGACATCCTCTTTTTTGACAGAAGTGTCTGTGGATGTTACCTTTTGCCATTGTACGCTGACTGGTAAGGGGCAAGTAACATCTGTCTAGTTCACAGGTCTCTAGATCAAGAGAAACTACTCAAGAAGTCACACATAAGTAGTTCCAGCCAAGGAACCTCATTTACACCTGGGCTTGATTTTGATATGATATTCTGGACTTGGAGCTGATGCTGTAATGGCTGTAATGGGACGGAAGGCCCATTCTGGTGGGCCTTTGGAGAGAGTGAGTGCATTCTACATGTGCGAGAAATGTGAATCACTGGAGGCCAGAAGGTAGTCTGTTGTAGCCAGCCTCCGAGATGGTTCCCAATGATCCTCACCTCTTGCTATTTACACATTGTGCAGTCACCACTAATATTATATAGGGTTAGTTTATGTCACCAATAGAATAGAGCAAAAGTAATGGTTTGTCACTTCTGGGATTATGTTATAAAAGATATTGTGGCTTCTGTCTTATCTCTTTCTGTCTCTTGAATGACTCACTCTGTGGGATACCAGATGCAATGTTGCATGTACAGTCAAGTGGCCCATGGAGAGTCTCATGTGTCAAGAAACTGAGGCCTCCAGCCAACAACCAATAAGGATCCAAGGCTTCCTGCCAAAAGCCATGTGAGTGAGCCCCAGATTATGAGAGGCCCTTAGGCATAATCACCCAGTAAAGCTATAGCCAGAAATTATGAGAGATAATAAATATTTGTGAGTTTTGGCTGCTAGATTTGGGATAACAAATATTTGTGAGTTTTGGCTGCTAGATTTGGGAGTAACTGGTTACAGAGCACTAGCTACTGATACAGGCACTATGTCAAATTCATTCTTTTTGGTTTTTGGGGCTTTTTGAGACACACAGTCTCACTCTGCTGCCCAGGCTGCGGTGCAGTGGCACAATCTCGGCTCACTGCAACTTTCGCCTCCCGGGTTCAAGCGATTCTCCAGCCACGGCCTCCAGAGTAGCTAGGATTACAGATGTGCACCACCACGCCTGGCTAATTTTGGTATTTTTAGTAGAGAAGGGGTTTCGCCATGTTGGCCAAGCTGGTCTCAAACTCCCGACCTCGTGTAATCCGCCCACCTGGGCCTCCCAAAATTCTGGGATTACAGGCGTGAGCCACCGCGCCCAGCCTTCAAATTCATTATTTTACTTCTCTAATCCTAGTTGTTTAAAAAATTTTGCTAAATTCAATTAATTTTCTTTTCCCTTCCCTCTTTCACTGATTTGTCACTTTCTCAGTAAAGAATTTAAGGTTTGAAACATTATTGTGGAGGCAGCATTCAAAAAACTTTCCTTCACTAAACACACACTTAACTGTGTTCCACTGCTGCTGCTGTCTATACTGTAAGGGAAATGTGGCCCAGTTTAGCTTTAAAATGAGCAGGATGGGTTTCTGTCTTCTCATACTTTGCCATTTTACTGTAAACAGCCTTTTCAAATTGAAGAAAAGTTTTTCCTTGTTGAAAAAATTATCAAGCCTAAAAACAGCGTGCAATCACAGATGCGTCTATAAAAAGACGTCTGTCAACTGCATTTGCTAGTTTAGAAGAAAGCTTATTGCAGTTTCCAGCTCCCTGTCGGCTCTTCCTATCTACGGGTTTTGGTTTAAAACACACACTCACAAAATGTTAAAGGCCTTCTATAAACCAACTGATTTTCTCTTGAAGAAATCAGTCCAGACAGTCAATTTTAACAGCTTTCTTTACTTTTTACACTATGAAAACCAGAAAAACCTTTAACAGGCTCGAACCACATGAAAATTACTTAAAACACGCTGAATGTCCAGAAAAAAATTTCCTTGTGAATATTTGTTTACTGATTTTAAATAAATATCAAGATCTTTACATGACTTTCTAGAGATTCAGAGCCATTCATATAAAAGTTTAAAAAGGTGGTAATAGCAAAATGTTGACCAAACAGGCCCTGACTCCTACTGCTCTATTTCTTTACCTGCACAGTAAGAATACCTCATAGAGTTGTCACAAAGATTAAAAGTATTAATGTATATAAAGAGCATAAAACGGGACCATAGTAAACAAGTCACAATAATGTAATCAGAATAATCCAGAAAACGAATACCAAAATAGAACTTATTTGCCCAAAATTCAGACTCATTCCCCCACCCTGACCCCACCCTCCCACCTCTAGAAAGGGAAGAAGCTGGGGATTGAGCGCATCTCGAATGGCCAGTGACTGAACCAACCACGCCTACGTAATGGGACCACCATAAAAACCCTAAACAAAGGGGTTCAGAGAGCTTCTGGAATGGCAAACACATCCACATGCCAGGAGAACAGGGCACCCCAACTCCACAGAACAGAAGCTCCTCAGCTGGGGTGCCTTGCAGATCTCTCCTCACCCTGTATGCCACTCCATCTGTTTCTTCAATTGCATCCTTTATAATAAACCAGTGAATGTGAAGCACAGTCTTTCCTTGAGTTCTGTGAACCTTTACAGCAAATTATGGAACTAAGAAGGGGGTTGTGGAGACCCCCAATTTGTAGCCACATCTAACTGAAGTGTGAGTAACTTAAGGATCCACTACCTTTAATCAGCAGTTAGCCTACTTGCCTGGGGAACGGTCTTGTGGGACCAAATCCTTAACCTGTGGGATCTGTAGTAATTCTGGGTAGTTGGTCTTAAATTGAGTTGAACTGTAGGACTCCCAGTTGGTGTCCACAGGGAACTGGAGAATTGTTTGGTGTGGAAAACCCATACATTTGGTGCCAGAAGTACTGAGTAGAACTAGATCCTAGTAGTAGTAGTAGTAGTAGTAGTAGTAGTAGTAGTAGTAGTAGTAGTAGAAGTGCAAAAAAAAAAAAAAAAAAAACACCACCCACATTAGGCCAGGCACAGTGGCTCATGCCTATAGTCCCAGCTGCTAGGAAGGCTGAGGTGGGAAGATTGCTTGAGCCTGGGAGGCGGACGTTGCAGTAAATCGAGACTCCAGCCTGGGCAACAGAGCAAGACACTGTCTCAATAAAACCCCACACACTGATGGGCTATGTCAAAGTGACACAGGAGTCAATGGAAAGAGCTCCCAATGGCCAAAGCTGAAACAATTCGAGCAACAAAATGAATAAAGTGGTACTGGCTCATAACCCAAAGTATAAAATAAATATCCAGCGTGTCCACACTGACGCCGTGTCCACACTGACAGGGATGAGCGATCAAGCGCAGCAGTCCCCCTTATCCACGAGGGTAAGTTCCAAGACCCGCAGTGGGTGCCTAAAACCTCAGATAACCCCAAGCCCTATGTATACTGTTTTCCCCTATTCATACACGCCTGAGATAAAGTAAGCACATTAAGAAATTAACAATAACCAATAATAAAATGGAATAATCGTAACAACATACTGTAATAGAAGCTATGTGAATGACCTCTCTCAGAGCATCTTATTGTATTGTACTCATGCATCTTGTCATATGTGAGATGATAAAATGCCCGCGTGGTAAGATGAAGGGAGGTGAATGACACAGAGCACCGTGATGTAGTGTCAGGCTACTATTGACCTGATGATACACCAGAAGGAAGAGCATCTGCCTTAGGAGATCCCGGGTCATCGAGCCATGATGATGTTCATGGTTAAATGTCAGGGCAGAAGATGTCAATGATTAAAGGCAGGTAGCATGTACAGTGTGGATAAGCTGGACAAAGGGATGACTCACATCCTGGTAGGACAGAGAGCGATTTCGTCATGATACACAAAATAGCATGCAATTTAAAATGTATGAATTGTTTATTTCTGGAATTTTCCATTTAATATTTTCAGATCTTGATTGACCTTAGTTAACTAAAACCATGGAAAGCCAAACCATGAATAGGGGGAACTGTAAACAAATACATAGGAGAAAAGATACAAACCTTCTGTTCAGAAGAATATCAAATAATTCATGTAGATTCTCTGCCCTAAAGGAGGGAAGCATAACTCCATACTCCCTGAGTGTGGGCTGCACATATGACTTCCTCCCAAAGACTATAGAATGAGGAGACAGAGTCACCACAGTGGAGAAACCAGACAAACACTACCTCAGCCAGGCAATCGAGGCTGACATCAACAGTGATCAATTGTATTGATATTCATAGTACATACCCTTGATGTCATGTGATGAAAATGGTACTTTACCTCTCTGGTCTTCCTCCTAAAATACCATTCCACCAGTCTAATCAGGACACAAGCATCAAATTCTAATAGAGAGGCATTCTGACCCGTTCTTAAAATTGTCAAGGAGGTCATTAAAGACAAGGAAAGCCTGAGAAACGATCACAGCCAAGAGGAGCCGAAGGAGTCATAGCAACTAAATGGTAACCTGGTGTCCTTGATGGGACTCCAGAGCAGAAAAGGACATTAGGTAAAAATTAAGAAAATCTGAATAAAGTATGGACTTTAGTTAATTTTTAAAATCACTTTATTGGCCTGGCATGGTGACTCATGCCTGTAATCCCAACACTTTGGGAGACCAACGTGGGAGAATCGCTCGTGCCCAGGAGTTCAAGACCAGCCTGGAAACACAGCGAGTCCCTGTCTCTACAAAAAATAAATAAATAATAACTACACAAATCAAAATTACTTTATTAACATTGTACTTTGAACAAATTTTGCCACCATTACTAAGTTGCAATACAGTATCATAGTTAAGATCACAGACTCTAGAACCAGACCACCTGGTTTAAAGATCATATTCATATATATTCATACATACATAGCTCTGTAATCTTTAGGATAAATAACTGCTCAAATACTCAATTTTTCTCATCTGTGAAAAGGACAGTATCGAGTATCTAGCTCACAAGGTTTTTTTGAGAGTTACCACCTGAACTATAGGAATATTCAATCAAAGTTACCCATTATCATTACTAATTTTTTCTAACTTAGGAAAGTTGCCTAGTATCTCAGGAAAGTAAGTTATACAGACTGATTGAGAGAAAATGAGTTTTCTGTTAGTCATTCACAGGAAGCATCTATGGAAAGAGAGAAAACAGGCAAAGGTCTAATGTCACACTCAGTGTTATTAGCATTACTTTTCACAAAGATATAAGCCTTATAGGAATCTGCTGACATTTCACTAATAATATTTCGGAACTAGCAATTACTATAATTTTTGCAATGGGTTAGATATGCATAACATCTTTCCCAGATATTAAATAAATTTTTTTATTTAATGTTCCTTTAAAAATATATTATTTACATTATTTTTACTTGTTCCTACTCTAATAGGCCACAAAATATAAACGGCAGAGTTGCTTATTATAAAATATAAATTAGTACGTCAACATAATAATAAAATGCCACTTAATTGATAAAAATCCTAGCTGAGGCAAGTTCTAGCATGATATAATAATTCTCTAGCTCCCCAGGAGGCCAAGGCAGGAGGATCATTGGAGCCCAAGAGTTCAAGGCCAGCCTAGGCAACATAGTGAGACCCGATCTCATTTTAAAAAATAATTAATAGTTCCCTTTTCATTTTAATTCCATATTGGGTATATCGAAGCCAACAATTTCACACTGTATTTGTTTTTCACCAATGGACATGCTAAGAAGACTAAAAAACTACATATTGCACGAAGTTGAAATCTAAACCATAGGAGAAAAACAACAAAGTTAAAAATTTCAAAAGAACAATTTAATTATAATAAATGCAAAAGGAGCAGTCATAACCAAAGCACAAGTCAAATCATCTAAGGACACAAGAGAAGTTTTTTAAACAAATAGTGCAGCTGAGTTTTTTCTAACATGGAGATGTCTATATACATATTTAAATATCTAATTAGGTACTCAAAACGCCACCTACAGAAATTAAGATAAAATAATAAGCCCCTAGGCCGGGTGCGGTGGCTCACGTCTGTAATCCCAGCACTTTGGGAGGTCGAGGCAGGGGGATCACGAGGTCAGGAGATCAAGACCACGGTGAAACCCCGTCTCTTACTAAAAATACAAAAAATTAGCTGGGCATGGTAGCGGGCGCCTGCAGTCCCAGCTACTCTGGAGGCTGAGGCAGGAGAATGGGGTGAACCCGGGAGGTGGAGCTTGCAGTGAGCTGAGATAGCGCCACTGCACTCCAGCCTGGGCGACAGAGCGAGACTCCATCTCAAAAAAAATAAAAATAATAATAATAATAAGCCCCAAGAGGAATACTTACCATGGGAACTGTTTAAAGCATACAAAAAAGAAGGTAAAGAAATGCCTCAAGGTTAATTAACTGAAAGGTCAGATAATGTCATTGTTCCATTTGACCCAATTAATACCAATACATATTCCAGACACATGCTGTTAAAAAAAAAAACCAAGAATCCAATTCTTGGCCTTTTGCTGGGTGGAGGGGGTCAGGGGAGGGAGATGGTAGGAATAGTTCTTCGTGAGTTCTTTCTTCATAAACAACTTGATCCAAAGACAATATACCACCAAAACACTAGGCTTAAATGAAATACTGTAGCTGGACGCGGTGGCTCACGCCTGTAATCCTAGCACTTTGGCAGGCTGAGGTGGGCGGATCACTTGAGGTCAGGAGTTCGAAACCAGCGTGACCAACATGGTGAAACCCCGTGTCTACTAAAAAATAAAAAATAAAAAAAAATTAGCCAGATGTGGTGATGCGTGCCTGTAATCCCAGCTACTCGGGAGGCGGAGGAATGAGAATTGCTTGAACTTGGGAGGTGGAGGTTGTAGTGAGCAGAGAACGCGCCATTGCACTCCAGTCAGAGTGACAGAGCGAGACTCCGTCTCAAAAAAAAAAAATACTGTACTCAATCTTCATCTAGTTTTATTTATGTTAATCTGTGCTTTCATTTATCAAATGTTTATTGATCTGCTACCATCTACTATAAAAACATTCTAATTTAAAAGGAAAACAGATCAACTATAGTAAATCACAACAGATCAGTGCTAAAACTTAGTGAAGTACATGCACAGCACTACAGAGGCACAAGAGTGGCACCCACCTCAGACTTGAGGATGGGCCTTAGGTAAAGATGAGAAGAAAGAGTCGGAAGTTGGACTAGAAAGGTGTTCATTCATCCCTGTCTCCTCCAATCCCCACATCTAGTCACAAAAACGTTTAGACTCTCTAGATTCTCAAACCTTCTCCGCCATTTCCTCCGCTGCTGTCTAATCCAAGACACCACCATCATTATCTGCTCTTGCTGTGCTCCAACCTTCCACGGTGCAAGCAAATCATCTTTTTTTTCTTTTTTTTTGAGACAGGGTCTCACTGCGTTGCCCAGGCTGGAGTGCAGTGGCTATTCACAGGTATGATCATAGCTCACTGCATCCTCAAACTTCAGGCTCAAGTGATCCGCCCACCTCAGCCTCCCAAGTAGCTGGGACTCCAGGCTCGTGCCACCACATCTGGCCAAGTGACCTCTTAAAAACATAATGAATTGTATAATTTCCCTGTTTAAAAAGCTTCGATGGCTCCCTCTTGGTCTTGGATAGAAGTCAGCCTCCCTGACCTGGTCAAAGACCTGGTCTCTGCCTACTTTCAAACTTCATTTCACACCGTTCTTCCCACCCTCACGTCTCCATTCCAGCCACACTGGCCCTCACGCAACTCCTCTAATAAGCTATGCTCCTTTCTTACTTCAGGCTTGTAAATTCACAGTTCCATCTGCTACTATTAATAGTTTTTGGTAGAGGAAATGTCACATTCAAAGCCACTGAAGTGAGAAAAATTTAAATCAGACTGGGTGTGGTGGCTCATACCTGAAATCCCAGCACTTTGGGAGGCCAAGGTAGGCGGATCACCTGAGGTCTGGAGTTTGAGACCAGCCTGACCAACATGGAGAAACCCCGTCTCTACTAAAAAATACAAAATTAGCTGGGTGTGATGGCGCACGCCTGTAATCCCAGCTACTCGGGAGGCTGAGGCATAAGAATCACTTGAACCCAGGAGGCAGAGGTTGTGGTGAGCTGAGATTGCACTACTGCACTCCAGCCTGGGCAACAAGAGTGAAACTCTTGTCTCAAAAAGAAAAAAAGGAAAAAAGAAAAATTTAAATCAGATGTCCCTCTTGTGGAAGTGTGAACTTTTTTGAACTACTTATAATAATTATGTTGTTGTTTTTTTTTTTTTTGAGACGGAGTCTCCCTCTGTCATCCAGGCTGGAATTCTCATGGCTCCGACTCCCAAGCAGCTGGGATTACAGGTGTGTGCTACCACACCTGGCTAATTTTTGTATTTTTGTAGAGACAAGGTTTCCCCACATTAGCCAGGCTGGTCTTGAACTCCTGGCCTCGAGTGATCTGCTCACCTTGGCCTCCCAAAGTGCTGGGTGCTCCCAAAGTGCTCCCAAAGTGCTGCCCACCTCGGCCTCCTAAAGTGCAGGTGTGTGCCACCACGCCTGGCCCAATAATTATGTAACTCTTTAATGGTTCTCTTCTCTATGGTAACCTCTAAGAGGACAGGGCCCAAATCTGTTTTATTCCCCAACATCTAGCACCAGGCCTAACACGGTAAGTAAGGACTGATGACATTTCTAGAGCTCTTACTGCATGTGAAGTTCTCCATGACATCCTTTACCACCACATGGGACAAGCTCTGCTATGCTCCTCATTTGACATGTGAAGAAATTAGAACACCTAAGTACCTTGCCTAAAGTTATCCAGCTCTTAAGTGGCAAAGCCAGAATTTGAACCCATAAGGATTAACTACAGACTTCATGTTCTTACCCACTGAGCAATACTATTTACTAAACGAAGCCCGGGATAAGGAAGCAGTATGAGTACAGCCTAGCACTTTCATTATGGGAACAACAAAGAAATTGCTCTCTATGATGAAGCGTGTAATAAAGTGTAGAACACGTGAATGGTGATACCAAACATGTAATCAGAAGAAAAAAAAAAAACCTGGAGAAATAAGACATCCTTGTCTGTTTTGTTAGAATTCAGACTATCCTAAGGGTAATGGGAAGACATTTAGGTAGAGAATGCATTAACCAATAGCCAGATTTACAGCATAAGTGATAAATGAAAACAAGTAAACCAGGTAAGAGGTCTTTGCAATTAGCCAGGAAGTACAGATAAACTTGTATGTGTCAGGAAATTGAGGGAGTTTTTTTGTGGGGGAAGTGGGGGGGGTGTTTTTCGACAGAGTCTTGCTCTGTCGCCCAGGCTGGAGTGCAGGAGGTCACTGCAACCTCTGCCTCCAGGTTCAAGTGATTCTCCTGCCTCAGCCTCCCAAGTAGCTGGGATTACAGGCATGCGCCACCACACCCAGCTCATTTTTATACTTTTAGTACAGATAGGGTTTCTCTATGTTGGCCAGGCTGGTCTCGAACTCCTGACCTCAGGTGATCTGCCCAACTTGACCTCCCAAAGTGCTGGGATTACAGGCGTGAGCCACTGTGTCCAGTCAAGGAATTTATATTTTATGGCTTGTATTTTCGCTGTCATATAATAAGTGAAGAAGTTTGCAGAGTGAATGAAGAAGGGAGAGGATTATCAGTATGAGGAGATCATGAATCTGTGCAGGAGATCAAAACCTTTTCTGAATCAATCCGTGTTCAACGTCACAGCAGACAAAGAAAGACTGAGGTTATGCTCTAGATTAAAGACAACTAGAGACACATGACAACTATTAATAAATGCAGTATGTGATGCTGGATTGAAACTTGTACTAGAGGCGGAAATGCCACACAAAGATATTGACAATTGAGACAACTGATAAAATCAGAATATGGACTATAGAATTAAAAATATCTGGCGGGGCGCAGTGGCTCACACTTGTAATCCCAGTACTTTGGGAGGCTGAGGCAGGCGGATTACTTGAGGTAAGGAGTTTGAGACTAGCCTGGTCAACATGGCAAAACCCCATCTCTACTAAAAACACAAAAATTAGCCAGGCTTGGTAGTGCATGCCTGTAATCCCAGCTACTCAGGAGGTTGAGGCAGGAGACTCACTTGGTCCACCCAGGAGGTGGAGGTTGCAGTGAGCTGAGATAGCGCCACTGCACTCCAGCATGGGCAACAAAGCAAGATTCCGTCTCAAAGAAAAAAAAACTATGTTAAAGTACATAGAGACTTTACATAAGAGACTATCTTCGTTTTTGGGAAATACACACCAAAATATTAAGGGATAAAGTGGCATGATTGTTTAACATAGTTCCTTCAAATAGTTGAAGGGAAAAAAAAATTTATATGTAGAAACAGAAAGAATGATTAAAAAAATGGCAAAACGTTAAGAAAAAATAATTTGGACAAAGGAAATGTGGGAATTCTCTGTGTATACTATCCTCACAATTGTTCTGTAAATTTGAAATTACTTCACAGAGTTTATTTCACAAAACTATTTTGAAACAGTTAGCGTTGAATAAGGTTATGTTCCGAGAATGGACTATCTGAATTCAGGATTTCAGAGGTGGCACAATCCTGAATATTGGCAACATCCATGGTTTGGCCATGGAAGTGAGTGGCTGAAGTGTAAGAGATAAAAAGTCGCTAAAATTGAGATCAGACTTTAATTTTCCTTTCATTTCATAATACAGCATCGTTTCATATGAAATTTCATTGCATTTACTGATTTCACCTGAAGATTTTTAATCTCTAAATTCTTTTTCACTTTTGAGGCTTTTCATGCTTATAACTATTGTGTAATTTAGCTACTAATGCAAATCAACTCACCATTTTTTTTTTTTTTTTTTTTTTTGAGACGGAGTCTCGCTCTGTCGCCCGGGCTGGAGTGCAGTGGCCGGATCTCCGCTCACTGCAAACTCCGCCTCCCGGGTTCACGCCATTCTCCTGCCTCAGCCTCCCGAGTAGCTGGGACTACAGGCGCCCACCACCTCGCCCGGCTAGCTTTTTGTATTTTTTAGTAGAGACAGGGTTTCACCGTGTTAGCCAGGATGGTCTCGATCTCCTGGCCTCGTGATCCGCCCGTCTCGGCCTCCCAAAGTGCTGGGATTACAGGCTTGAGCCACCGCGCCCGGCCAACTCACCATTTAAAGAGGTGCACAGCTCTTCTTCCTCATTGCTAATGAAGATCTTAAATAAGAGAATCTCAAACCCCCATCGCTCTGACATATATTAGACATATTACCATTTTTCAGGTTTATTATCTTGGGCCCTACTCAGAATATTTAACCTCTGTGATAATATTGAATTTCATATAATTTTAAACAATATTTCAGCTACTTTTATTTATATTATTACCAAAGATGGTAATAATAATAATGGCACATCATCTCTACCATCTCTGGTAGGTACTATCATCCCTAAGTCCTGAGCATCTCTGATTTAAAATATTCAAAGTAAACCACCAGCCTTCTGCATGGCTGGAAGGGGACTACTGGTCACCTGGTGACTCCAGGGGATGGGAGATTTAATCATTTGCTTTTTGACTTTCATCCAAATCTCCTCTATTTAGCCTGACTCCACATACATGCTTTCTGAGATGGCTGCTGTGTCTAATCCTGAGCCTTTCAAGGCTTTTAAGCTCAAATTGGTTTGTTTCTTTTTGGCTCCCTCTTCTATAAGCTTATACGTATTTTCTTTGTTTATGCTAGGTAAATTGCGCCTGGTCCAACCGTTTAATAATGCATTATCTCCTCACTTTCTATCTTTTTACACACCACCATTATCTCCTTTCCTATTTTCTTCATCCCTGTATATTTGTGCCTTTTTTACTTCTTTACTGTCATTTTACTGTGGTTTCAGGAGTAAAAATAAGTATGTGGGCCAGGCATGGTGGCTCATGCCTGTAATCCCAGCACTTTGGGAGGCCAAGGCGGGCGGATCACCTGAGGTCAGGAGTTTGAGACCAGCCTGGTCAACATGGTGAAACCCCAACCCTACTAAAAATATAAAACTTAGCCAGACGTGGTGGCGGGTGCCTATAACCCAGCTACTGAGGAGGCTGAGGCAGGAGAATCGCTTGAACCCTGGAGGTGGAGGTCGCAGTGAGCCAAGATGGCGCCACTGCACTCCAGCCTGGGCGACAAGAGAGAAACTCCATCTCAAAACACTAAACTAAACTAAACTAAATACAGGTGCCCAACCGCTATGTTGAAGTGGAGGTGCTATTCCAGTCTTTTAAATGATGAGGCTGGATTAAATAAATATGTGATTTGCAATCTGAGTGCCTCTGCAAATGTAATGGTAACTCTGAGCTATTTTCATTTTCTTTTTTTTCTTTTTTCTTTTTTTTTTTCTTTTTTTGAGACGGAGTCTCACTCTGTTGCCCAGGCTGGAGTGCAGTGGCACGATCTCAGCTCACTGCAACTTCCGCCTCTTAGGTTTAAGCAATTCTCCCACCTCAGCCTCCGAGTAGCTGGGACTACAGGCGTGCACCACCACGCCTGGCTAATTTTTTGCATTTCTAGTATAGACGGTGAGTACCTTGTGATCCTTTTGTACTAATTACATTATTTCTTTCCAATTTTAAAGAAATCAATCATAGACCTACATGTTGCCATTCAGAGCTTATGATCAGAATAAAATACAGATTTGCTTATTGTCTCTTTATCCTGTTACAGTGGAAGTGACATGAAACCAGACATTTTGTTTCTTTTATTACTGAATCCCTGGATTTAGAAAATGTGTAGGATATAGTAATCACTTGTTTTTGGTTTTTTTGTGTGTGTGTATTTTTTTGTTTTTTTTATTTTTTTGTATTTTTATTTTTAGTAGAGACAGAATTTGGAAATTGGGTTATCCTCTGTAACCAGTAAGAACCATCAGAGACGAGATTCAACAAAATTATTTTTCCCCCAAAAAAAAAACTAGCCAGATATGGCGGCACACACCTGTAGTTCCAGCTACTCAGGAGTCTGAGGTGGGAGGCTCGCTTGAGCGCAGGAGTTTGAGGCTGCAGTGAGCTAAGCATGGGCCACTGCACTCCAGCCTGGATGACAGAGGAAGATGTCTCTCCAGAAAAAAAAAGAAATTATTTTTCCAAAGTGGGTAGAGGACGAGGATCAAAGCTGGGTCCAAAAAAATCCTTATATAAGAACATTTACAACATAACATTTTAAAACAATTTAAATATCTAACAGTTAGGGAAACCTTAAATAAATTATAGTCCGTAAGTATTAATGTTAGGTCAAGTTGGTGCAAAAATAACTGCGGTATTTCTGATTACTTTTCTTTCCGATTTCTTTTGTCTTTTTTTTTTTTTTTTTTATTTTTTTTTAGATGGAGTCTTGCTCTGTTGCCCAGGCTGGAGTGCAGTGGCACGACCTTGGCTCACTGCAACCTCTGCCTCCTGGGTACAAGCGATTCTCCTGCCTCAGCCTCCTGAGTAGCTGGGATTACAAGCATGCGCCACCACGCCTGGCTAATTTTTGTATATTTAGTAGAGACAGAGTTTTACCACGATGGCCAGGCTGTTCTCAAACTCCTGACCTCAAGTGATCCACCTGCCTCAGTCTCCCAAAGTGCTAGAATTACAGGTGTTGGCCACCACATCAGGCCTGATTACTTTTAATGGCAAAAACCACAATTTCTTTTGCACCAACCTAATATAATGAATGCAACTCTTTTATATGTTTTTAAGACATACTTGTGACGTGAAAAAACGTTTCTAATAGTAAGTGAAAACAGCTGGACATAAAACCATATTCAACATCATCTCAAGTTTATAAAACAAAACAAAATACAAATTTGCCTAGAAAAAGCCTGGAAAGAAATACACTAAAATGGCAAAATTCACTTTAAATTTTATTTTTTATTTTTATTTATTTATTTTTTTTTTTGAGACGGAGTCTTGCTCTGTCACCCAGGCTGGAGTGCAGTGGCCGGATCTCAGCTCACTGCAAGCTCCGCCTCCCGGGTTTACGCCATTCTCCTGCCTCAGCCTCCCGAGTAGCTGGGACTACAGGCGCCCGCCACCTCGCCCAGCTAGTTTTTTTTTTTTTTGTATTTTTTAGTAGAGACGAGGTTTCACAGTGTTAGCCAGGATGGTCTCGATCTCCTGATCTCGTGATCCGCCCGTCTCGGCCTCCCAAAGTGCTGGGACAGCATGCTCATTCTATGGTAACTTGTTAGAAATGCAAATTTTCAGACCCCACCCCCCTTTCCAAATTACTGAGGGTGGGACGCAACAATTTATTTCCAGAAGATTTTCTTCTTTTTTTTTCCCCCTAGGAGACTGGAGTCTCACTCTGTTGCAATGGTGCGATCTCGGCTCACTGCAACCTCTGCCTCCTGGATTCAAGCAATTCTCCTGCCTCAGGCTCTCCAGTAGATTACAGATGCCCGCCACCACACCCAGCTAATTTTTGTATTTTTATTTTTAGTAGAGACAGGGTTTCACCATGGTGGCCAGGTCTCGATCTCCTGACCTCAGGTGATCCACCCGCCTCAGCCTGCCAAAGTGCTAGGATTACAGGCGTCAGCCACCACACACAGCCCATTTTTTCAAATATTTCTTCTGCTCTATTCTTTCTTTTCCTTCTGGCATTCCAATTACATGTTATTTCACACTTTTTAAATTATCTTGGGTGTTGTTTTTTCATTCTTTTCTCTCTTTGCAATTCAGTTTGGAAAGTTTCTAGTGACATATCTTCAAGCTCAATGATTCTTTCCTCAGCTACATTGAGCCTATGGACTCCAGGGTTCGAGCGATTCTCCTGCCTCAGCCTCACAAGTAGCTGAGACTACAGGCACGTGCCACCATGCCTGACTAATTTTTGTCTTTTTGTAGAGATGGGGTTTTGCCACGTTGGCTAGGCTGGTCTCACACTCCTAACCTCAAGTGATCCACCCTCCTTGGCCTCCCAAAGTGCTGGGATTACAGGCATGAGTCACCAAGCCTGGCCTGAGCCTTTAACATATTAATCATAGTTCTTTAAATTCCTTGATAATTGCAAAACACCTATCATGTATCTAAGTCCAGTTCTGATGCTTGTTTTGTCTCTTCAGACTGTTTTTCTTGCCTATTAGCACGTCTTGTCAATTTTTGTTGGAAGCTAGACATGATAGTAATCAGCCATTAGTGTGAGGCTTTACCTCAATCTGGCTAGAAGTAGGGCTGTGTTTAATGTTTGCTGTAGTTGTAGGTGTCAGATTCCTCTTCCGGCTTCCCTGAGAACTTGTCCTTAAATAGAGTCTCCATCTTGTAGGTCTTCCAGCTGCAAGCTACTGTTAATTGTACTGAACTGTATTCCTGTTGATGCAGTGGTAAGGTATGGGTGAGGAGAATTCTATCACCTTATGATTAAATCTCAGTCTTTTAGTGGACCTGTGTCAATGGGCTGTGACCTTCACAAGAGTTTCAACTTCTTCCCATCCCTTGAGATAAGACCAGACCAGGGGGCACTGAAGTTGGCCTTTTTATGAAGAATGCACTAGCATATTTCAAAAGGATTGCCTTCCCCTTCCCCTGCTAAACCAACCTTGCTTGGCTCTTCACCAGAATAACCTGGTGGGGTTCCTAGGAATAAAACCGGAGAAAGTGTGAGGGACCTCCTGAGACTGCGGGCCTCCAGGAGCTTCTCACTCTCATGACAGTCCACGTGCAACCTCCAGCAATTTGTCAAAATTAACAAATATTTCTTCCAGTTTATGGCTCCCGGAGCAACCGGAGTGATGACTTCCTTTTGAGCGGAAACTGGAAGTCTGCTTTACCTTAAGCCTCCATTTCCTTATTTGTGGAAAGCAGGTAACAGAGGCACCTACCACATAGATTTACTGTAAGGATTAAAGGACGTAATACATGTAAAACATTTAGCCCAGTGTCTACTTGAGAGTAAGAGCTCTATACATGTTAACCACTGGGGGGCTTTCCCAACATTGTTAAGTGCTTCCTTCATGAAATTCTTCCTACTTGCCTTTTGTGACACTATTTGCTCATTTTCCCATGATTTTGCAATTGTGCTTTCAATCTTATTCACAAGTTATTTTTCTCTGTTCAATTACTGATTTTCACCCAGAGTTCTGACCCTAGTAATTTCTCCTTTCAGTCAACATTCTTTTTTATGGGGGGGGGGGGGGTTGGCGGGGGTTGACAGAGTCTCACTCTGTTGCCCAGGCTAGAGTGCAATAGCATGATCTCGGCTCACTGCAACCTCTGGCTCCCTGGGTTCAAGCGATTCTCCTGTCTCAGCCTTCCAAGTAGCTGGGATTACAGACGCCCACCACCACACCTGGCTAATTTTTGTATTTTTTGCAGAGAGGGGGTTTTGCCATGATGGTCAGGCTGGTCTCGAACTCCCTACCTCGGGTAATCCACCCGCCTGGGCCTCCCAAAGTGCTGGGATTACAGGCCTGAGCCACTGCGCCCCACCTCAGTCAACATTATTTTTTATTGTATCCTTTTTCTCTGGACATTCTCAACCATTCCCAAGACAACAACCACTGACAGAGGGATACATTCAAGCGACCCAACACACATCATTCTCGTTTCTCATTCAATAGATACTTAGGTACCAAGGACATAGCGCTGCCTATGTTCTGTCTCAACCTGGATGCCTCACAGGCACCTACACTCAACATGTGGAAGACTAGAACTAGTATTGACATAACTCTATTATTCCTCTTTATTCTGCTACCCAACCAGAAACCGTGTCCCTGACCTGACTCAATATTCATATCTGTCCTATTACAAAATCTACCCATTTCCTCTAGCCTATCTCCTTGTTTCATTCCTGACTTCCATCACTTTGATTCAGGGTCTTATCTTTCTGGACAAACCTGGAGTCCCAAACCTGGAGTCCATCTAATCCACTGAACACACTTGCTCGAGTGATTTTTCTAGACAACAAATATGATTGTCTCTTGTTTTTTAAAAAAAAAAAAAAAAAAAAAAAAAAACTTTTTTTAATTATATATATATATATTTTTAGACAGTCTCATTCTGTCACCCAGGTTGGAGTTCTGTGGCGCGATCCTAGCTCAGTGTAACCTCCAACTCCCGGTTCAAGAGATTATCCTGCCTCAGCCTCCCGTCTTGTTAAAAACTTTTAATCACTCACCAATGCTTTAAGAATAAAAACTCCCACATCTCCTAACCTATCCTAAATTTCAGGCATACTGAATCTTCATGATTTCAAGTATGTTATTTCTTCTCTTTGTGAAATATCCATCCCGTACTTGTTCTCTGGGCTATTATACCTTCAAGATAAGCTTGGGGCTGGGAGCCGTGGCTCACACCTGTAATCCCAACACTTTGGGAGGCTGAGGCAGATGGATCACTTGAGGTCAGGAGTTCCAGACCAGCCCGGCCAACATGGTGAAACACCGTCTCTACTAAAAATACAAAAAATTAGGCCAGGCACAGTGGCTCACACCAGTAATCCTAGCATTTTGGGAGGCCGAGGCAGGCGGATCATTTGAGGTCAGGAGTTCGAGACCAGCCTGGCCAACATGGTGAAATCCCATCTCTACTAAAAATACAAAAAAAATGAGCCCAGCATGGTGGCACACGCCTGTAATCCCAGCTACTTGGGAGGCTGAGACATAAGAATCGCTTGAACCCAGGAGGCAGAGGTTGCAGTGAGCCAAGATCATGCCATTGCATTCCAATCTGGGCGACAAGAGCAAGACTACGTCTCAAAAAAAAAAAAAAAAAAGCTTCGGTTATCTCCTTCAGAAAGGCAACTTTTATTCAACATTCAGCAAATACTGAGCTATATGCCATGCTCTGGGTATATAACAGCAAATAACAGCATAAGCATGATCCCTATCCTTTTGGAAGTTAAGAGTCTAGAAGGAGAAGCAGACATCAAACGACACATCTACAAGTAACTACAAAATATAGCAAGAAAGAGGAAAAAAAACAAACAGCTTGAGAGGGAATAAAAAGCAGCTATAATTTAAACAGGGTGTGTGTGAATCAGGTGGCTCTCCCTGGGCACCCAATCATCATATATGTACAACTATCATAGCATTTATCACATTATTGTATCATTATCTCCTTAGCTGCCTATCTTCCTCTAGATGGAAATTCTTCAAACCAAAGGTCAGATAAATTGACACTAACAAGCAAAATCTTAAAAAGAAAAAAAAAGGCAATGTCCAAATTCTAGCCCAGGTTTTTTAAAATTATGGGCCAGATGTGGTGGCTCAAGCCTGTAATCCCAGCACTTTGGGAGGCCAAGGTGGGAGGAATGCCTGAGGCCAGGAGTTTGAGACCAGCCTGGACAACAAAGCAAGATCTTATCTTTACCAAAAATAAAAATGTTAGCTGGGCAGAGCGGCACGCCCCTGTAGTCCCAGCTACTTGGGAGGCCAAAGTGGGACGATCACTTGAGCCCAGAAAGTAGAGGCTACAGTGATCGAGCCACTGCACCCTGGCCAGGGTGACAGAGTGAGACCTTGTCTCTTTTATTCTGTTTCTTTTTTGAGATGGAGTTTCGCTCGCCGCCCAGGCTGGAGTGCAGTGGCGCTCTCAGCTCATCATAACCTCCGCCTGCCCGGTTCAAGTGATTCTCCTACCTCAGCCTCCAGAGTAGCTGGGATAGCAGGCATGTGGCACCACGCCTGGCTAATTTTGTATTTTTAATAGAGAGGCTAGGGTTTTTCCATGTTGGTCAGGCTGGTCTTGAATTCCCAACCTCAGGCGATCTGCCCGCCTCGGCCTCCCAAAGTGCTGGGATTACAGGCGTGAACCACTGCGCCCGACCTAGACCTCATCTCTTAAAAAATAAAAATAAAAACTAAAATTACTTTTTTACACTCTTAATATCTATAAAATCCATACTAGAGGTTTACAAAGTATTGTCAAGTACAGCATCTGGTAAACACACTTTCACAAGTGGGTAAGAATAATTTTTAATTATCATATTTAAGTGGGTTTTCAAAGTTTTGTAGAACTGACATTAAAATGAGATTTTAAAAATAAGTGCCCCTAAAAGTCTAATCACCCTGCTACCATCATCTCCTGGGCTTCCCCATGTAGTCCTTACCCATTTACACATATAATTTTTATATATTTGGCTGCAACCCAACAAGTCGACATACAACAATTTATTTTGTATACCCCATTAGTTGGACACGCAAATTTTATCTATATTTTCAGATTTAAAGATAACTTTACATTGATCATTTTTGTGCTTATAGCTTTTTTTATTCTTTTCAGAATATATTTCTTTTTTTTTTTTTTTTTTTGAGACAGAATCTTGTCCAGGCTGGAGTGCAGTGGTGCGATCTTGGCTCACTGCAAGCTCCGCCTCCCGGGTTCATGCCATTCTCCTGCCTCAGCCTCCCGAGTAGCTGGGACTACAGGCACCCGCCACCACACCTGGCTACTTTTCTGTATTTTTAGTAGAGATAGGGTTTCACCATGTTAGCCAGGATGGTCTCAATCTCTTGACCTCGTGATCCGCCCGCCTCGGCCTCCCAAAGTTCTGGGATCAAACATGTGAGCCACCGCATCTGGCCCAGAATATATTTCTAAGAATAAATATCCAGAAGTATATTAAAGCTCAAAGCATGTGGACATCACTTTTTATTATTATTTTAGTTTTAAAGAATGGAGAGTTTAATAGGCAAGAAGGGGCAAGAAGGGAGAAGGAAGAAACTTCCCTGTAGAGACAGAGGGAGGGGGCTCCAAAGCCGAGAGAGGAGACCCCCAACTTCTTTATTACTATTTATTTTTTTTTTTAGCAAAGACAAGGTCTCACTACGTTGCCCAGGCTGGTCTTGAACTCCCGGTCTCAAGTAATCCTCCTACCTCAGCCTCCCAAAGTGCTGCGCTTACAGATGTGAGCCACCTTGCCTAGCCATCATCATTTATTCTTTAATACAAATTTCCAAATTGCCTTCGAGAAACAATGTACCATTTTTTTCATTCTGAATGTACTCAACATTTTCTATGTATTAAAATGTGGTAAAATATACATAATGTAAAATTGACTGTAGTAACCAGTTTTAACCGCATAGTTCAGTAGTGTTAAGTACATTCACACTGCTGCGCAGCCAATCTCCACGACTTTTTTCATCTTGCAAAACTGGAACTCTATACTCCTTAAACAACTTCCTGCTTTCCCCTCCTCACAGCCCCTGGCAACCAGCAATCTACTTTCTGTCTGCACAAATTGGACTTCTCCAGGTAGCTCATGTAAGTGGGATCATAGAGTACTTGTCTTTTTGACTGGTTTATTTCACTTAGCATAATGTCTTTCAGGTCCATTGGAGTAGTGGCGTGTGTCAGGATTTCCCCTCTGAAGGCGGAGTCAGGTTTCATTGCGTGTACATACCGCACTTCGCCTGCTCCTCCATCCGCCGATGGACACTTTGGTTGCTTCCACCTTCTGCCTGGTGTGAATAATGTTGCTATGAACATGTTGTGCAAATATCGCTTCAAGACCTTGCTTTCAATTATTTTGGCTATATACCCATACGTGGAATTGCTGGGTCAAATGGTAATCCGATTTTTAACTTTTGAGGAACCGCCATACCACTTTCCATAGTAGCTGCACCGTTTCTCATTGCCACCAACAGTCCACAGGGTTCCAATTTCTCCACCTCCTCACCAATACTTATTATTTGGGGGACTTTTGCTGATAACAGCCTTCCTAACAGGCGTGAGGTAGTATCTCACTGTCCATTTGATCTTTAAAATTATGACTATTCTTGAGACATTTTTGTAAATTTTATAAATCAGTGTAAAAACAAATTTCAGTCTAGTTTTTCTTCAAATTTTGTTTTATTATGAATAAGAGGAAACAAATTAGGCTTCAAAAAGCTAGTTTTCTTCTTTTGTTATAGTCTTAACTGGGTATTTATATTGGTCTAAGACAGGAGGAAAACCTATTAAATTACCCCAGAAATATGCAGGAATGCATTATGTATGATCCCAATTGGTAAGACTTAAAGTTTTCTTAATTTTTATGTTTTATTTGTTTGTTTGTTTTGAGACGGAGTCTTGCTCTGTTGCCCAGGCTGGAGTGCAATGGTGCAACCTAAGCTCACTGCAACCTCCATCTCCCACGTTCAAGGGATTCTCCTGCCTCAGCCTCCAGAGTAGCTAGGATTACAGGCACCCACCACCACACCCATCTGATTTTTGTATTTTTAGTAGAGACAGGGTTTCACCATGTTGGTCAGGCTGGTCTCAAACTTCTGACCTCAGGTGATCTCCCCACCTAGGCCTCCCAAAGTGCTGGAATTACAGGCAGGAGCCACCACGCCTGGCCAACTCTTATGTTTTATGTTAAGCAGATAACTAATAATTACTAATTCACTAGATATGTACCAAACACTTTCCTTCCCATTTATTCAGCATTCCTTTATTTTACTTTATTTATTTATTTATTTATTTATTTATTTATTTATTTGAGACAGAGTTTCGCCCTGTCACTCAGGCTGGAGTGCAGTAGTGCGATCTCGGCTCACTGGAACCTCCACCTCTTGGGTTCAAGCGATTCTCCTGCCTCAGCCTCCTGAGTAGCTGGGACTACAGGCACATGCCGCCACACTCGGCTCACTTTTTGTATTTTCAGTAGAGACGAGGTTTCACCATGCTGGCCAGGCTGGTTTCAAACTCCTGACCTCAAGTGATCCACCTGCCTCGGCCTCCCAAAGTGCTGGGATTACAGGTGTGAGCAGGCCTCAGCATTCCTTTGATGCTAAGCACTGTGGTAGGTGCTGGGGATGTAAAAATGAATAACGAAACACTGTCCCCATTGCATTGTGAAACACTGGGGTATAATTATCCCCACTTCACATCTGAGGAACCTGAAGCTACTTAGGTTTAGCATCTCAGCTAAGATCAGATAATTAGACCTTGGGGAAGACAGAATTCAAATTCAAGGCTTACTTCAAAGCTCAACCTTTGCGCTGTCCCACAGACTACACTCTATACTATCAACAGCTACTCTGAGGCTAGGCGCGGTGGCTCATGCCTGTAATCCCAGCACTTTGGGAGGCTGAAGGAGGCAGGTCACTTGAGCTCAAGAGTTTGAGATCAGCCTAGCCAACACGGCGAAACCCTGTCTCTACAAATTTGAAAAATTAGTCGGGCATGGTGGCTTGCGCCTGTAATCCCAGCTACTTGAGAGGCTGAGGTGGGGGAATCTCTTGAGCCCAGGAGGTCAAGGCTGTAGTGAGCTGTGATGGCGCCACTACATTCCTGGCCAACAGAGCAAGACCCTGTCTCAAAATAAAAGAAGGAAAAAAAAACGTTATTTAAGGGAACCCTTTTCATAAAGTAATAGGCACCTGTAATTTCCGTTTTTTACTTTGTATTTCCAAATGTTGGGTTTTCAAAAGAGTGGCACAATGAAGGAAATCAAAAACAAAACAACAAACCTTGTAAAACCTTTTCCATCTAGGAGGTGATAATTGAATTAGAGGCACTTTATCAAGCAATGTTATCAAAGCATGCAAAGTAACAAAGAATATTTTAATACAAACAAAAACAGGAAATCCTAGAGTGAGCTTTTAATATCTGCAGCTTACTAAAAAGTTCACATACTTTCCAAAGCTCACTGGCTGCCAAAAGTTAGAATTTTATACCTAAGCAGTTTGTTTCCTAGACATGAATCTAATTACAAACAGAAGATCCTTCCAGTCCTATATAAAATTCTCTAAGAGACAGAAACAATAAGATTTAAGGAGCCAAAGAATCAACAATTGCATTGACTCTCCATTTAAACAGACAAAACAAAACAGAAGGAAAAGAAAGAACAAAACATGGCCGGGCGCGGTGGCTCAAGCCTGTAATCCCAGCACTGTGGGAGGCCGAGGCGGGCGGATCACGAGGTCAGGAGATCGAGACCATCCTGGCTAACACGGTGAAACCCCGTCTCTACTAAAATACAAAAAACTAGCCGGGCGAGGTGGCGGCGCCTGTAGTCCCAGCTACTCAGGGAGGCTGAGGCAGGAGAATGGCGTAAACCCGGGAGGCGGAGCTTGCAGTGAGCTGAGATCCGGCCACTGCACTCCAGCCTGGGCGACAGAGCGAGACTCCATCTCAAAAAAAAAAAAAAAGATGAAAACAAAAAATGTTCTGGCTGAGGAAACTTTGGAAAAATAATAAAACTTCAAAAATATTCTTTCTTATCCCATTTCAAACATTATTCTTTCAGTTAAAAAAGTGGTTTTAAAAATAATTTGGTTCTAAAATTTAAACTTTTAGCTAATACAATTCTGTATAATTTTTAATCTATGAAAAAATAAACTATACTGTATGAAAGCAAAAAATGCTACAAATAACTATAACAACTTCAACGTACATAATCTTAGAGAAAAGTTTTATGAGCACAATAGCCTCCTCGAATTTAGGTAATTTTTCTTATCAATATTCTCTATACTTCTATCAAAGTTAATTTCTAAATGTTGAAGAAGAGTGGATAGGATGAGTATCCTGAAACTTATTCCCCTTTCAGAACTTTTAGAAATCTCAATATTAAAGATGAACTATTGAAAACATGTGTATTTCTACAATGAGGTTTTTGTAGCTGTTCCTTAACGACATGCTAGTGAATACCGCAGCGCTGTGAAACAAAGCGTTTTGTGGAGCCACATGGAACAGAAGAATGTACCTTACTGGTAAAGCAGAGGGAAAAAGAGACCTAAAACGAGTTTTGTGTACTTTCAGGTATAGAATAAGTTTGAGGGAAATAGCTAGGAATGCTTTGGTTAAAACATAAGCTGTCTTCGACTAATTCAAATGTTCTGAATTTAACAAATATTTATTGATTACCTACCTACCATGTTCCAAGCACTCTGCACAACACTCAGTATTAACAGATCAGAAATGGTTCCAGACCTTTTGGAACTTACAGGGTAATGAACACATCCTTCAAAATTATCCTTTCTTTTGTGTGATTCCATGGTCATCAACTACAAATTCACACTACCCAAAGCTTAGTACCCATAAAACAGTATATTACATTACCAAAATCAGCCTGCGGGTCAATGTATATACCCCTATTTAAATTAATAAATCATTCAAGCTTGCACATCAGTCTTTTATGAGTTTAGTTGAGTGAATCCTCAAAACTTAATCAATTCTGATTAATTGGTTAATGTAATGTCTGAAAATTCAAAATACGGTAGCTGACAATCTAGTAATGGACTATTTCCATAAAAAGAGCTCATCACCAAAGTGAGTCTCTACTTAGCTTATCCTCTGACAAAATGCCTTTATTTCATAATACCCTTCAAACTGCAATTAGTTAATCCATAAAACTGTTAACAATAAATGACATATAGCATTTGAGTGCTTCTCGAACTTTGTTTTTTTTTTTGTTGTTGTTGTTTTTTGAGACGGAGTCTTACTCTATTGCCAGGCTGGAGTGCAGTGGCGCGATCTTGGCTCACTGCAGCCTCCGCCTCCCCAGTTCTCCTGTCTCCTGAAGCGATTCTCCTGTCTCAGCCTCCCGAGTAGCTGGGACTACAGGGCGTGCCACCACGCCCGGCCTTCTCGAACTTTAATGTACATACAAATCACCTACAGACATGTTAAAATGAAGACGGATTCACTAGGTCGGCGACAGCCCGTGATGTCCAGGCTGCTGTCCACGGACTACAAGGATACACACCTAGCACAGTGGTTGGAACCGAGACTACTCAGCCCAGTTAACTATTCCCTCCGATTTGTACATATCTCGTCTCCCTTACTGATCTCACCTTCCTTGGAAGCAAAGACAATGTCTTTTTCATCTTTGTATCTTTCAAAGTTCTAAGTAGAATGAATGCCTTATCTACATAATGGCATTAAATACATGTATTCTGAATGAATGGCATCCACCTTTTAATAGTGATTATTTCTTCTATGAGTTATCGACAGAATTGTTTCTCTGAATTTATTGTACATAGAAAAATATTGTTCGAAAGCTGAAAAATCAGGAAAACTCTCAATTTTTAAAAACCGATACTGTATTTGTACCATACTCCAGTGCGTTTTTTCTCATGCTGACCTAACTTTGTTTAAGAAAATAAATATCTATAATTACCTGCTAGTTTACCTCCTAATGGTCTTCCTTTTTTTTTTTTTTTTTTTTTTTTGGTAAATAAAAATAAGCCATCAATTTTTCAGGGAAAGTTTTAAAACTACCCTTTTCTTTGTATGCAAGGGCATCTTTGTAACGGTAATACCTATAAAACAATCCTGGCTTCTCAGATTAATATTATATAAAAATCACAGTATCCTTGTTATCAATAGGTAGACTGTTGGCACAGTTTCATGTGTCTTCGCCGATTTTCTGTGATCACCGGAACAAGTGACTAAATATCTCAGGGTTCGTTTCTTTCCAAATATTAGCTGTTAACCTGACCACACTTGGTTCTGTGCAGAGAAAAATGGTTTGAGAGGGTGTTTTGAGCACTCCAGAAAGAAAACAAAGGAGGAATATTTTCACTTCCTATTTGTTTACCTTTACTGTTTTATGGCTTTTTGGATATTTTTGGGTGACTTTGCCAACTAGCAAACACAATTATTTTTGAGTACCTAAGGGCGTGGTAACCAAGGATCGGGTTTTAATCGCACCATTAATCACACCATGAATTGAAAACATGAAAGGTCTTGCAAATAAACGTAACCACTTTTTGGTGTCTCCGCACAGGCAACACATCGATGCCTCTGATCTGGCGACCTTACGCCTCGAAGCGCAGTCCCGCCTCTGCAGGCGGCCACCGCGCGGGGCTGGGTGGTCCCCCGGGGACCGCGAGCGGTTCCAAAGTCTCTGCCAGATTTTGGGTTTCATCTTTATTAAAATTGCTGTTTGGGTGTGTGTCTTTTTTTTCTTTTTTTAAGACAAGACCCCAGGCCAGTTGCGCGACGCAAGCCGGCCGCGGGGCAGGCATTTTGGAGCACCGGGAAGCTCAGGGGCAGCGGCTGTGACCTCCAGACCGTCCTCCTGCGTCCTCATTAAGGAGGCAAAATGGTGGCCGCGAACGCCATCAGGCTGCGCCAGGGCGGGGTTTCGGCGCCAACACAGAGGATCCCGCCAGATTCTGGCGGCCAGAACTCCTCCTCACCCAGGCCACCCCCCGGGGCCCACCGCCTGGACAGCTACGGGCGTGGCGCCTGCGGCACCGAGACCCCCGGCGAGGGTGTGGAGGCGGCGACGACTTCCCCGCGACAGTGAACAACGACGCCATTATCAGCACCCCCTGCCGGCGCCTCCGGCGCAGCCCGCGCAGGAGCCGAGGCCCGGCCTCCGAGAGATGGGGAAGGAGGACGCGGCGGGAGGAGAGGAAGAGAGGGAAGAGGGCGGGAGGAGGGGAGAGAGAACAGGGCGGGAGGAGGGAGAAGGCGGGAGGAGGGGAGAGAGGCGGGGCAGGGCGGGGCGGCAGGTCGGGCGGGCTGCGGGGACGGGGGCAGGGCGGCTGCTGCTGCTGCGGGGTGGCCCCCTCCTCAGGCCACCCTCTCCCTGCGGGTGGGGACTCCAGATGGACCAGGGCCTACCCCACCCGGCGCTTCCCCATGCCACCCGGTGTCGCGGCGGGCGGCGAGGGCAGCGGCTCCCCGTCGCCCCTACCTTACCTTCCCTGTCTTTCTCGTCCGCCATCTTGCTGCGGAGCCGGTCGCCTGGGAGATGCCTAACGATAACCTCGGCCGCGGTGTCCCGGCCTGCTCAGCGCCCCGCGGCGAGCCTGGCCTGGAGGAGGGGCCGCTCCGAATTCTGGGGGAGGAAGACCCTTGGGCGGGGCGGGGCGGGGAGAAGGCTCCGAGCAGGCGCCCCGTCCCCGCTTCCCGCCACGACCCTCGCGCTGGGGGAAGACTAGCAGCCGCGTCTGCCACCCGGCCCCCAACCTTGTCCCTCTAGACCCGAGGCCGGAGCCCGACTAGTCCCGGGCCTAGCAGTGTTACTTCATCACACGGTCGCCAGCGCCTCCTTTCCATTATTTCTCATCCATTTGGGGACAGCACGCGCGCGCACACACCCCTCTCCCCTCCTGTCCTGTTTGTGCGACGTGGCGTTGCTCGATTTTTGTTGTGAACTGCAGATTTTGAAAAGCGCCGGAGAGCTAGGTGAAGAGCTGGGCTCCCGAGGGGGTGACAGAACCAGCCCGCGGCCCAGCCTCCTCTTCCCGCTTCCCATCGGCCCAGCTGCTGCAGAACGGCCGCGCCTGCCCTCCGGGTTTCTCCCGTCCAGTCCTCACCGTCCTTTCCCAGAGAAAGCGGCAGCACAGCCTATGACAGCTAAGCTAAAACGGAAAAACTGGGCCGGGCGCAAGAGGAAACCAGAGCCATTCGACTATTATTACTAGAGGAGAGGAATAGCTGTAGAAAAACATGCGCAAAATAGGCACAAACATTGCGTCGTCAAGGCTGCAATGTCTCATACAAAATAGAAGGTTCTCATAGCAACAAAAACGTGCCCATGTTGTGCTCAGTGTTAACATGCGTTAAAATGTTCTTAGTTGTGAAATTTGACATGACCGCTGGTTAAAGTTACAATGGAAGTTTTAAATCCTGCTTTCCGGAAACTTTGCAGCCATAGCATGAGATTAAATTTTTCTTATTTTCAGAATAAGTTTACTGGAATATAGTAAAGCTCTTTTTATAAAGAGCTTTGAATAAAATACCTAACGATGTGGTTCAAACGAACACCTATTTTCAAAACTAATCTTAAATTGTATTTCAGTGCATATGTTATGTAAAAGCAATTTATAAACTAAATTTTAAGAGCCTTCAAAATACAAAGTACTCGTATTTAATGACTTAACAGTTTTAATGCTTTTATTCTGTTTCTATAATCTCTCAGGAAATCCTGACTATATTTTTATTAAAATAACTTTGTCTGTAGAAGATACCCATTTGGTGCTGTGATCAGCATTCTACCTGAAATTGAATACAAAATGGCTCATGTTAGAAGATACTTAAAACGAATACAATCTTGTACAGTAAATTTTTAACACCCCAAAATAACGAAAAGTAATTATTAGCATTCATTTATATCTACATCTCAGTCAATATGATCTAAATATTTGTGTTTAAAGACTCCCCCTCTCCATATAGATAATGAAGGGCTTTGAAATAAGTGTAGGAAACCCTAAGTTTGGTCTCAGGCTTGCCATTCATTCACTAGGCTTTTTCGTCTGCTGTTCACAGTTTCCTTTTTCTGGAATGTCTTTCCCTGCTCTCTCCCCCGCCATCATTTCAGCTTCCCACAGACACACATTTGTCCCCTCCTGGTTGTCATGCAGGATGACCATCTTTGTTTTTGTTTTTGTCTTTTGTTTTTCGAGACAGGATCTCGCTCTCTCCTCCGGGATGGAGTGCAGTGGTGCGATCTCTGCTCGCTGCAGCTTCCGCCTCCCGGTCTCAAGTGACCCTCCCGCCTCAACCTCCCAAGTAGCTGGGAGGAGAGGCTCGCGCCACCATGTCTGGCTAGATTTTGTATTTTTTGTACAGACAGGGTTTCCCCCTGTTGCCCGGGCTGCTCTCAGACTCCTGAGCTCAAGCGATCTGCCGCCTGCCTCGGCCTCCCAAAGTTCTGGGATTACAGGTGTGAGCCACCGTGCCTGGCCAGGATGACCTTCTCGAAGTCACCTACTCATGGAAGCTTTCCCTCTCAGCCTTTTCCTCTGTGGCCGCGTACTCATAGAGCCTCCCACATTGATTTGCAATGCCTTCGTTCGTTCACTTGTTTTCACCTACCAAGCAGTAAGGTCTTGAAGACAGAAACGGCATTATTCATTCATATATCCCCAGTATCTAGTACAATTTTTCTGTTTGCAGTAATATATGTCTTAAAAATTAAGATAGGAATAAGTCTTCTCAATGGCTTTTTTTCAAAAAACCCAGATTCAGCACGTACTGTATGTAAGACAGACCTTCCTTTTACATTAGTTTTCTCATCAGTAAAAGTACTGGGCCAGGTGCGGTGGCTCATGCATAATCTCAGCACTTGGGGAGGCCAAAGCGGGTGGATCACTTCAGGTCATGAGTTCAAGACCAGCCTGGCCAACATGGTAAGACCCCATCTCTACTAAAAATAGAAAAATTAGCCAGGTGTGGTGGCTCACGCCTGTAATCCCAGCTACTGGGGAGGCTGAGGCAGAAGAATCGCTTGAACCTGGGAGGCAGAGGGTGCAGTGAGCCGAGATTCACCACTGCACTCCGGCCCAGATGACAGAGCAAGACTCCATCTCAAAAAAAAAAAAAAAAAAAAAAAGTACCAGTATTTCATGTCAATAAAATGGAATTCTTATATAAACATAAATTAAAAATTATTATTTTAAGAGTTGAACAGATTTCTCTGCAAACCCCCCTGTATTTTTATATTTTTAAAACTAACTGTATTCAGCAAAGCGTTTTATTATGTAATTATTCCAAAACACATTAATCATTATTTCTCTGAACTCCTACAGCACATGTAAAACAGTACTGTTTCTCTAGGTGTGGGTGAGTAAAAAAATATTGAATATGTTAATGAATTCCCCATCCCCTGACCCTACCACGGTTTGCATAGGAGCCTACACCTTTATAAACTGTTTTTATATACCCACACTACCTAGCCTAATCGGGACACATATTAGTTGCTTCATACATACTTTTCAACTGCCTAATTTGCTGATTAGACATAAAAGTATATAATTCTAGAAAAGTTTCCACAAGGTGAAAATGATTATCCGAATAATAAAGGCCCACAATGCCAGTGAGTACATTGTCTGCATTATGCTGATATTTGACTCCTTTCAACTCTGGTTGGTTGCAGAAACCTGACGGATGATTATATTACACTTTTAACTCTTTAAATATTATTAGCTTGCTTTGGACTGTGGAAAACTAACTACAATCATTTTTATTCCTTAGAATGTATTTTGCGGCCGGGCACCATGACTCACACCTGTATACCTAGCACTTTGGGAGGCCGAGGTGGACAAATCACGAGGTCAGGAGACTGAGACCATCCTGGCCAGTATGGTGTAACCCCGTCTCTACTAAAATACAAAAAAATTTAGCCAAGCGTGGTGGCAGGCGCCTGTAGTCCCAGCTACTCGGGAGGCTGAGGCAGGAGAATGGCGTGAACCCAGGAGGCGGAGCTTGCAGTGAGCCGAGATCGCGCCACTGCACTCCAGCCTGGGCAACAGAGCAAGACTCCGTCTCAAAAAAACAAAAATTAGGTGGGTGTAGTGGTGCATGCCTGTAGTCCCAGCTACTCGGGAGGCTGAGGCAGGAGAATCGCTTGAATCCGGGAGGTAGAGGTTGCAGTGAGCCAAGATCATGGCATTGCACTCCAGCCTGGGCGACAGAACAAGACTCAAAAAATATATATGTGTGTGTGTGTGTGTGTGTGTGTA
Organism: Rhinopithecus roxellana; assembly: GCF_007565055.1. Taxonomy (NCBI): domain Eukaryota; kingdom Metazoa; phylum Chordata; class Mammalia; order Primates; family Cercopithecidae; genus Rhinopithecus; species Rhinopithecus roxellana. Next base: position 109,394,913 of record NC_044556.1, on the reverse strand, counting down.
TAGCTTCTGAGCTGTAGCTTAAGTAACTTGTAATATTGTATGCCGCTAAAGCATTTTTTCAGTTAAACATCTCATAATGATTTTCAGAAATTTAGAATCAGAAAATCATTTTTGATCCCACTCGTGGATTTATAAACTTAGGGCTAAATCAGAAAAGCAAGCACATAGTTTTAGACAATAACACTTATTTGATGCATTACTCTGTGGAGCCGGATGGATATGTACAGGTTATGTCCTTTTGCGTGCTTGAATTGATCGTGAGCTAAATCTCTTCGGACAGCCATCAGCGATGTGCTCATGAGGAACACGGAAAATGTTTCTTTTGAATGCAGTTGACTCAGTTACCTAAGATGTGAGTGAAGTGGGAAGGGTAAGTGGTGTGAATAATGCAAAATGATAGTTTAAAAATCCTTCACGCCATGCTTACTTTCCTAATTTGGAGATCATTGAAATCTTGGACTGCGAATAATTTTTTTTTTAATGGATTTTCCTTGGGCATTGCCATTTACTAATCTCACGATCCTGGGCAAGCCATGTAATCTCTTTAAAACTTAGTTAACTCATAAAAATAGAAATAACAATGTCCAAACTTCCTATTTTAGAGTTTTCACGAGACGCAATAGATGTAACTGAAAGCTTTGAAAAGTTTAAAGGACTTGCAAGGAAATCTACTGAAATAAGCCCCCATTCCACCTGGGAAGAAGCACTCAGACACCAAACCCCACCTTCTGTCCTGAAATTCACCTTCCACTAGGAGAGTTTGCTTTTCTAATGCTTCAGATGCACAACGGGAGATGTTCTGACTTCAGGGTTTCTCCTCCTCGCTGCCGTCATCTGCCGCCTGTAGGACATGCAGTCTGGCTTACACCATACAGCTTCGCATCTTCAGCTTGTGGCCCTTCCTCGTTTCCACCTTGCTATTCAGGAGAGCCCCTAACCGTGTCTAGATTCCTTGAGCTGTAGATGCAGGACAATGAGAAGGAGGTAGTTACTTCTCTGTCTAATTTCAGTTTCCTGACTGAGGGTACATGCCTTCCCTGAGTGATCAACATCAAAAATATCCAGCCCTTCATGGAGACACCAACCCTCTTCATAGATGAGTCCCTGAGCTTATGATCTCAGAAGGAAATCCTTATCAGAATACAACAGAATAAGGACAGAGTTTCATCACAGAGTTAAAAGAATAAAAATAGTTCTTCTTTATTAAGCTGCATGAGGTACTTTGTATTGCATTAGTATTCCCGTTAAAAATACTACATCTTCACACAAATGCCTTGGTTAAAGCTCACAGCCAGTAATTAAGAGAGCTGGTTAGGAATCTAGTTCTGATTTCAGAGTCACTGTTTTGTTTGTCTGTTTGTTTGTTTAAGACGAAGTCTCACTCTGTCGCCCAAGCTGGAGTGCAGTGGTGGGCTTACTGCAGCCTCGACCTCCCAGACTCGAGTCATCCTCCCACTTCAGCCTCCCAAGTAGCTGGGACTACAGGTGTGCTAACCAGGATTAACCACGCCCAGCTAATCTTTTATTCTTTTGTAAATAAAAATATCTTTTTTTGTTGTTGTCCTGACTGGTCTTGAACTCCTGACCTCAAGCAGTCCTCCTACCTCAGCCTCCCAAAGTGCTGAGATTACAGGCATGAGCCACTGGGCCCAGCTGTCACTATGTTCTTCTGCTTCTTTATAAAATAAGATATTGTTAGATCCTTTTAATAACCCAAATATTTAGAGAAGAATGTTAAGGGCAAACATTCTCCACAGAATTAGTCACCTCTCTCTCTGCTTTTCTTTCTTTCATTTTTACTGCTTCAAAATATCAACCCAAGCATCTGGCAGAGACTCTCAGAGACTTTATTTTCATTCATTTATTTATTTATTTATTTATTTTGAGGCGGAATCTCGTTCTTTTGCCCAGGCTGGAGTGCAGTGGCCGGATCTCGGCTCACTGCAAGCTCCGCCTCCCGGGTTTAGCCATTCTCCTGCCTCAGCCTCCCGAGTAGCTGGGACTACAGGCACCACCACCTCGCCTGGCTAGGTTTTTGTATTTTTTTTTTAGTAGAGACGGGTTTTTGTATTTTTTTTTTTTTAGTAGAGACGGGGTTTCACTGTGTTAGCCAGGATGGTCTCGATCTCCTGACCTCATGATCCGCCCGTCTGGGCCTCCCAAAGTGCTGGGATTACAGGTTTGAGCCACCGCACCCGGCCGACTCTTAGAGACTTTAAAGAAACCAGATAATGGCATGCACTTTGTCCTCGTTTGGAAAGACAAAGAGTGAAACTAAACATCTGGCCAGATGTGGCTCTTGGAAGGCAAGAGTGGAGGTGAAATTTACTCCTCTACCATGAGCTAGTAGTGGGCTCTCACCTTCATACTTCTCTTTCCTTCCCACCTTTCTGCAGCTTTAGGTTTCAGGCCTCTCAGTCAAGGAGATATTTAATTGTGTTAAATTCTTGGCCCTGGACAAGATCATTTTCAGTGCCAAAGCTCCTTCGGGTTTTCCAGGGAGACCCGGCGCAGGAAGCCCAGGCGGCAGCATTTGTGGGCAGCTTGCAAGTAACACTTACATGAAACCACAGCTCTTAAAGCATTTGGAAAAATCACACCCTGGCCCTGTTTCTCTCAAAAGCACATGTTCCTTTCTGTTTCTCTTTAGTACAGACCTTGACACAGCAAATCATGATTTAATTCATTCCTTAAACATTTCCTGTCCCTAGCAGCATTTTTCAGGCACACTTATTGCCAGGCTAAGTCTCTGTTCTTTATTCATTGAAAATAAGACCTTAAAGGTGAAGGATGGTAGCTGATCCAAAGATTCAATACGTATTTATGATTGCTCACACAACCTCTTCCTCCTTATATGTAAAAATAGAGGAAAAGTGTAAAAATATGCTGTTAATTGATTTTGGAATGTTTTGTTAGTTCCAGCTCCAAAAATAAATCTTCAAAATTAGGTTTCATTTATGTTAACATTTACATCAGGAGGTGACGCTGCATAGAAGAACATGGAAATGGTCTTAGAAGGTAAAGCGGTCCAGGATTGAATCTCAGCCCACTACTCATTAGCCAGAGACTTTGGAAATGTTACTTCCTCTCTGTAACCTCAGTTTCCCCATCTGTAAAATGGAGATAAGAAGATGGTTCACCGTTTTTGGTTTTTTTTGAGACAGGCTCACTCTGTCACTCAGGCTAGAGTGCAGTGGTGCGATCTCGGCTCACTGAAACCTCTGCCTCCTGGGTTCAAGCAATTCTCATGCTTCAGCCTTCTGAGTAGCAGAAATTACAAGCGCATGCCACCATGCCCTGGCTGATCTCAAACTCCTGACCTCAAATGATCCACCCAACTCAGCCTCCCACAGTGCTGGGATTACAGGCGTGAGCCACCGTGCCCAGCCTCGATTCACCATTTTGGACCTGGAGGCAATCTATAGTTCTCTCTTAACCTGTGGCCTGATTTAATTTTAATTTTAATTTATTTATTAATTTTGTGAGGCACAGTATCACTCTGTCACGCAGGCTGGAGTGCACTGGCACCATCTCGGCTCACTGCAAACTCTGCCTCCTGGGTTCAAGCGATTCTCATACCTCAGCCTCCCAAGTAGCTGGGATTATAGGCATGCAGCCACCACGCCCAGATAATATTTGTATTTTTAATAGAGATGGAGGTTTCACCATGTTGGCCAAGCTGGTCTTGAACTCCTGGCCTCAAATGAACCACCCACCTCGGCCTCCCAAAGTGCTGGGACTACAGGTGTGAGGCACCGCACCCAGCCTTGATTTAATTTCTCTGGACTATGTCCATGTCACCATCCAGTGACTCGAGGGCCAATAGTGGTAATGTGTGGAGCGTTTACTGTGTTTTAGGAAGTATGTCAAGCATTTTACATGGACTATCTTACGTAATCATCACAATAGCCCTGTAAGAAATATACTAATATTTCCATATTAAAGATGAGAAACCAAAAGTTAAGATCCCCAAATTGCTTCTCTGAAAGGAGAAGCCTCTCTACTGCTCAGCCCCTCTTCCCGGTTTTGCCTCAGAGTCTTAACTCTGGAAGTTTCCTTTTCCTCTGTGTATCAAGCCCCAGGGGCTTCGCCTGCTTTTCTCCCAGGAGGGAGGCATAGGCCATCCATGGGGCGACAGAGTAGGGGCACTGTGAAGGGGGTTAGAGTCTCCCAATCTTTCTAGCTTCCACCCTCCTTGCTACCCTTGAGTGTAATCATGTAGGTTTTTTTTTTTTTTTAATTTAAAAGTTTTACTGTTGAGCTATGGGGAAAGAGATAGGATAAGAAAATTAGCAAGCACAAATATTATAAAGGTTCTGGAATTTTAGAAAATTTTTACGAATATGCCTCCTGATTCAGAAAGTTCTTGAGTCCCTCCAAGATGGTAAGGGGGTATGTCTGACACATGGCACACATGGCTTCTCTGTCACCCGACCATTCCAATGCTGCCAGTACTATAATTAATTTTCCTTCCCGGAGTTTTCCCAGATGAGTGATAGCTCATGAGGCTCTGATAGGAGAAAGGAAAAATATCCTGGGTCTGAATAAATAGTTATACATACATGTATACAGTATGTGGATTGTTATTTTTATTTTATTATTGTTATTATTATTATTATTTTGAGACAGAGTCTCTCTCTTTTGCCCAGGCTGGAGTGCAGTGGCGTGATCTTGGCTCACTGCAACCTCCGCCTCCTGGGTTCAAGTGATTCTCCTGCCTCAGCCTCCCAGGTAGCTGGGATTACAGGTGTCTGCCACCACGCCTGGCTAATTTTTGTATTTTTAGTAGAGACGGGGTTTTGCCATGTTGACTAGGCTGGTCTCAAACTCCTGACCTCAAGTGATCCACCCTCTTCAGCCTCCCAAAGTGTTGGGATTATAGGTGTGAGCCACCATGCCCGGTCCACACTTTTTACTACTTATCTGCTTGCTGATTGTGTATTGCAATTCAAAAATCCACATACTGCCAGGCATGATGGCTCACACCTGTAAGCCCAGCACTTTGGGAGGCCGAGGCAGGTGGATCACCTGAGGTCAGGAGGTCGAGACCAGCCTGGCCAAAATGGGGAAACCCAGTCTCTGCTAAAAATACAAAATTAGCAGGGCTTGGTGGCAGGCGCCTGTAATCCCATCTACTCGGGAGGCTGAGGCAGGAGAATCACTTGAACCCCAGAGGTAGAGGTTGCGGTGAGCCGAGATCGCGCCACTCTACTCCAGCCTGGATGAGACTCCATCTCAAAGAAAAAAAAAAAAAAGAAAAAAGGAGTAAAAAGTGAATTTGTATTATGTTTTATATTATGGGCAATTACAATACTATTTTGAGCTTTAAAATTGAGCAGAAAATTGAGCCAGACACGGTGGCAGTGGCTCATGCCTCCTTTGGGAGGCTGAGAGGCAGGAGGATTGCTTGAGGCCAGGAGTTCGAGGTTAATGATCTTGCCACTGTACTGCCTGCCTGCATGACAGAGTAAAATCTTGTATCTTTTTCTTTTTTTTAAAGGTTGCCTTACAGGTGGGGCAAGGAAAAGAAATTGAACAGAAAATGACTTATTGCAGTACCTGACTTTGACTGTGTAGCCTGGATTATGGACACTTACACTTAATAAGAGGCTTAAGAATAACAATCAGTTGAGACTAAACATTCTTGTGAGTTGGAAGCTAACTCCTTACTAAAGTTCCACATTACCTAGTAACCACCCTAGAACAAGCATCTGCAACCCCATTTTCAACAGAGAACATCACTACGCAATGCAGTCCAAATATATAAGGGTACAAAATCTTCACGGTTTGGCTGAGTTTTTCTCTTCCCCCACCCTTACCCCCTGCCGCTTTTTTTTTCAGGTCAGCTATATTTTCAAGGAGGTAAGGGAAGGTGTGAGATTTGGAAATGAATAGTGGTGACAGGAGAGAGAGGTTAGAAAAGGAAGTTATTTTTAGGAAGGCTTGGATGGAAGGGAAAAGTGAGTTGCATTTGGGGCATGGAGCTAGGGGAGGTCAGGCCAAGGGATAGCTGGGTAACCGTTGAAGGGTTTACCTCATTCTCTAGTCCCTCCCATTTCTTACATATTCATAATCCTTCCTCACCAAGTAGTAAAAGGAAGGCAGGCACAAACTCCTGGAGGGCTCTTGTTCATATTAGCCTCCCTCTCCGTTGTTGGAGGGGGACGATTCACTCAGCATTCAGAAAATACTTCTGGAGCACCTACTAGGTGCAGGACTGTCTTCTAGGTCCAATAGAGAGTACACAAACACGACAGCTGCTCTGCAGTTGCTGAGGTCCTTTTACAGCTTGTAACAATAACCCACAAACTCGAAATACTCACCCGCCAAAACTACGTTCTCCTTCAAATGGTGGCCAGCATCTATACTATGCCCTCACCGTGGCCACAGCATACCCAGCAATGGTTTGTATCTACCTTTTTAGAAAATTATCAACTGGCAATCCAAAATGCCACAGAAGTGTCATCAGAATAGACTAATATTATACAGAAGTGTCATCAGAATAGACTAATATTATACAGAAGTGTCATCAGAATAGACTAATATTATCTTTCCCAGGAGACAAGTGGTGAGTTATTTCTATTTGTAAAAAGCAAGGGATTATGGATTTAAGTAATTTGGCTGAGTTTATTCACGAAGTTATTTTATTTTGGTGCCTTAGTGGGTCTCAAGGCCTTTGAATTCATAGATGTTTACGTAGAATATTAACTAGAAATTTCATACTAGTTATGGCTTGTTTGAAACCAAATAACTAAACCCAGCACTTTATTTTTTTGCCTGGATCATACAATGTTTTTCGTGTTATTATATGATTAGGGCAAATACAATTTTTTAAAAACAGGATATAACGAAGAAATTAATACTTTTAAAATTAATGGCAACAAACGCAAACCCTTCCCTGAATGATCTTAAAAAACCACACCTATGCAGAATTGAGGCTCACGTAAAGCTTCTTTTTGACACCTTTCTCTGTAAAATATGAGTGCTCACAAGACTGGGACCCTGTCTTTCTTTGTATTGTTATTTTTTAACGATCACTTTAACAATGAACAGCATGACGGGAAAGCCAGGGCCCTAGATGCCTGAATTTTATTTCTATTTTTGCTCCAGTGTCATTTAGGAATGTTAGACCTCTATGCCTCCCTTTCTTTAAAATGGATATGACATTTTTACCACTTAATACTTATGCTTTGAAATCTTAGGATAATCATTGTCCTATTTTCCATAAGTATCACCTAGTAATGACACTGATAGAAGTTGGGGATAAAAAATGTGAAATAGGATCACCGTCTTGGTAACGTTAAGGGCAAATTTCACTTCCAATCCAGGGCCTAGACCCCTACATGCCCTCTGTATCTGTACTAAACCATAAATAGGCCAAACTGTCTGGCCTTGACCGCTGCTGGCCCTTAATGCTTCATCATAGTCCGTAGCAAAACACGATTGCTAAAATAAAGTAGCAGAGAGTGATCTCAGCTAGACACAATCCTATTTTTAAAGAGGACCACGCCTCAATATCATTCTATCTTTGCTTTTATCGTTAGACTTTATTTTTAGGGCAGATTTAGGTTTACAAAATAATTAAGCAAAATGTAGAGTTCCTTATGCCTCCTTTCTGCCTGCCTCCCCACCAGTCTCCCCTATTAATAACATTTTAAATTAGTGTAGGCTGGGCACGGTGGCTCACGCCTGTAATCCCAACACTTTCCGAGGCCGAGGTGGGCCGATCACGAGGTCAGGAGTTCGAGATCAGCCAGGCCAACATGGCAAAACCCCGTCTCTACTAAAAATACAAAAAATCCGCTGGGCGTGGTGGCGTGTACTTGTAATCCCAGCTACTCCAGGGGCTGAGGCAAAAGAATCACTTGAACCTGGGAGACGGAGGTTGCAGTGAGCTGAGATCACACCATTGCACTCCAGCCTGAGTGACAGAGCGAGACCCCCCCCAAAAAAAATAAAATAAATAAATGAATGAGTGTAACCCCATTCTTTTCATTCTATAACACGCACCCGTTCGTGCATGTATGTGCGGGTGTGGTCTTGAACTTCAGGCCTCAGGCAGTCCTCCCACTTCAGCCTCCTGAGTAGGTGGGACTATAGGCACACACCACTGAATCCAGTTTATTTGATAATATTTAAATAATTAGAGACAGTTATTGCTTTCACAAATAAGAAAATAAGTATTTTAGTAAGCTTAAGCAGTCAGACCTGTTAGCTACCAACAGAAGAATTACTTTGGCACCACTTATACCCAAACTAAAATTACTGTATTTGATAGGAATGCTTACATTTAAATAGCTATTCAGCTAGTTGGGGGCATAATTTGCAACAAACATGGTAAAGAAAGCCCTAAACTTGTAACACTAAACCGTAGACTGAGGTTCTACTCCTAACTCTTCCCTCAGTTGGTGACTTTGGCTGAATCTCTGTGGACTCTGAGTTGGATTAGAAAATCTGCAAGAGGCCGGGCGCGGTGGCTCAAGCCTGTAATCCCAGCACTTTGGGAGGCCGAGACGGGCGGATCACGAGGTCAGGAGATCGAGACCATCCTGGCTAACCCGGTGAAACCCCGTCTCTACTAAAAAAAACACAAAAAACTAGCCGGGCGAGGTGGTGGGCGCCTGTAGTCCCAGCTACTCGGAGGCTGAGGCAGGAGAATGGCATAAACCCGGGAGGCGGAGCTTGCAGTGAGCTGAGAACCGGCCACTGCACTCCAGCCCGGGCAACAGAGCAAGACTCCGTCTCAAAAAAAAAAAAAAAAAAAAAAAAAAAAGAAAATCTGCAAGAGACCTTTCCAGTTCAAAATTTTATTAATTGATTAATCCTTTGTTTTCCAAAGTGAGTGGAAGGCTATTTTATGTGGCTGACAATTTTAATTTATTTGTATAGTTGTTTTTATTTTAAGGTGTATTTAAAAATCTGCCTCAAACCCAGATTTCACAAATATCATTGCTTAAGATGAGACTATATTTTAAAACTTGGTCAATTTATGTCAAATTAAAGAAAATGTTGGTATCTAATAGTACGAGTAACATGGACGTGACAAAAATCAGAAGTAAAGGGTGGCTAGGTGCGGTGGCTTACACATGTAATCTCAGTGCTTTGGGAGGCCAAAGGCAGTAGGGCGGCTTGAGTCCAGGAGCTCGAGGCTGCAGTGAGCTATGATCATGCCACCGCACTCCAGCCTGGGAGAAGACAGAGAGAGAGAAAAAAGAAGTAAAGAGCATTAGTTTGTTCTCGAATTGCTGTAAACAAGTACCCAAGACTGGGTAATGTATAAAGAAAAGAGGTTTAATTGACTCACAGTCCCACAGGCTGTACAGGAAGCATGGCTGGGGACGCCTCAGGAAATGTACAATCACGGCAGAGGGTGAAGGGGAAGCAGCACCTGTTACGAGGCTGGAGAAAGGGGAAGAGGGAGCAGGGGAAGGGGCTACACACCTTTAAACAACCAGATCTCGAGAGAACTCACTATCACAGGAACAGCAAGGGGGAACCACCCCCATGATCCCATCACCTCCCGCCAGAAACCTCCTCCGACATGGAGGATTACAGTACAACGTGAGATTTGGGTCGGGGCACAAATCCAAACCATATCATAATGTATAATTGAAAAACATTCAGGAAACACTGGATTAATTAATATATTAATCCATTCAAGACATCCATCTCCATGTCGAAGAGAGCTGTGTCCCAGAACTCTTTTTTTAAACCTAAATAATTTGGCTCAATTAACGAACAAGTACCTCGGAATTTACAGGTGAAAGAAAGCACAATAAGAAAAGTAGTAGGTTGGTGCAAAAGTAATTGCTGTTTCGCCGTTAAAAGTAAAGGCAAAAACCACAATTAATTTTGGACCAACCTGATACTATATCAGAGAAATGCTTGCAAGTTAAGTAGCACAGACCAAGAGCGATTAAATCTGATTCCAAAATACTTCCAACATTTCCTGAAATTAGACAAAGTCTACGGGGCCAATTTGCAAATAAAGAGAAGGGCTGAATTAACCTGTCCTAACGTTTTTCAGGGTATAACAATCTCCTTATATTATTTGGCGTATGTAATCTGACATATTAACCATGAACTTATCCAAGTATTCAAGTTCATCCATAGCTCTTTCCTAAGTAAAATGCTGTCATGATTCTATCTTTAGGCAACCTTATTCCCTGCAGCACCAACTGGCCTTCCATCTGGGAGGACAGCAGAAATTTCTTTTTACTTTTTTTTTCATTGTTTATTTATTTATTTTATTGAGACAGGAGTTTCACTATGCTGCCCTGGCTGGTCTCGAACTCCTGGGCTCAAGCGATCCTCCTGCCTTAGCCTCCCAAAGTGCTGGGATTACAGGTGTGCTCCACCATGCCCAGCTTAGAAATTTGACTCTTACTTTCATATGAGATTTCCTTGCCTTACCTCAAGTATCTAAAGCATGTTTTTTGTTGTTTTTTTTTTTGTTGTTGTTGTTGTTGTTTTCAGAGACAAGAGTTTTGCTCTGGTTGCCCAGGCTGGAGCGCAATGGCACGATCTTGACTCACTGCCACCTCCGCCTCCCGGGTTCAAGCCATTCTCGGCCTCGGCCTCCCGAGTAGCTGGGATTACAGGCGTGCGCCACCACACCCAGCTACTTTTTGTATTATTAGTAGAGATAGGGTTTCTCCATGTTGTTAAGGCTGGTCTCAAACTCCCAACCTCAGATGGTCCACCCATCTCCGCCTCTCAAAGTGCTGAGATTACAGGCGTGAGCCACTGCGCCTGACCAGCACGTGGTCTTTCTTTAATCCGCATGTGGACCACATAAGTGTAGAAAGAATAATGCGTCTTATTCATCCTTATAAGCCATATACCTTTGTTCAATGTCTGAAACAAATACTTGTTGAGCCCAAAATTTAGATAACTTAATTATGAATAAAGCATGATCCACTTCTGCCAAACATACACGTAAGATATCAGTCATTTGCAAGTTTCATATGTTCAGTTTTCTGGATTTTTCCGTGTCCTAACCATAAGAAGTCAGAAGGCAAAGAATTTGGAGCATATGTCTCAGTTCCGCTACATAAGTTATAATATAGTGCTCTACCCCCTCAGTTCTTTCAGAGAGTGGACAGAAGGCATCACACGTAAACAATTATTTCTGTGGTATGCAAAGCTGTCATTGCGATACCTGCTATTTGATGCAATGTCCTGTATTCAAAGATTCCTTTACTAATCTCCTGTTTAAGTTTGGGCAGTCTTCACTGATGTACGCTGACTGTTTTTTGGTCAGAAAGTAAAACCTTTTTTTTTTCTTAGCTCCTAGGAAAATCAGTCCTCAATTACAGTAATCCGCTTATCTCAAGTATTTAGTCATCTATTGCCTCTGTTACTTTTAGAAAATGGTAATAGCTAATGTTTAGAATTCTGTGTGCTAGGATCATAGCTAGCATATGGGACTTTAACAGTCACAATGACTCTATGAAGTGTGTACTGTGACATTTTAGGACACCATGATCTGGAGAAGTGAGACTTCCTGTCCAAAGACCCACAGTTAGTATAGACCAAACACAAGTAACCTGACTCCAAAACCTGCACTGCTAACCACTCTCCTATGTTTTTATCTTCAATTATTCTATTTCACACAGTGTTTTACAAATATATTTCAAGCTTTTTTCTTTTTTAAAAGGAGAAAGTTATTGATCCTAAATTATCAGTTGTGTCATAAGTCTTTCTCTATGTTTGTTGTTGTTGTTGTTATTTTGGTGTTTTGTTTTGTTTTGAGACAGAGTCAGTCTTGCTTTGTCCACCAGGCTGGAGTGCAGTGGCACCATCTTAGCTCACTGCAATCTCTCCTTCCCGGGTTCAAGCAATTCTCCTGCCTCACCCTCCCAGATAGCTGGGATTACAGGCATGTGCCACCACACCCGGCTAATCTTTTGTATTTTTAGTAGAGACGGGGTTTCACCATGTTGGCCAGGATGGTCTTGAACTCCTGACCTCAGATCATCCACCTGCCTCAGCCTCCCAAAGTGCTGGGATTACAGGCGTGAGCCACCGCCCCCGGCCTGTTTTGGTGTTTTTTTGTTTGTTTGTTTGTTTGAGATGGAGTCTCACTCTGTTTCCCAGGCTGGAGTGCAGTGGCGCAATCTCAGCTCACTGCAACCTCCGCCTCCTGGGTTCCAGCAATTCTCCCACCTCAGCCTCCAGAGTAACTAGGATTACAGGCACTTGCCACCACGCCTGGCTAATTTTTTGTATTTTTAGTAGAGATGGGGTTTCACCATGTTAGCCAGGCTGGTCTCGACTCCTGACCTGAAGTGATCCACCTACCTCGGCCTCCCAAAGTGCTGGGATTAAAGGCGTGAGCCACCGCGCCCAGCCTGTTTTGGTGTTTTTAAAAATATGGAATGCTTCATGAATTCACGTGTCATCTTTGCTCAGGGACCATGCTGATCTGCTCTGTATCATTCTTCTTTTATATGTATAAGGGATCTGCTTTTATGTTAGTATATTACGGAAAGGTGTATTTGATGTGATGTGCCATTGCTCCAGTTTATAATACACATCCCTCAGTCATTCTCTTCTGGACATACATGGAATAAGATTATGTGATTTAAGGATATACATTTCATGGCTTCCTCCCTAAATAGTCACACCCACAGCTGAAGCACCCACCCTAGCAACTGAGAGAAGAGTAATTGTGTGTTCTAAACAACGGTTTAAAAGTAGGAGGCTGAGGGAGAACCTAAGCTCCATGCCTTTTCCTGAGTCCTTGGCACAGTGATTGAAGTTTTATCTAGCATACCAGCTCCCGGGGTTTCAAGTGACAGAATGGTAGCATTAACCCAGCTTTCTAAGGCTGCCGCTGTAAACTGGCTGAGCGCAGAGGGGATACGGTTTCTGTCCCCGTCCTTTCTAGTTATCTACCAGTCTAGCCATCTGTGTATCTGCACCCCAAATATTGTAAACATTCACCATCCTCTCTCTTACACCTAAAAATGTTAAGGAACCTTATATTGTTGTGGTGTATCTAGTATGTGCTAATAAGTACCAAAACCTCAAAATCAATAGATTTGTAAATGGTGCTATTGCAATATGTGTCATCTTAGTTTGTTTATTTGCATGCATATATACATGCATGTATGCATATATATGTGTGTGTGTTTTCTGCTATGGAGAATAGAACAAACCTGAAACGGCGGTTGGAGAATTTTGCCCGCATGGAGAATCAGTGTGTGCCTGCACTTCCTTTTCTCTGTTGCAACCACTGTCAACTGCTTTCCATGACTTAGTATCTTAGATTGAATTTCTGCTCCTGCTATGTTTAGAATCTATTTTTAACTTGGCCAACTGATTTACTATGGAGCATGTGAGTGCTGCTATTTTAAAATATGTAATAGTTGTCCCCAGAACCCACTCTATGGAAAAACCATTGTGGGCCTGTCCCATTCCATGGCACATTTTCCAGAATGTATGATTTTAAAACAAAACCAGCATTTACTGAGTTCCTAATGTATATCAGGCAACAGGCTGTGTGCTTATTTATGTTTTCTTAGTTAATCCTCAAAACAATCCTGTGTTGGTAGAGATTCCCTGCCTTACCAAGCACATTGTAACCCTGCATGTAAGTATGAAGCTGTGTACTGAGTGCAAAGATTGGGGGTATTCATGCTAATCCATCCCCAATTCAGATCCTATCTTTGCCACTTGTTAGCTACGTGAACTTCAGCAAGTTACCCAGCCTCTCTGAGTCTCAGCTTTTTCATTTGTAAAATAAGAACAATAACACTTCCTTGCAGGTTGTTATGAAGAAATGTTGACGGAGTTGATGTAGCATATTATGCACTTCTACAGGGTCTGGCACAAGCAGCAACACAGGAAAAAGTAGTTACTGCTATTCTTTTTTTTACTATTATTCTGAGTTTTGTTTGTTTGTTTGTTTGTTTGTTTGTTTGTTTGTTTGTTTTTGAGACGGAGTCTTGCTCTGTCACCCAGGCTGGAGTGCAGTGGCCAGATCTCAGCTCACTGCAAGCTCCGCCTCCCGGGTTTACTGCCATTCTCCTGCCTCAGCCTCCCGAGTAGCTGGGACTACAGGCGCCGCCACCTCGCCCGGCTAGTTTTTTGTATTTTTAGTAGAGACAGGGTTTCACCGTGTTAGCCAGGATGGTCTCGATCTCCTGACCTCGTGATCCGCCCGTCTCGGCCTCCCAAAGTGCTGGGATTACAGGCTTGAGCCACCGCGCCCAGCCTATTCTGAGTTTTTATCATATCCTGGAAAAGAAAAAAAAAATACGAAGAGTTTGGAAGATGCAGGTTAAAGTAATATGTAGTTAAAGGGTCACTACACTGCTGCTAGAACTCTTTGACCTGGGCAGTTTCAATTTGAGCAGCTGGAAGCTGCAGTAATCCAGTGTGGCGTTTGAACAACTGCCAAGCCTTTCAGTTGGGGCCTTTCGCCTCTGGGAATCTTCAGACATCTGGAGGAACTTCATGAGTAATCCCTGGTTATTGTTTAACAGAATATTAGCTTTGAACAGGTGTGTCTTTGCCTGCTGGGTCTCTGCACAACTTACTGAAGAAGCGACTCGTCATACACCTACAGGGCACATTCTTGGTTCTTATATCTACCTCCAGCTGGGGCTGGGTTAAAACCAACTGTGATGATTTCAGAATCCCTACAGCACTCTCTAGGGGACCAGCCGGGTGCTTTCCAGATCCAAGGCCCAAGGAGCTTTTCTGGGTGGTCTTGAGGTGATGCCTTGTGACTTGGAGTTTTCCCTGAAGGCCAACCCATACAACAGGTTTGGTCTCCCAAACTCGTTCAGTTTGGTTTGCTTTACTGCCTGCTATGGAACTGTTACATTAGGAGACATTGATACAGGTTCTTCCGTTTAAAGGCAGCAGTTAGGAAACTTGGCTACTGAGGTTGATGTGGAAGGAGGAGGCGGTCTTATATTGGCTGGGAACCTGCTACAGCGCCAGGAACTTCACAAGGGAGGTAATACCATTGCACCGGGTAAGTTGAGGAAAGTTTTCTCTGAACACAACTATATTTGCTTAGCATCAAATCTTATAGGTAGCTTATTTCTGTTTTCTTTTCTCTTTCTTTTCCTTCCTTCCTTCCTTTCTTCCTTCCTTCCGTCCTTCCTTCCTTCTTTCCTTCTCCTCCCTTCCTCCCTTTCTCTCCTTCCTTCCTTCTCCTCCCTTCCTCCCTTTCTCGTCTTTCTTTCTCTCTTTCTCTCTCTCTCTCTTTCTCTCTTTCTCTGTTTCTTCCTTTCTTTGTTTCTCTTTCTTTCTCTCTTTCTTTCTTCTTTCCTTTTTAAGACAGGGTCTCACTCTGTCACCCAGGCTGGAGTGCAGTGGCACAATCATGGCTCACTGCAGCCTGTATCTCCCACACTCAAGTGGCCCTCCCACCTCACCCTCCCATGTAGCTGGGACTGTAGGCTCATTCCACCACACCCAGCTAACTTTATGTGTATTTTTTGTAGGATGAGGACTCACTGTGTTGTCCAGGCTGGTCTCAAACCCCTGGGCTCAAGCGATCCACCCACCTCAGCCTCTCAGTGTGCTGGGATTACAGGCCTGAGCCACCACGCCAGGCCTTTCATATGTACTTTAAAAGCAAATTGTTTTCTATGACTATGACAAGAAATAAATCATTTTCTTCTGGTTAACGGAACAAAGTGAAAAGAAATTCTTTTTTTTTTTTTTTTTTTTTTTTGAGACGGAGTCTCACTCTGTTGTCCAGGCTGGAGTGCAATGGCGCGATCTCAGCTCACTGCAACCTCCACCTCCCAGGTTCAAGCAATTCTCCCGCCTCAGCCTCCCAAGTAGCTGGGGTTACAGGTGTGCACCACCACACCCAGCTAATTTTTGTTTCTTTTTTGAGACAGAGTCTCGCTCTGTCACCAAGGCTGGAGTGCAATGGTGTGATCTTAGCTCTCACCACAACCTCCACCTCCTGAGTTCAAGCAGTTCTTCTGCCTCAGCCTCCCAAGTAGCTGGGATTACAGGCATGTGCCACCAAGCCTGGCTAATTTTGTATTTTTAGTAGAGATGGGGTTTCTCCATGCTGGTCAGGCTGGTCTCGAACTCCCAACCTCAGGTGATCCGCCCACCTGGGCCTCCCAAAGTGCTGGGATTACAGGTGTGAGCCACTGCACCTGGCCCAAAGTGGAAAGAAATTCTGAGCCATCATCCATTGAGTGTCTACTGAAAATCTATGTCTCCTGGCTGGTGTGCAGTGGCTTACGCCTATAATGCCAACAATTTTGGAGGCTGAAGCAGGCAGATGGTTTGAGCCCGAGTTCAAGACCAGCTTGGGCAACATGGCAAAACCCTGTCTCTACTAAAAATACAAAAAATTAGCCAGATGTGGTGGCACACGCCTGCAGTCCCAGCTACTTAGGGGACTGAGATGGGAGGGTCACTTTTTTTTTCTTTTTAGACAAGGTCTCGCTCTGTCACTCAAGCTGGAGTACAGTGGCACAATTATAGCAAACTGCAACATCAAACTCCTGGCCTCAAGCAGTCCTCTTGCCTCAGCCTCCTGAGTAACTAGGAGTACAGGTGCGTGCCACCATGTCTGGCTAATTTTTATATTTTTAGTAGAGACAGGGTCTCCCTGTGTTGCCCAGGTTGGTACTCAAATTGCTGGCCTCACGTGATCCTCCCACCTCAGCCTCCCAAAGTGTTGGCATTATAGGCATGACCCACTGTGCCCCGCTGAAATTTTTAACATTTCTCTCTTGTGCACAATCTTGTCTAGAAAACTCTTGTTTTGTTTGCCTTAAATAGATAGTCAAGGTTTATGTAAATTGTTGATTGTTCGTATACAATTTTGTCAGGAACAATCAAATATACAATCACAAAGCTTATGCAGTTACCCCGTATTCTGTATAAACTATTCTGAAAAAATAGATTTTGAATTTTAATATCTAAATCTAGCTTATCGGCCAGGCATGGTGGCTCACACCTGTAATCTCAGCACTTTGGGAAGCTAAGGCAGGCAGATCACCTGAGGTCAGGAGTTCAGGACCACCCTGGCCAACTTAGTGAAACCCCATCTCTACTAAAAATA
This sequence comes from Rhinopithecus roxellana, assembly GCF_007565055.1. Lineage (NCBI taxonomy): Eukaryota > Metazoa > Chordata > Mammalia > Primates > Cercopithecidae > Rhinopithecus > Rhinopithecus roxellana. The sequence continues at coordinate 109,377,857 of NC_044556.1, read as the reverse complement.
CAAAAATTATCTGGGTGTGGTAGTGGGCACCTGTAATCCCAGCTCTTCAGGAGGCAGAGGCAGGAGAATCACCTGAACCCAGGAGGCAGAGGTAGCAGTGAGCCGAGGCTGCGCCACTGCACTCCAGCCCGTGCAACAGGCAAGACTCTTTCTCAAAATCAATCAATCAATCAATCAATCAATCAATCAATCAATCTAGCTTACTGTCTTGTTCATTGTATCTTAAAAGTGTCCGTGTTGAAAATTTTGGTGGCCGGGCGCGGTGGCTCAAGCCTGTAATCCCAGCACTTTGGGAGGCCGAGACGGGCGGATCACGAGGTCAGGAGATCGAGACCATCCTGGCTAATACGGTGAAACCCCGTCTCTACTAAAAAAATACAAAAAACTAGCCGGGCGACGAGGCGGGCGCCTGTAGTCCCAGCTACTCGGGAGGCTGAGGCAGGAGAATGGCGTGAACCCGGGAGGCAGGAGCTTGCAGTGAGCTGAGAGCTGGCCACTGCACTCCAGCCTGGGCAGCAGAGCAAGACTCCGTCTCAAAAAAAAAAAAAAAAAGAAAGAAAATTTTGGTGTTCTTGGTAAAATATTTGCAAGAATTGGGCATCTTTGTAGAAAGTTTAGTTTTCATTTGAATGTCCAGCAGGCAGAGATTAGAAATTGTTCTTAAGTAAATCTATTTTAATGTGGTTCATTTAACTGACTTAATCCATATATTATCAGACTGGAATGGGACTTTTCAGGGAATTTAGTTTGCCTTCTTTGTATTTAAGGCTTTCAGATTTATAGAAGTAAACTCAGTGAAAAGGATAGTGTTGTTTAAAATTATTTTTTCACTACTTAAAAAGATTAACTATTTTTTTCAATCAGTGGCTCACACCTGTAATCCCAGCACTTTGGGAGGTCAAGGTGGGCGGATCACAAGGTGAGGAGTTCGAGACCAGGCTGGCCAATATGGTGAAACCCTGTCTCTACTAAAAATACAAAACTTAGTTGAGCGTGGTGGCAGGCGCCTGTAATCCCAGCTACTCGGGAGGCTGAGGCAGGAGAATTGCTTGAACCCGAGAGGCAGAGGTTGCAGTGAGCCAAGATTGCACCACTGCACTCCGGCCTGGGTGACAGAGCAAGACTCTGTCTCAAAAAAATAAAAAATAAATAATAATAATAATATATGCACATGGTACAAAATTCAAAAGTACAACAGCTATATAGTAAAAAGGCAGCCTACCTCCCTTCTTTGCCCCCCACCTGATATCCCTCCCTAGATATAGTTATCAACTTTTTATTTCTCTCAACTTTTTAAAAACCAGATGCAAATATTTAAGTTCTTCGAGCAGTGTCTTGTTACCTTCCTTTTAGAATAACAACAACGACAAAAATAGCATAGCATCTTTCCAGAATCCTGTGCAAGGCGTTTATTTTACATATGAAGCACAGAGAAAATAAAATTTGCTTAGTTTTCACTGCGCCTTGGGAAAGTCTTCTGTTGCATATTAGTACAGCAATGATAGCAAGCTATCATTATATATAATTACAATGACCATATGTTGTATATTTTAAATAAATAGAAAACAAATTTCATTGAAATTAAAGATAATAAAATAGTCTTACTATTTGATAATCATTTTTGTATATACTATTTATCTGATTTGCAAATTCTTTTTTTTTTTTTTTTTTTTTTTTTTTTTGGAGACGGAGTCTCGCTGTGTCGCCCAGGCTGGAGTGCAGTGGCGCAATCTCGGCTCACTGCAAGCTCCGCCTCCCGGGTTTACGCCATTCTCCTGCCTCAGCCTCCCGAGTAGCTGGGACTACAGGCGCCCGCCACCTCGCCCGGCTAGTTTTTTTTTTTTTGTATTTTTTTTTTTTAGTAGAGACGGGGTTTCACCGTGTAGGCCAGGATGGTCTCGATCTCCTGACCTCGTGATCCACCCGTCTCGGCCTCCCAAAGTGCTGGGATTACAGGCTTGAGCCACCGCGCCCGGCCGCAAATTCTTGAATTAAAACTTCTCATGAATTTATATAGGAATTGAAAAAAATCTAATTTCCCCTAACTGGAAATCAATCCTGCTTTTCTAATTTTTTTTACATGCAAGTTCAAAAAGTAGTACGTACTTACTATCTGTGCTCCCAGAGGCTGACCTGAAACAAAAGGAAAAAAAAAGTAGTATGTACTGGACGTTTTCAGTATATTATGTCTAATTCTCATAACAACCTTGCAAGATTGGGTTTGTCGCCCTCTTTGGAGATGAGGAACCTGAGGCTCTGAGAATTGAAGTGACTTGCCACAGGTTCACAGCAACAAGTGCAAAGCTGGGATGTACACCTAGTTCAAACCCACGTCCTGGTCCATAATGTTGTTAGGAACACAGAATCTACTAGTCTGGAAAAAAGTGGGATGCTTGACAGTGTGGATCTCACTTCATCAAGGCATGTGCCAAAAGCCTGAGGACATGTTCCTAAACAAAATGGAGTCAGGGATGCTAGAGGAAAATAGGTTAGGTGAAGTGATAATAGGTAAAATAACCATGTTCTCATATTCTCTAAAGAGCTCATTAGCAGCCAACGTATTTCTGGGAGTAGGTGCAGTAGGGCTCTGTCCTTGGCCCTGTTCTGATCAACATCTTATTACTGCTTGAGACCAGAGCAGTGAGTATAATATGGTAGGACTTATAAATAACTATTGAACAAATTAATAAGGATATTTGTGTTGTGCTGATCATATCTTTAGTTTATTTTATTTTGAAACAAAGCCTTGCTCTGTCACCCAGGCTGGAGTGCAGTGGCATGATCTCAGTTCACTGCAACCTCTGCCTCCCGAGTTCAAGCAATTCTTGTGCCTCGACCTCCTGAGTGGCTGGGACTACAGGCGGGTGCCACCATGCCAGGCTAATTTTTGTATTTTTAGTAGAGATGGGGTTTCACCATGTTGGCCAGGCTGGTCTCGAACTCCCAACCTCAGGTGGTCTGCCTGCCTTGGCCTCCCAAAATTCTGGGATTACAGGTATGTGACACTGCACCTGGCCAGATTTTTCACTGCTGAGTTGAGTTTCTTGTATATTCTGCATATTAGTCTCTTTTTTTTTTTTTTTTGAGACGGAGTCTCGCTCTGTCACCCAGGCTGGAGTGCAGTGGCCAGATCTCAGCTCACTGCAAGCTCCGCCTCCCGGGTTCACCCCATTCTCCTGCCTCAGCCTCCCGAGTAGCTGGGACTACAGGTGCCGCCACCTCACCGGGCTAGTTTTTTTGTAGTTTTAGTAGAGACAGGGTTTCACCGTGTTAGCCAGGGTGGTCTCGATCTCCCGACCTCGTGATCCGCCCGTCTCGGCCTCCCAAAGTGCTGGGATTATAGGCTTGAGCCACCGCGCCCGGCATATTAGTCTCTTGTCAGATGAATAGTTTATAAATATTTTATTCCATTCAACAGGTTATCTCTTCATTCTGTTGATTGTTTTCTGTGCTGTGCAGAAGCCTTTTAGTTTAACATAGTCCCATTTGTCTATTTTTGTTTTAGTTGCCTCTGCTTTTGAGGTCTTAGCCACAAAATATTTGCCTAGACCCATGTCCTGGCGTGTTTCCTGTATGTTTTCTTCTAGTAGTTCTATAGTTTTGGGCCTTACATTTAAGTCTTTAATCCATCTTGAGTTGATTGTTGTATGTGGTGAGAGACAGAGGTCTACTTTCATTCTTTTGCCTCTGGCTGTTCAGCTTTCCCAGCACCGTTTATTGAAGAGGGTGTCCTTTCCTCAGTGTGTGTTATTGGCACCTTTGTCATAAATTAGCTGGCTATAAATATGTGGATTTATTTCTGGGTTCTCTATTCTGTTCCATTGGTCTCTGTGTCTATTTTTATACCAGTACCATGCTGTTTGGGTTATTGTAGCCTTGTAATATGTTTAGAAGTCAGATAGTGTAATGCCTCCAGCTTTGTTTTTTTGCTCAAGATTGCTTTGGCTATTCAGGCTCCTTTTTGGTTTCATATGAATTTTAGGGTTGTTCTTCTTTCTGTGAAGAATGTCACTGGTATTGTGGTAGATTCATTAATCTGTAGATTGCTTTGGGTAGTTTGGCCATTTTAACAATATTAATTCTTCCAATCCATGAGCATAGGATGTCTTTCCTTTTGTTCGTGTCCTTGTCAATTTCTTTCATCAGTGTTTTGTAGTTTTCCCTGTAGAGAGCTTTCACCTTCTTGGTTAAATTTGTTTGTAGGGTTTTTGTGTGTACATAGTTATTGTAAATGGAATTGCCTTCTGATTTCTATTTCAGCCAGTTCTTCATTGGTGTGTAGAAACACTACTGATTTTTGTATCCTGATACTTTAATTAATTTGTCTACTAGTTCTAAGAGTTTTGTGGTGGAGTTTAGGTTTTTCTATTTTTTTTTCTTTGTATAAGGAGTCTGATACCGTATAGATTTTTCTAAATATAAGCATGTCATCTGCAAAGAGGGACAATTTGACTTCTTTTCCAATTTGGATGCCTTTTATTCCTTTCTCTTGCCTGATTTCTCTTGCTAGGATTTCCAGTACTATGTTGAATACGCGTAGTGGAAGCATAAATCCATCTTACAGCCTTTTAATATAGTACTTTTAAGGTTAGGCACAGTTTGTTTCTGTCGCTTGTGACAAAAAAAAAAAAAAAAACAAGAAAGACAGGTATTTACACGTTCTTTAGGGCACATTGTATATTCAGCGAGGTTCTTGGCTTATTATATCTGCTTGGATAATGACAAAAATAGGTAATCAATGCTGGCTAACATTAGCAAGGAGGAGAAGAAAGTTGAAGCTAGTGGCTGGACACTAGGACTATTTTTATCCCCTATTATTGTGAGTTTTTGAGAGAGATTCCAAATACTTCCTGAACTAATCCAACATTCCTTGCATTTTGTAGAGAGTTCTACACTAACGTCTATACTACCTAAGAACTATTCTTGCCAAAGAAATTGAACCTGAATCTAATCAAGCTTCTAAAGCTTTCATTTACAGAAAATGGTGGGGAATGTAAAGGAGGAACAAGTTAAATGACACCAGGAGGGAGCAAACAAGCAAATCTAGGATGTGAGGTATTTTATACATCAATTAAACCAGTATCTTCTATAAGTCAATGACATTTTTAAAATAAGTAGGACCCCATGAATATATACACCTAATATATACCCGCAAAAATTAAAAATAAAAAAAATTTAAATGAGTTGGAAGAAGAGGACTCAAAATCAAAAGAAACTTGAGATATTGTAACAGCCAAATGTGGTATGTACATTCTGATTCAAACACACCAATCGTGACATACAAAGAAGAGTACATTTACAAGTAACAATGCAAAAAGAAAATTTCTCTAAAACCCATTGTTGATACAGTGCCATAGAGCACTTCGATGTTAAATAATATGATTTTCATGTAATAGTCATAAAAACATATCCTGCAAAATAGAACACAGTAATTTAAGATGTGTGAGTTCTAATTATGATTATTGTTCTGTGAACTTGAACAAATTACATAATACACTCAGCTATAAAATGGAAAGACCAATACCTCATTAAATGGTTATTCAAAGGACCTAATAGAAGTTATGGTAAAGAACATGCTAAGCATAAGTGCTAAAAAGCTACAACTTTCAGATAATAGTCCAATAGTGTAGTGCACAACTACTGAGGTAGCCCTCAATGATCTCCTACTGAGATTCCCAGCCTTATGCAACTCCCTTCCCTTGAGTATGATGTCACTTCAGAAATTAGGTTACAAAAAGGGGCCAGGCCTGTAATCCTGTAATCCTAGCACTTCGGGAGGCCGAGGCAGGTGAATCACCCAAGGTCAGGTTCAAGACCAGCCTGGCCAACATGGTGAGATCCAGTCTCTACTAAAAATACAAAAATTGGCCAAGCATGGTGGTGGGCACCTGTAATCCCAACTACTCAGGAGGCTGAGGCATAAGACTCTCTTGAACCCGGGAGGTGGAGGTTGCAGTGAGCTGAGATGGCACCACTGCACTGCAGCCTGGGCGACAGAGCAAGACTCAGTCTCAAAAATAAAATAAAATAAAATAAAATAAAATAAAAATACAAAAATTAGCCGGGCGAGTTGTGGCCGGGCACGGTGGCTCACACCTGTAATCTCAATGCATTGGGAGGCTGAGGCAGGTGATCACAAGGTCAGGAGTTCAAGACCATCCTGGCCAACAGGGTGAAACCCCGTCTCTACTAAAAATATAAAAAATTAGCCGGGTGTGGTGGCAGGCACCTGTAGTCCCAGCTACTCAGGAGGCTGAGGCATGAGAATCTCTTGAACCCGGGAGTCAGAGTTTGCAGTGGGCGGAGGTCAGGTCACTGCATTACAGCCTGGGCGACAGAGCAAGACTCTGTCTAAAAAGAAAAGAAAAGAAGAAGAAGGAAGAAATTAGGTTACAAAAAGATTAGGATTCGAGGTTAAGTTACCAGCATAATGAATGAAAAAAGTCATCAGTCTATCCCTACCTCTACATAGATTTTGCCTAAAATAATCTCAGATCACGACCTTGAACTGCTGACTGTGGGAGCTGGGTGATGGATAACCGAAAGGATCATTGTATGTTTCACTGGACTATTTTTAAAATCTTAACCATGCTTATTTTTGAGATGGAGTTTCGCTCTTGTTGTGAAACAGAACTCCAGAACTCTTTCACCTTGCAGAACTGAAACTCAATACCCATTAACCAACAGCTCTCCTTTTCCCTTCCCGTAGCTCCAGGTAACCACCGTTCCACTTTCTGTTTTTATGAATTTGACTCCTCCAGGAACCTCATATAGGTGGAATCTACAGTATTGGTCCCCAAGGTTCTTCTGTGTTATAGACTGTGACAGGATTTTCTTCCTTAAGGCTGCATAGTATTCCATCATGTATATATACCAAATTTTGTTTATCTGTTCATTCCTTGATGGACATTTGGGTTGCGTCCACCTCTTGGCTCTTGTGAATAATGCTGTCATGAACATTGGTTTGCAGATATCTCTTTGAGAGCCTTCTTTTATTTCTTTTGGATATGTACTCAGAAGTGAGGTTGCTGGGTCATATGGCAATGGTACTTTTAATTTTTTGAGAAACCATCCTGCTGTTTTTCATGGCAATCATACCATTTTGCTGTCCTTCCAGCCATTCACAAGGTTTCCAATGTCTCCACATCCCCACCAACATTTGTTATCTTCTGGGTTTTTTTGGGTGGGGGTGTTGGGGGGAATAGTAGCTATCCTAATGGGTGTCAGGTGGTATCTCCTTGAGGTTTTATTTATTTATTTATTTATTTTATTTATTTATTTTTTTTGAGACGGAGTCTGGCTCTGTCGCCCAGGCTGGAGTGCAGTGGCCGGATCTCAGCTCACTGCAAGCTCCGCCTCCCGGGTTTACGCCATTCTCCTGCCTCAGCCTCCCGAGTAGCTGGGACTACAGGCGCCCGCCACCACGCCCGGCTAGTTTTTGTATTTTTTAGTAGAGACGGGGTTTCACTGTGGTAGCCAGGATGGTCTCGATCTCCTGACTTCGTGATCTGCCCGTCTCGGCCTCCCAAAGTGCTGGGATTACAGGCTTGAGCCACCGCGCCCGGCCTCCTTGAGGTTTTAATTTGTATTTCTCTGATGATTAATGATGTTAGGTATCTTTTCATGTACCTGTTGGCCATGTGTATGTCATCTTTGGAAAAATGTCCATACAACTCCCCCCTTGCCCATTTTTCATAGTTTTTTTTTCTTGTTTTCATTAAACTTTTTATCTATTTTAATTTGTTTTTTTTTGTTTTTTGTTTTTTTTTCTACATAGACAGGATCTTGCAATATTCCTCAGGCTGACCTTGAATTCCCAGACTTAAGTGATCCTCCCAATTCAACCTCTTGAGTAGCTGTTGACTACAGGCGTGCACCACTGTGCCTAGCTTTTTGCCCATTTTTAAATAGGATTATTTGAAATTTTGTTGTTAAGTTGTAGAAATTACTTATATATTAAATAATTGTGGATATGGTAGATACTAACCTCTTACCAAATATATGATTTGCAAACATTGTCTTCCATTTTGTAGGTTGCCTTTTTGCTCGATTGATTGTGTCTTTTGATGCACACAAGTTTTCAAGTTTGAGGTAGTCTCAGTTGTCTTTTCTTTCTCTCTTTCTTTCTTTCTTTCTTTCTTTCTTTCTTTCTTTCTTTCTTTCTTTCTTTCTTTCTTTCTTTCTTTCTTTCTTTCCTTCTTTCTTTCAGAAAGGCAGACTGCCACATGCAGCACCTCATTTGGATGTGTCTGAAGTTTTGGAAGCTTGACTACCCTACGTTCTCCTGCAAATGGACCTTGAGAGCTTGTTTGAAGGTTCTAGCAGGGGACTGCAGCTACTCATATACCCTCGGCCGGGGACCAGTCCTTCTCTATCTGGGATGCTTGTCTTCTTAAAACAAACGTACAGCTTCGGGAGCAATGCATATGGGGCAGCGAGGGAGGAAGGGGACACGCGCCTGTTCAGCCAGATCAGCCAAATCAACCCTGGCGATCAATGGGGTGACAGGCGCCGCAGCCAGATCACCCTCACATCCCTAGTTTTCTTGTTTTTAACTGTACTTCTGGGGTTGTATACAAGAAGTTATTGTATATGGCAAATCGTTTTTCCCTTATGTTTTCTTCAAGGTGTTTTAAAGTTTGAGATTAATTTTTAGCTAATCTAATGTAGCATAAAATAAAGGTCTAACTTCATTTTTTTTGCATGTGGAGATCCAGTTTTTCTAGCACTATTTGTTGAACAAACTGTCCTTTCTTTATCAAGTGGTCTTGGCCCCCTTGTTGAAGATTATTTGGCTATGCCATAATTTATCTCTGGGCTCTCTATGCTACTCCATTGGTCTGTGTGTTTGTCTCTATACCAATAGCACACTGAATTACTGTAGATTCGTAATGTGTTTTGAAATCAGGATGCTTGAGTCTTACAAATTTGTTCTTTTTCAAAATTGTTTTGGCTTTTTGGGGTCTCTTGAGATTCCATATGAATTTTAGGTCTATTTTTCTATTTCTGCAGCAAACACCATTGATATTTTGATATAGGGATTGTGTTCAATCTGCAAATGGCTTTGTGTAGTGTTGACATCTTAACAACATTAAGTCTTCCAATTTATGAACACAGAACGTCTTTTTATTTATGTGTGCCTTCTTTAATTTCCTTCAACAGTGCTTTGTACTTTTTAGTGTGCAAGTCATTCACCTCCTTGGTTAGGTAAATTCCTAAGTATTTATTTATTTATTTATTTTTAGAAGGAGTTTTGCTCTTGTTGCCCAGGCTGGAGTGGAGTGGGGCGATCTCGGCTCACTGCAACCTCTGCCTCTCTGGTTCAAATGATTCACCTGCCTCAGCCTCCCTAGTAGCTGGGAGTACAGGCATGCGCCAACATGCCTGCCTAATTTTTGTATAGAAGGGGTTTCACCATGTTGGTCATGCTGGTCTCGAACTCCTGACCTCAGGTGATCTGCCTGCCTTGATGTCTCAAAGTGCTAGGATTACAGGCATGAGCCACTGCACCCGGCCAATTCCTATTTTATTCTTTTTGATGTCATCGTAAATGAAATTGTTTTCTTAATTTCTTTTCCTGACTGTTCATTGTTCATGTATAGAAACATTCCATTAAAAAAAAAAAACAGAAGGCTGGGCATGGTGGCTCACGGCTGTAATCCCAGCACTTTGGGAGGCCGAGGCAGGCGGATCACGAGCTCAGGAGGTCGAGACCACGGTGAAACCCTATCTCTATTAAAAATACAAAAAAATTAACCAGGCGTGGTGGCGGGCGCCTGTAGTCCCAGCTACTCGGGAGGCTGAGGCAGGCGAATGGCGTGAACCCAGGAGGCAGAGGTTGCAGTGAGCAGAGATCGCACCACTGCACTCCAGCCTGATGACAGAGTGACACTCCGGCTCGAAAACAAAAAACAAAAACAAAAAACAGGAATACAACTTTTCTGTTCAGAAATTTTCATATTCCTGCATTTTGTTCTTTACTGATGCCCCAGAGGAATTGTTTTATGGGCTTGATGTCCATTTGGAATAAATGAAGAATTCTGTGGAAATCAGAGTGTAAGTAACATACACATTTGCTTAAAAGGCTGAACAGACTTGCCAGTACCCCATATATCTACAATTAGAGATGTGAATGGGATCGTTCATAATTCACAAGAAACTTGTTTGAATAGCACCAACAGCAGAGAAATTTGGGGGCTGGCTGAGGGGCCCTCTGTGATTACCCGGATCCTTGAAAGGAAATATTAGGCGCCTACATCAGTTGGGACTCTTTTCCTCACACTTGGCAGAAAACCCTTCGTAAACTACCTCAAGGGGAAAAGAGGATGCGCATAATGGCAACGTCCCGGGGAACTGGATTTGGACTTCGCTTGATCCAGAGTGGAAATAAAGTTAGACACCGCACCCGGCCTTAATTTTTGTGTTTTTATTTTGTATTTTTGTTTTTTAGTATTTTAACCCCAACAGGGTTTCACCATGTTAACTAGGCTGGTCTCGAACTCCAAAGCTCAGGTGATGTACCCATCTCGGCCTCCCAAAGTGCTGGGATTACAGGCATGAGCCACCGCACCCAGCCAGGAAAGATTTTAATTTTTTTTTTTTTTTTTTTGAGACAGAGTTTCTCTCTTGTTGCCCAGGCTGGAATGCAATGGCGTGATCTCAGCTCATCGCAACCTCCGCCTCCCAGGTTCAAGCAATTCTCCTGCCTCAACCTCCCAAGTAGCTGGGATTACAGGCATGTGCCACCACGCTCGGCTCATTTTGTATTTTTAGTAGAGATAGGGTTTCGCCGTGTTGGTCAGGCTGGTCTTGACCTCAGGGGATCCGCCTGCCTCAGCCTCCCAAAGTGCTGGGATTACAGGCGTGAGCCACCACGCCCAGCCAGATTTTAGAATTTGATGACTACTGAGTGGAGGGGAATTACAGGAGAGAGAGGCAGGTACGTCCCCAGGGCAGAAGTGAAAGCCTTTGGTTGTTTCATTGGGCTGTACCAAGCGTAGGCCTGTAGGCCTGTGTCGTCCAACGCCTACACACGGCTGTTGAATACTTAACATTTAGCTATTCCAAATTGAGACGTAAGCGTAGAATACACACTGGATCTTGAAGACTAGTACAAAAGAAATAAGTAAAATACCTTATTAATCATTTTTTATATTGATGACATATGTGTGTGTCTGTGTGTGTGTGTTTTGAGACAGGGTCTCGGCCAGGTGCGGTGGCTCATGCCTGTCATCCCAGCACTTTGGGAGGCCGAGGTGGGCAGATCACGAGGTCAGGAGATCGAGACCATCCTGGCTAACATGGTGAAACCCTGTCTCTACTAAAAAAAAATACAAAAAATTAGCTGGACATGGTGGCGGTAGCCTGTAGTCCCAGCTACTCGGGAGGCTGAGGCAAGAGAATGGCATGAACCCAGGAGGTGGAGCTTGCAGTGAGCCGAGATCATGTCACAGCACTACAGCCTGGGCAACAAAGCAAGACTCCATCTCAAAAAAAAAAAAAAAAAAAAATAGAGACAGGGTCGTACTCTGTCACCCAGGTTAGAATACGATGGCACAATCACAGCTCACTGCAGCCTCTGCCTTCCCGACTCAAGCCATCCTCCCACCTCAGCCTTGTGAGTAGCTGGAACTATAGGTGTACACCATCATGCCCAGCTTATTTTTGTATTTTTTGTATAGACAGGGTCTCTGTATGTTGGCCAGGGTGGTCTTGAACTCCTGGCTTCAAAGGATCTGCCCCCTGGCCCTCCCACAGTGCTGGGATTTCAGGAGTAGACCTCCACGCCTGGTCAGCTACATGTTGAAATGATAATATTTTCATCTTTCTTTTAACTTTTTAAAATGGCACTACCAATATTGGTTTAATTACATATGGGACTTGCATTCTATCTCTATTAGGCAGCACTTTGTCTAGGCCGACTGAGTTTCCCAGAAAACCCCACTCTCCCTCCCCTCTGCTCTGGCAGTTTTGGGAGGTGCTTCGAACTGCTTGAAAATTTGATGTGTGGGGAGAGGGGAACCTGCCTACCCCAGCTCTCTGGGTGATTGACAGGTCAGTCCCCTTCCTGGAAGTTTGCCCAGCATGACCTGGAGTCAATCCCCTTCCTGCCCAGCTCCCACCTTTCCTGACTGGACCCTTCAGCTGCTGTTGCATGGGACGTCACAGAGCAGGCGTCCCTAGAAGCTCTCTCAGGACCCACGGGGGCAGCCCCAGGACATGAACATGTTCAGAGTGGTAGAGTGATAGAATGGAATTTTATTTATTATTTATTATTATTATTACTTTTTTTGGTGGGGGGGACGGAGTCTCACTCTGTCGCCCAGGCTGGAGTGCAGTGGCGCAATCTCGGCTCACTGCAACCTCCGCCTCCCAGGTTCAAGCAATTCTCCTGCCTCAGCCTCTTGAGTAGCTGGGATTACAGGTGTGTGCCACCACACCCTGTACATACAAAGCTAATTTTTTTGTATTTTTAGTAGAGAGGGGGTTTAGCCATGCTGGCCAGGCGGGTCTCACACTCCAGACCTCAGGTGATCCACCCGCTTCAGCCTCCCAAAGTGCTGGGATTACAGGCATGAGCCACTGTGCCCGGCCTAGAATGGAATTTAATGAATATTGTCATAGGACAGTAAATACTGCAATCCCAAATTCATACATTTCTAGCGAGATTTTCTTCTTCCCCCGCACCCCCCCCCCCCCAACTTTCTGGCCACGGGTATTTGGAATATGAGGATTGGACCAGACCTTAAGGTGAGTGTTAGGAATCTGCCTCAGGCCACGTGCAGTGACTTGAATCTATGATCTCAGCTACTTGGGAGGCTGAGGCAGAGGCCAGGAGTTCGAGACCAGCCTGAGCAACATAGCAAGACCCCTCTCTCCAAAATAAAAAATAAGTTAAAAGGGGGATCTGTTTTAGCCTAAATCTACCCCTACACCAAGCTACTTGGGATATCCAGTGCTTCCACAAAGGCCACTTAGCTTCCATGCAGCTAAGACAACCAAAGTGCATACTACATTTTCCATGCTAGCTTTATACTGCATTACTCGTTCTTCATTTAATTGATATGTGATTTAAAGTACTTTTCTAGGTATATGGATTCTGACCTCCCATCTGACTAAGGAGCTTACTGTCTTCCTTACTCTTAGACTATTCCTGAGTGTTCTGGCACAGTGGACACTGGATTGCTATTGACTATCAGTGGAACCTATTATCGGACTCCCGTGGAAACAGGTCTTGGCCACCAGTATATGCCATTCCACTCTATAACTTCCAGGTCAGTTACTAGGCACAAGACCATCATGACCACTCTAGCTAGCATGCAAAACACAGGAGGCAATATCTGATCATGACTGGATCATTGCTCTTCATATCTGATAAAAACAACAATCTGGCCGGGCGCGGTGGCTCACCCCTGTAATCCCAGAACTTTGGGAGGCTGAGGCGGGCCGATCACGAGCTCAGTAGATCGAGACCAGCCTGGCCAACATGGTGAAACCTCATCTTTACTAAAAATACAAACATTAGCTGGGCGTGGTAGTACATGCCTATAGTCCCAGCTTCTCGGGAGGCTGAGGCAAGAGAATCACTTGAACCCTGGAGGTGGAGGTTGCAGTGAGCCGAGATTGCTCCACTGCACTCCAGCCTGGCAACATAGTGAGACTTGGTCTCAAAAATAATAATAGTATTATTAAATAAAATAACATAAAATAAAATAAAATCTATATGAGAATGTCATGGCAAACAAGTCAAGTTTACGTGGCAGTACACGGATGTCAGATCCCTGCCCTGGACCCCAGCACGGTCTGGTTGACCTGCCTTCTGATGACATGTTTCTATCCCTCACATGAGCTGTTGGAGGAGAAGTACTTTTCCTTTCATGTAAGTTGGCTTAGATCTCCATCTGAAGTGTCTTTCACATACAAATGGCCAAAAAATATATGGAAAAAATGCTCACCATCATCAGGGAAATGCAAATCAAAACCATAATGAAGGCCGGGCGCGGTGGCTCAAGCCTGTCATCCCAGCACTTTGGGAGGCCGAGACGGGCGGATCACAAGGTCAGGAGATCGAGACCATCCTGGCTAACCCGGTGAAACCCCGTCTCTACTAAAAAATATAAAAAAAACTAGCCAGGCGAGGTGGCGGGCGCCTGTAGTCCCAGCTACTCGGGAGGCTGAGGCAGGAGAATGGCGTGAACCCGGGAGGCGGAGCTTGCAGTGAGCTGAGATCCGGCCACTGCACTCCAGCCTGGGCGACAGAGCGAGACTCTGTCTCAAAAAAAAAAAAACAAAAAAACCGTAATGAAATACCCTCCTATGCCAGTCAGAACGGCTACTACTACTATTGTTTTTTGTTTTTTGAGATGGAGGCTTGCTCTGTCACCAGGCTGGAGTGCAGTGGTACAATCTCGGCTCACTGAAACCTCCACCTCCCTGTTCAAGTGAATCTCCTGCCTCAGCCTCCCGAGTAGCTGGGACTATGGGCATGCACCACCATGCCCAGCTAATTTTTGTATTTTTAGTAGAGATAGGGTTTCACCATGTTGGCCGGGATAGTCTCGATCTCTACCTCGTGATCTGCCTGCCGTGGCCTCCCGAAGTGCTAGGATTACAGGCGTGAGCCACCACGCCCAGTCCAGAACAATTATTGCTAAAAAGTAAAAACATCACAACAACAACAACAAACAGATACTGGCTAGACTGCAAAGAAAAGGGAACACTTCTACACTGTTGGTGGGAATATAAATTAGTTCAGCCGCTGTGGAAAGCAGTTTGGAGATAGCTCAAAGATTTTAATAAGATTGGCCAGGTGTGGTGGCTCATGCCTGTAATCCCAGCACTTTGGGAGATGGAGGTAGGATCACCTGAGGTAAGGAGTTCGAGACCAGCCTGGCCAACATGGTGAAACCCCTCTCTACTAAAAATACAAAAATTAGCTGGGTGTGGTGGCGCATGGCTGTAATCCCAGCTACTCGGGAGGTTAAGGCAGGAGAATCACTTGAACCTGGGAGGTGGAGGTTGCAGTGAGCCGAGATTGCACCACTGCACTCCATCCTGGGTGACAGAGTAAGACTCCATATCAAAAAAAAAAAAAAAAAAAAAAGAAAAAGAAAGAAAGAAAGAAAGAAAAAGAAAAAAAGAAAGCTAGAGAATTCGGTTGATGCCAGATTGCAAAATGCTCTGTATCTCATACTGAATTTCAAACGTTATCTATAGATTATAGACAACATCTATAGATGATAGAACTGGGGAGTGACTCAGTCATACCTGTGATTCAGAAAGATGACAGGAAGCGGTGGAGAAGCTGGATTCAAGTGGACAAGACTAAAGGTGGGGTGACCAGCGGGAGGCTGGCTCTTTAGTGCAGGCCGGACAGTAGAGGGCTGCAGTGGTGGGGATGAAGAATAGGGGATTTACATTTGAAAGACATTTGATTTGATTTGATTATAATTTCAACATTTATTTTAGCTTCAGGGGTACATGTGTAGGTTTTTTACCTGGGTATATTGTGTGATGCTGAGGTTTGGGGTATGACTGATCCTGTCACTTGGGTACTGAGCACTGTTCCCAATAGGTGGTTTTCTAACCCTTGCCCCAATCCCTCCGTCCCTCCCAATTCCAGTGGTCCTCAGTGTCTAGTGTTGCCATCTTTATGTCCATGTGTATTCAACATTTAGCTCCCACTTATAAGTGAGAACATGTGGTTTTTGGATTTCTATTCCTGCATTAATTTGCCTAAGAACTAATGGCCTCCAGCTGCATCTATGTTGCTGCAAAAGACATGATTTCGTTCTTTCTTTATGGCTGCGTAGTAGTCCCTGGTGTATATATACCACATTTTCTTTAATCAACCTGCCTCTGATGGACACCTAGGTTGATTCTGTGTCTTTGCTATAGTGAAAAGTTCTGCAATTAACCTGTGAGTGCAGGTGTCTTTATGGTAGAACAATTTATTTTCTTTTTGATATATACCCAGTAATGGGATTGCTGGATTGAATGGTGGTTCTATCTTAAGTTCTCTTTTTTTTCTTTTGAGACAGCGTCTCACTCTGTTACCCAGGCTGAAGCGTAGTGGCATAATTTTGGCTCACCACAACCTCCGTGCCCTGTAATCCCAGCCACACAGGAGGCTGAGGCAGAAGAATTGCTTGAACCTGGGAGGTGGAGGTTGCAGTGAGCTGAGATCACACCAATGCACTTCAGCCTGGGTGACAGAGTAAGACTCTGTCTCAAAACAGAAGAAAAAGAAAAAGCTTGCTGATTGCCGATTGCTGATTTTGCAGAAGGTCACACACGGGTGAGGAGAGACTCAGAGAGAAAGCGATTCTTGAGCTTGGGTCCCTGAAGAATGAGTAGGATTCTTGCTGGATAGAAAAGCCACGTGCTCTGGTGGAATCCATCTCTTATAAGCCTAGAACTTCAATCCTAAATTCAGAGACTTTGGACTGTTTGCTGCTTAACAGTGAGAGTGCTGCGAAGACAAATAACAATGAACACTTATTTCATGTGAACTGCATGTCTGGCAATGTATTAATGCATTTCAACTTCACAACAACCTTGGGAAATAAGATACTATTATGATCCCCATTTTAAAGGTGAAGAACCTGTAGAGGTTAAATTAATTGCCCCTGGTTACATAGCGAGTAAGTGGTAAATGAATACCCAGGATTGTGGCTACAGCTCTTAACTGCTGACATGAAGCCTCTAAAATGAGCGTTTATAGGAAAGCCACTCTTTGTGAATTGCAATGCATTGCACAAGTGTTAGTTATTACATTATGCAAGGAAAAAGGCTTTTCAGGTTAAGAGGACAGTATGAAAAAATCTACAAGATTTTAAAGCATTCAGGAATTCCTCTTTGCTAAGGATTTTTGGGGGAAGGAGGGTTGAGGCAGAGCAGGCATATCACTAGGCAGAAAGCTAGAAAATTGGGCTGGGCATGGTGGCTCATGTCTGTAATCCCAGCACTTTGGGAAGCCAAAGTGTGCACCACCATGCCTGGCTAATTTTTGTATTTTCAGTAGAGACAGAATTTCACCATGTTGGCCAGGCTGGTCTCGAACTTCTGACCTCAAGTGATGCACCTGCCTCAGTCTCCCAAAATGCTGGGATTACAGACGTGTGCCATTGCGCCCAACCTCTATGTGCTTAATTGAAGATGTCATTGATTGTAAAGGTGAACCATTGTTTTGTGCATCATTAAGGAAAAAACTTGTCAATAATTGTGAGACCCAGCACAGTGGCTCACGCCTGTAATCCCAGCACTGTGAGAGGCTGAGACAGGCAGAACGCTTGAGCCCAAGAGTTCGAGACCAGCCTGGGCAACATGGCGAAACCTCGTCTCTACTAAAAATACAAAAAATTAGCTGAGCATGGTGGCGTGCACCTGTAGTCCCAGCTGCTCGGGAGGCTGAGATGAGAAGATTGCCTGAGTCCTCGAGGCAGAGGTTGCAGTGAGCTGAGATCGTTCCACTGCACTCCAGCCTGGGTGACAGAGTGAGACCCTGTCTCAAAATTAATAATAATAATAATAATTGTGAGACATCATCTATTGTAAGATGCATCTGGATTTCAGAGGCAACAATGTACATCTTAGAATAGGTGAAACAAGGTAATCCTTCCCTTAACTGGGTGTGGGTGGCAGGCTGTGAATATCTCTAACAAGCACACATTGTACTACATCATAGTTGGTTGTTACCAGGGTTGCTTTCCCTGGTAGATACGAGTGACTTAAGATAGGGAATATATCTAACTTCCTTTGCTATTTCAGTGCTTACCACTGTGCTTGGCGCAAGATAGATATTCAATACTAATTTGCTTCATGTGAATTGAAATCCTGGTACATAGCATCATATTAGACACTGTGAGGGATACACTGAAAATGAACGATCTGTTACTGACTTTGCATAGTAAGAAAACCTCAGTGACCCAAGAGCTTGAGCAGACATACATTGGCGAATTGGTCATCTTGCTTTGAGGCACAGAAAAATAAACGATATCATCCGGGTGCAGTGGCTCACACCTGTAATCCCAGCACTTTGGGTGGCCGAGGCGGGTGGATCACAAGGTCAGGAGTTCAAGACCAGCCTGGCCAAGATGGTGAAACCCTGTCTCTACTAAAAATACAAAACTTAGCCAGGCGTGGTGGCAGGCATCTGTAATCCCAGCTACTCGGGAGGCTAAGGCAGGAGACTCACTTGAACCTGGAAAGCGGAGCTTGCAATGAGCCAAGATTGCACCACTGCACTCCAGCCTGGGCGACAGAGCAAGACTCCATCTCAAAAAAAGAAAAAAAGAAAAAAAAATTAGCCAGGCGTGGTGGCAGGTGCCTGTAGTCCCAGCTACTTGGGAGGCTGAGGCAGGAGAATCTCTTGAACCCGGGAGGCAGAGGTTGCAGTGAGCCAAGACCGCGCTGCTGCACTCTAGCCTGGCAACAGAGCGAGACTGACTCAAAAAAAAAAAAAAAAAAGAAAAGAGAAAGAAACTGTCAGAAACGATGTCACAGGCTGCCTTCCATATTGGCACTACTTTCCACAGGAAATAGGGGCCTTACCTCACTTGGAATTGTTGCAAATACATATACATCTTATGGAGGTTTTCAGAGACAGATGGACATTTTGCCAGCAATGATGGTGAACAATGTTCCTAGAGGCTTGCAGATGTCTACTTTCGAATTAAACGTAGTGAAGGGCCTGTTCCTCCCTACAGCACTTTTGGATACACCTGTTCTATGGCTTCCTTTCCCTCCTTCTGAAGGGCTTCAATGACCTGCCTTTTAAAGTTTAAAAATAGGTGCCCAGACTAGGCTTTGAAATAGTTCAAAAACACAGCATCACAGGAATCCCAGATGCTATAAAAATTTTGGCCGCATTTTCTTTTTTCTTTTCTTTTCTTTTTTTTTTTTTTTTGAGATGGAGTCTCGCTCTGTCGCCCAGGCTGGAGCGCAGTGGTGTGATCTCAGCTCACTGCAACCTCCAGCTCCTGGGTTCCAGCGATTCTCCTGCCTCAGCCTCCTGAGTAGCCGGGATTACAGGCGCCCGCCACCATGCCCAGCTAAGTTTTGTATTTTTAGTAGAGACAAGGTTTCACCATGTTGGCACGGTGGTCTTGAACTCCTGACCTTAGGTGATCCGCCCGCCTCTGCCTCCCAAAGTGCTGGGATTGCAAGAGAGAGCCACCGCGCCCGGCTCGCCGCAGTTTCATCCCTGTAAATGCTATGCCCTTTGTCATCGTCTCAAAAGCAATACCACTGTTTTTTATTTTGTTCTGTTTGTTTTTGCTTATCTTTCACCCATCAACTAATCTGTTTTTTTTTTGTTTTTGTTTTTGTTTTTCTTTGAGACAGAATCTCGCTCCGTCACCTAGGCTGGACTGTAGTGGCGTGATCTCAGCTTACTGCAACCTCTGCCTCCCAGGTTCAAGCAATTCTCCTGCCTCAGCCTCCCAAGTAGCTGGGATTACAGACATGCACCATAATGCCTAGCTAATTTTTGTATTTTTAGTAGAGACAGGGTTTCACCATGTTGGCCAGGCTGGTCTCAAACTCCTGACCTCAAGTGATCTGCCCACTTAGGCCTCCCAATGTGCTGGGATTACAGGCATCAGCTACCATGCCGGGCCTCAATTAATCATTTTATTTATATTTTTATGTTTTTGCAGAGACAGAGTTTTCTTATGTTGCCCATGCTGGTCTTGAACTCCTGGGCTCAAGAGATCCTCCTACTTTGGCTTCCTAAAGTGCTGGGATTACAAACATGAGCACTGCATCCAGCTAAACAATTCATCTTTAAATGAAAAGAAAGCTTCAAATAGTGCAGAAAAGCTGCTTCTGGAACCTTCTCTGTTGTCCTCCAGCACGTACAAGTGCAAACCTGGTGGTCTGGGGAACACCAACTGAACCACCTGGAAAATGTGGTGAAGATGAACTTCGTCTCTACTGACAAGGACATCGTTAAAGGAAGTTCTTGGCTGGATTTCTTAATGACACGACAACTGTAGATGAATGTTTATCCTGCTTTCCCTCTTTCTCTTTAGGTGTATAAAGCCAAAGAGAGGCCAGGCACAGTGGCTCACGCCTTTAATCCCAGCAATTTGGGAGGCTAAGGCAGGTGGATCACTTGAGGTCAGCAGTTCAAGACCAGCCTGGCCAACATGGTGAAACCCTGTCTCTACTAAAAGTATAAACATTAGTGGTAGTGGGCGCCTGTAATCCCAGCTACTTGGAAGACTGAGCCAGGAGAATCGCTGGAACGCAGGGCGTGGAGGTTGTAGTGAGCCAAGATTGCACCACTGCACTCCAGCCTTGGCGACAGAGTGAGACTCTACCCCGAAGAGAAAAATAAATAAATAAATAAAACCAAAGAGAGTGGATGGTCCATGTAATGCTACCTATATGCCTTGCCCGTATTTTCCTTCTAAGACATGAGTATGCTTTGTGCATGTCACCTTGCTTTGTATCATATAATGCTGTAACCTTGGCCACACCAGACTGTACTCTGAAACAGCTCCACCAAAGCCAGTGGGCTACAAAAGCAGACATCAGTCCATGAGGTGGACTGGTACATGAATCCCCCCCACAGCAGGAGTAATCCATATTGAATGGTGATGAAAGCAGACATCAGTCCATGAGGTGGACTGGTACATGAATCCCCCCCACAGCAGGAGTAATCCATATTGAATGGTGATGAAAGCAGACATCAGTCCATGAGGTGGACTGGTACATGAATCCCCCCCACAGCAGGAGTAATCCATATTGAATGGTGATGAACTGACCTAATCAGATTCTTTATCTTCAGGAGTTTTGAATGTGAACCAAAGAGAAAGCATCAGAAATGGGATCTGAGGGCTGGGAGTGATGTCTCACACCGGCAATCCCAACAGTTTGGGAGACTGGGGCAGGCAGGAGTTCAAGACCAGCCTGACCAACATGGTGAAACCCCGTCTCTACTAAAAATACAAAATTTGCCAGGCATGGTGGCACATGCCTGTAATCGCAGCTACTGCGGAGGCTGAGGCAGGAAAATCGTTCGAAACCAGGAGGCGGAGGTTGTAGTGAACAGAGATCACACCACTGCACTCCAGCCTGGGCAACAAGAGAGAAATTCTGTCCCCCCGCAAAAAAAGAAAAGATAAAATAAAAAGAAAGAAAGAAAGAAGTGGAATGGAATTGAATAGAATCTGAGCAAACGAGTTAGCAGCATGAGCATGATACCAAAGCAAGTGCAAAAAGCTTCAGCTCCAGAGAGAAGGCCACTTACCTGCCATTGCTTTTAAGAACATTGGTTGGAATGTTGGCCTGACCATTTTGGCCAGATTGATCTCGAACTCCTGACCTTGTGATCCACACACCTTGGCCTGGCTGACCTTTGTATTCTTGGTTGTTATTTTGAAAACTTGAAATAGGCTGGGTGCAGTGACTCACGCCTGTAATCCCAGCACTTTGGGAGGCTGAGGTGGGTGGATCACGAGGTTAGGAGTTCGAGATCAGCCTGTCCAAAATGGTGAAACCCCATCTCTACTAAAAGTACAAAAATTAGCTGGGTGTGGAGTTGCACGCCTGTGATCCCAGCTACTCAGGAGGCCAAGACAGGAGAATCGCTTGAGCCCAGAGGCAGAGGTCGCAGTGAGCCAAGATCTCCCCATTGCACTACAGCAGGGGCAACAAGAGCAAGATTCTGTCTCAAAAACAAAAAAACAAGGGCCATTCTTTTTCTCATAAATTTATATCTTTATGCAAATATTCTATACAGTAGCTTCCTAAAAGTGGAATTTGGAGGGCCAAAGGGAATCTGCACTTAACATTTTAATTGATGTTGCCAAATACCTTTCTACCACTTGAGATGATCTAAGCCTCACTTCCTTTCTTCCATCTAGAGCATGTAACCAAGGTGGATTCAGCTGCACTGAAGATCAGTTGTCCCATCCCCGTGAAGTTGACTGTGCCCAAGGTAAGAATACCTAGTGGAATGTGGTCCTTGTTACCTGAGGAGCGAAGGTGCGTCTGTGCGGGCTGTCACTCCGTCTGTTTTGCAGCACCTCGCTCAAGTAAGTTACCCTGGAATTAACACCTCCTATATTTTGAAAAATCCTTGTGGTTGTCATTCAAGTACTGCTATATGCTGGTGTCTGTCCACATAAAAGACAACAGTCAAAAAGACACACACATTAATTTCAAATGTGTGACGGAGGGCAGCAGTATGCACGGATATCAAACCTAAAGAAGATGCATGTTTCACACAAGCCTGCACCAGGGAAATTTTATGTATGGAGCTTAAAGTTAGAAGCCAGCCTCGAAGTCTGCTATTTAGAAGGGCCATGTCCAGTGATACTCAAATTAATAAAGCAAAAATTGAATTAAGGAGGCCAAGCATATCCTTTTAAAATGTAGCTGACTAAAGTGCTGATAGAGAAGCAAGGTTTAGGCTAAACGGAAGGTCTTCTTCATTCGATAACGATTCTTAAAAGTCTGCATGCCATGTACCAAGGACTCAGAGACAATCAAGACATAGCCCTCAACCTCAAGGACATGACAGATCTTTGAAACGTGAAATAGGAACACAGAGTTGGGGGCAACTAACCTGTCCTGATGGACCTGGGGTGGGTTTCACAGAGATGATATTTAAGTGGAGACTTGAAAGGTAAGTTGACATTTTCCAGGTGCAAAAAGAAAGGGAAAAGCATTTCAGGCACAGGCACAGGCATGTAAAAGGATCTGGCAAATCGAAGGGATGTGGGAAATGAGAGAATTTCCATGCTTTTGGAAGACAATGAGAACACAGGTTTCGCCAGAAGTGTTCCTGATGAGCATCCTTTATGAGCCATGTCTCAAACTGGGTGCTTTCTTTCTGTCTTCTTTCCCTGTCTGGAACGTGCTATCCAATGTGGAAGTCACTGGCCGCATGTGGCTACTGAGTGCTTGAAACATGTTGAGTATGACTGAAGAACTGAATTCTTAATTTCATTTTAACTTAAATGTAAAAATGCATACACTTGATTTAGTTGTTGGAAAATTTTTTAGCATGTGAAGAATAACTTGGTTATGTGAATCTACTTTTTCAACTATAAATTTTAGGCACTCTAAATACAGATCAGGCCAGGCACAATGGCTCATGCCTATAATCCCAGCACTTTGGGAGGCCGAGCTGGGAGGATCACTGAAGGTCAGGAGTTCGAGGCCAGCCTGGCCAACATGCTGAAACCCCATCTCTACTAAAAATGCAAAAATAAAAAATAAAAATTAGCTGGGCATGGTGACGCATGCCTGTGTAATCCCAGCCACTCAGGTGGCTGAGGTGGGAGGTTCCCTTAAGCCCAGGAGGTGGAAGTTGCAGTGAGCCGAGATTGTGCCACTGCACTCCAGCCTGGGTGACAGAGTGAGAACCTGTCTCAGAAACTAAAACAAAAAACCCAAAGAATGTAAGAATGTAACACATCTCATTGATGACTTTTTATATTGATTACATGTTGAAATGATATTTCAGCTATATTGGGTAAATAAGATATATTATTAAAATTAAGTTCATTTGTTTTCCTTTTTAAAATGTGGCTACTAAAATTTTTTGAACAACATATGTGGCTTATACTATATTTCTATTGACATTGCTGGTCTGGACCCTCCTCACTCAGGCTTGGAGCTCTGTAATAGTTCCCTAACTATTCTTTCTGCCTTCTCTTGTTGTACATACTCTCTACGAGTTTAATCCTCTCAAAACACTATTTTAGTTTTTTGGGATGGGGTCTCACTTTGTTGTCCAGGCTGGAGTGCAGTGGTACAATCATGGCTCACTGCAACCTCCACCTCCTGGGCTCAAACGATCCTCTCACCTCAGCTTTCTGAGTAGCTGGGACCACAGGTATGTACCACCACACCCCACTAATCTTTTTAAATATTTTGCAGGGATGGAATCTTGCTATTGTGCTTAGGCTGGTCTAGAACTCCTGGGCTCGAGCAATCCTCCCACCTTGGCCTCCCCCCGTGCTGGAATTAGAGGTGTAAGCCCCTATGCCCAGCCTTTCAAAGCACTACTTTTATCAAACTATGGATGCAAATTCCTAAATCACTTCTCGAGTCCTAGGACATCAGCTCCCTTCTCCCCATCAGTCTGTTTCATGGGCCTTCTCTATTTCATCCAGCCCTCCCTTCAAATCCAGCTCATTCTTTCCTTCTCTCTGGCCCCAAACCTCAGCTCCATCTTCTGATTGTTCAAGAAAAGCTAAAAAACCCAGATTTCTATTTGGAAATTTCTGATTTGCAAAATGTTGACAACTCCGAGACTGCCTACCCAACAGCCATTTCCCCCTTTTCCTTAGAACACTGCCTTGAATCTGGGCAGCAAGCGTCCCAGATAAAACAATACACTTCCCAGTCTCCCCTGCACCGTGTGTGGATAATAAGATAAGCGGAGAAATTAAAGGCAGCCAACTCTGCTGGGAGATGTCCCCTTTTGCCCTCTCCGTCTTTCTCCTTCCTGATAGAATGAATGCACATGGCTGGAACCCTGGCAGCCACTTTGTATCATAGCACGGTACTGAGAGTGAAAGCCGTATGTTGAGGACGGTGGAGCAGAAAGATGGGTGCCTAGGTTCTGGCTGACTCTGGAGTCACCATCTTGAATTGCCTATCCTTGGTTTTTCTTTCACATGGGAGAGGAATAAACCTCTATCTTGTATAAGCCACTAATTTGGTTTTTCTATTTATATGTGGCCAAACCTAATTTGACAATTACTTCAACGGTTTAAAAAGCACTGTGAGCCGGGCGCGGTGGGCCGAGGCAGGTAGATCACAAGGTCAGGGCTTCGAGACCACCCTAACCAACATAGTGAAACCCTGTCTCTACTAAAACTACAAAAAAGTAGCCGAGCGTGGTGGCAGGTGCCTGTAATCCCAGGCAATTGCTTGAACCCGGGAAATGGAGGTTGCAGTGAGTGGAGATCACACCACTGCCCTCCAGCCTGGGCGACAGTGCGAGACTCTGTCTCAAAAAAAAAAAGAAGAAAAGAACATAAATTAAACTCCTCTGACAGTTGCACTGTGAATCATTCAGTGTCGAGCTTTAAGCCAAGATCAGCCACTCGCACAACTATGTGAACAAGTCATTTAATTTCTGGGTTCTGATTAGTCTACTCACCAAGTAGGGTTAATAATGCTTTAGTTTGGCCGTGTGCGGTGGCTCACGCCCTGTAATCCCAGCCCTTCAGGGGGCCAAGGCAGGTGGATCACCTGACGTCAGGAGTTCAAGACCAGCCTGCCTAAGATGGTGAAACCCCATCTCTACTAAAAATACAAAAAAATTAGCTGGGTGTGGTGGCGGGCCCCTGTAATCCCAGCTACTTGGGAGGCTGAGGCAGAGAATTGCTTGAACCCGGGAGGTGGAGGCTGCAGTGAATCAAGATCGTGCCACTGCACTCCAGCCTGGGTGACAGAGCAAGACGCCATCTCAAAAATAAATAAATAAATAAATAAATAAATAAATAAAAATGGTTTAGCTAGGCTGGGTGTGGTGGCTCACACCTATAATCCCAGCACTTTGGGAGGCCGAGGCAGGTGGATCACCTGAGGTAGGGGGTTCAAGATCAGCCTGGCCAACATGGTGAAACCCTGTCTCAACCAAAAATACAAAAATTAGCTGGGTGTGGTGGTGCACGCCTGTAATCTCAGCTACTCCAGAGGCTGAGACAGGAGAATCACTTGAGCCTGGAGGTGGAGGTTGCAGTGAGCCGAGATCACACCACTGCACTCCAGCCTGGGCAACATAGTGAGACTCTGTCTAAATAATAATAATAATACTTTAGCTCACTAGCGATAGCTAATATATGCATTGAGTGCTTGACATAGATGATCTAATTTAATCCTCACATGAGGTGATCCCCAATTTCTTGAGAAAAATAAGAAGGAATTAGGTAGCTTGTTCACAGCTAGTAAGCACTAGAGCCAGTCTTCAAAACTCAATTTAATTCTTTGGACACTTTGAGGATCAAATGAAAATAATGAATGTGAATATATTTGGGGAAATTAGCAACTGCATGCAAATTCTTTCTCTAAGGTCACGAGAAAGGTCACTTGAAAGGGAACGAAAACAAAGTTTCTAAGTAGATGATGTGTTATATATATAAAGAGTTAATACACACTACTCACTTCCTGTCAGAGACATTGCCAAGGGCTTCATGTCTACTGCCTACCAGGAATCAAGCAGTGGCCTATGTGCTGAAGACACAGAGATGACTAAGAACAGGTATACTGCAGAAATGAACCCACTATATATGGGGAGCATGATTTAATGTTGGCATTAAGCCTCAGCAGACAATAACATCCTGCCTTCTTTCTATATATCCTAACGTGTTTACCAACTTATTATAATTAGCTAGGTCACTGCCCTGATCAATGTCCCTGAGTGACAGTTCCTTAAGTCATTTCACCTTTTGGTTATTTTTTCAGTCTCGGAAGAAAATAACCTCCATAAAAATGCTATGAGGAAAATTTTAAAATGTTAACTTCTGTGATCCCCGTTACATATGACAAGTTGAACATAAGTCTTTATATCATCTCTCCCAAAATTCTACTAAAATGAGAAAAACCAGTAACAAGCACGTTTAAAACTACCCATGGGTCAGAGACCATTCTAAAGGCTTTTGATGTGTTCGTTGGTTTAATCCTCACAATTAAGGTACGAATCCAGTGAGGCAGGTACTTATAATTATCCTCATTTTACAGAGAAGATTCTAAAACTTTCTAGAAAGATAAAACAGGTCACACAGAAAAGATCAGGAAGAATTGGAATAACACCATATTGTTCTATGTCAACATAAAATCAGCATTTGTTTTCTCAAGAGAAGAAATTGAGAGATGCCTTCAAAATTCAGAGGAAACATGCTTTTCAAACTAAAATCAAAATCCCAGCCTGTAGAAGAAAGTAAAATAAAAACATTTTCTACTCTGCTCTTGCACAGCAAAAATTTTATTTGTCCCATGCTTTTTCTCAGCAAGTTACGGGCAGATGTACACCCCTCCCCACCACAACACACACACACACGCCAAACCAAGAAAGATGAGCACGTGAGATCCAAGAAACAGGAAATCCCACACAGCCAGGAGTTCAAGAAAATTTCCAGGTTGTTGGTGAAGAAAACTCCCAGGTGGGTGGTGAGCTCAGAGAGCAGCCAGTCCTGGTTAAAATAGGCAGAGAAGGTTCTGGTAAGAAAGTATTTAAGAAAAAAATAAAACTAATGGGTTATTTAATGTATTTGATCAGTTTACATCTTTATTGGAACACTTAGGGTTGATTTAGTAGTAAGTACACAAAAAATGAAGTCAATAAAAAAGTGAAGATGGGAGTTTGAGACTGGCCTCGGCAACATAGCGAGACCTCATCTCTAAAAAAACAGAAAAACCGGCCGGGTGTGGTGGTGCATACCTGTACTTCTAGCTGCTTTGGAGGCTGAGGCAGGAGGGTCGCCTGAGTCCAGGAGTTTGAGGCTCCAGTCATCTATGAATGTGCCACTGCACTCCAGCCTGGGCAACAAAGTAAGACCTTGCCTCTAAAAAAAAACTTTTTAAAATAATTTAAAGCAAGACAATGATTAACCAGGAAAAACACATCTAAAATGTTAAATAAAAAATCATTAAACAGTAAAAGTTAAAAAACACTAGGAAAAAAACAAAAAAAAAAGTATACAGGAAAAATGTAATTAGCTGTGAACTATATAATGACGTAAATGCTAACTATTTATTTAACACAAACAAGGATATGACTACACTGGAAAAATTAGGGGAAGGTAATGGAGCAAGAACTGGAATTACCCTCCTCAAAAAGAAACAAGTACATTCAGCTGGGCATGGTGGCTCACGCCTGTAATCCTAGCACTCTGAGAGGCCGAGGCAGGCAGATTACCATCTGAGGTCAGGAGTTCAAGACCAGCCTGACCAACATGGCCAAATCCCGTCTCTACTAAAAACAAAAAACAATTAGCCAGGCAAGGTGGCAGGTGCCTGTAATCCCAGCTACCTGGGAGCCTGAGGCAGGAGAATCGCTGGACCCCCAGGAGGTGGAGGCTGCAGTGAGCTGAGATTGCGCCACTGGCACTCCAGCCTGGGCGACAGAGCAAGACTTCCTCTCAAAAAAATAAAAAAGAAAGAAAGAAACAATTACATTCAAATAATCAATAGCTTGAATTGATCATGCTTGCCTCTGGGCAGTGGGTTGGGAAGGTGGGGCAGGACATGCTGTTTTTCATTATAAACGTAATAACTCCCATGTCCTAACTTCAATTCTTTAACCTCATGTATACAAATTAAATTTAAAAATTACTATAGCTTACGTAAACAATCCCCTGGCTTTTCCAGTTGCCCAATGTATCAAGTAAAATTCTTCAACCTGACCTTAAAGTTCCTCTACAATCTGTCTCCACCCTCCCTATATAATCTTATCTCTGATTTTTTCGCCCATCTTGTACTCTTGGTTTCAGTCAAGAACTATTCACTTGGCCTTCCTTAACCCCTTCCAAACATTATGCACCCAGCCTGGGATGTTCTCCCTTTTATCTGATCCAAACCCTTACCAGTGGATGGAAGAAGCCAGCACTAGAGGGAAGGGTATTCTCTGAGAACATTAAGAAGCACCAAAATATCGTGAATGAGCTCAGCAGATTGGTGGTTTGATAAGCTGAGAAAGAATGAGTTAATAGAAGAGGGACAGTCTATATGTATCTATAAAAGTAAGTTGCTCAATGCATAGCTTGGATAAAGAGACATTTGACTTCACTCACCATATGTACTCACAGAAGCCAAGTATTTTTAATGCACTGATTAAATACTGTGTGCTGACAATCAAAAGTAAGTTGCTGAATTATTCAACATAAATTCATTAAGTGCCTACCATGTGCCAGAGGCATATTACCCTGGGTGCATATAACAGGAGGAGGTATAGTTAAATACCAAGAATTCAGAGGGACAAAGGTATTACAATGAGTCTATAGAGGACTAGAACTTTCTAGAAAAAAAGGAGTCAATGAACAACCACAAATGTCTCATCTACTAAGCAGACATGGTCTCTGTAGAAAGGGACATTACAGGCTTGATATTTAGAGAATGGTTTATCAAAGTTCCATTTTGTGTTAGGCTAGGTGCTTTATATTCATTAAATCTGAACGCACAATAGCTCAATGGGATATCTGTTATAATTTGCAGTTTGCAAATATAACTCTCCGCCAGAGTCAGAGGTGAGATCTTAATGCCTATTCTTGTTCCACTATAGGCCACGGCCTCCACAACCAACCAAATCATGCTTACCAAGCAACCTTCTGATTTAATTTGATGTCACGTGTAGGAAAAAAAGCTCTGGTTAGTCAATCTGATCTTACTTTACTAGGCAGTTGTAATAATAATAAAAGTATTGACTGATAGCGTATACTGAACACTTGTTGGATGCCAGGCTAAGAATTCCATGTGTGTGAATTAGAAACTGTTATCCCTCCTTTACAGAGAAGAAAACTAAGACATAAGATGTTAATAACTTGCCTTGTGGCACACAACTAGGAAGGGAGAGAGGCTATGCTCTTGATCATGGTATGTATTGTCATCTAACATACACGGTATTATTGAAACTATGATTTATTCATTTAAATAATATTTAGTGAGCACCTACTCCATGGCTTGGGGCTTGCTGGCAGAATATCAATGAAGCATAAGACCTAGTCTCTGTCTTGCAAATACATACAGTTTAAGTGAGGAGGCAAGATATACATAGTAAAATTGTTAGATAACAATTGAGCTTTGTATATAATTAAGTATTAAATTGATTAGTGCAACCAATAAGGGCATTGAGATTTCAGAGAAGAGGAGCTCATTGAGCGCTGAAGCAGAGAAGAAGCTGGGGTTGGACAGAACCCAGCAGAAGAGAGACAGGATTCTAGGAAAGAAATGAGCATGGTGTCTGGGGGAAAGGAACAAGCTGGACCCAGTGGGCAGAGCAGTAGGATCCACAGGCAACTTCCTTCACAGCTTTACCACTGAAATTTTCAAGTTCAGAAGCACCCTTCCTGGGCTGCTGATCCAATGCTCTTTCCAATTCAACTTTTTTTTTTTTTTTTGAGACAGCGTCTCGTCATGCTGCCCAAGCTGGTCTGGAACTCCTGTGTGATCCTCCCTCCTGAGTAGCTGGGATTACAGGCATGCATCACCCTCTGGCCAATTCAGCTTAAAACAAGAAAGTGCCAACACAGTAGTCTGAGCTTCTGTGTTTAACCCCTTCCTCTGCTAGATTAGCTCCTCAGAGATTCAAGGCCTGGGAGACTGTATGTCACTGGAAGGTAAAGCAAAGTGTCTTGTTCATCACCATATCCCAGTGCCTTTAACAGGGACTGCCTCTGGCAGGTGCTCAATAAATGTTTATTAAACAAGGAAGGAAAGAGCCTGCATAGCTATAGCTGTCAGTGTAGCCCAGTGGTTGATAATGTGAGGGGCAGCAGGGAGCAGTGGAGCCCCAAATCCCAGCTTAAAGTCTGGCACTGCCTGGTGCCAGCTGTGTGATCTTACAGTCACTTCACCTGTCTGTATCTCAACTTTCTCATCTGTAAAATGGGTCCTATGAGCGTATCTTCCTCATAGGGTTATTGTGAGTATTAAATGAATTAATAGACACAAAACACTTAAAACAGGGCTGGCATCTATTAAGAGCTACTTATGTTGCTCTTATCAATAGACTGGCTCCAAAGCCAGATCACATGGTTTGAAGCCTATCTTTGCTGCTTTTGAAGAGAGTGGCTTCTCTGAACTTCAGTTTTTCCATTTGTAGTGCGGATATTATACTAATATAATAGTATCTATCTCATAAGGTTATTGTAAGGATTAAATGAGTTAAAAGCATACAGAGCACCTAGCACAGCCCCAGAGCATCCCTCGATAATATAAGACTGTTATTCTCCTTGCTTAGTCACTGGGCTTTTCCTCTTACTCCACTACTGCAGCTGGCAGGTGGTAGCACATTTCTGAATTAGGCAAGACTTTATTTATGGAGTTTGTGTAGTTCTACCACTATCAGTTCCTCTTCAGCTTCCTTCTAGGGTAATCTGTACTTTAAAATAAAGTTTAGACTTTTTATTATGCAATTTCCAAACATACATAAAACCAGACAGATGAACATAGTGAACCCCCATGTACCCAACTCCCAACTTCAATGATTTAGCCATCATACCACAATTACGTTCTCTCCTTACTCCCACTAGGTTATTTTGAAACAAATTCGAGATATAATTTCATCTATATTATTTCACTATGCAGCTTTAAAATAGAAAGAATATTTTTTAACAGAACCACAACCATATTATCACTCCTACAGATTTTTATAGTAATTCCTGAATATCATCAAAAAGCCAGCCAGCATTCAAATTTCCTTGATTTTCTCATAAATTATTTTATTTTACTTTTGCTTTCTGTTTTTTTTGAGATAGGGTCTTGCTCTGTCATTCAGGCTGGAGCGCAGTGGTGTGATCGTGGCTCACTGCAGCCTCAACCTCCCAGGCTCAAGCAATCCCCCCATCTCAGCCTCCCGAATAGGTGGGACTACAGGCATGTGCCACCATGCTTGGCTAATTTTTTTTTATTATTTGTAGAGACAGGGTCTCACTATGTTGCCCAGGCTGGTCTTGAACTCTTGGCCTCAAGCAATCCTCCTGCCCCAGCCCCCCCAAATGCCGGGATTACAGGCAGGAATCACTGTGCCCAGCCAAATTCTTATTTTTTTATTATTTTTATCATGGTAAAATACACATAGCATAAAATTTACCATATTCTTCATTTTTAAGTATACAGTGGTATTAAATCCACTCAAAATGTGCAACCATTACCGTCATCCATCTCCTTAACTCTTTAAAAAAAAAAATACAGTATCCAAACAAAGTCTAGACACTGCTTTTGTCTGAAGTTTCTTTATCTCTTCTGATCCATAGGTTTCACGCCC
This sequence comes from Rhinopithecus roxellana, assembly GCF_007565055.1. Taxonomy (NCBI): domain Eukaryota; kingdom Metazoa; phylum Chordata; class Mammalia; order Primates; family Cercopithecidae; genus Rhinopithecus; species Rhinopithecus roxellana. The sequence continues at coordinate 109,345,906 of NC_044556.1, read as the reverse complement.
TCCTTTATCCCCTTTCAATTTATTGTTGAAGAAACTGAATGATGTGTGCTGTAGAGTTTCTCACTTTCTAAATTTTGTTGATTTTGCTTGCTCATGATGTCATTTAATATCTTCCTCTGACCCCTGGAATATTACATAGTCTTTCATAATATGTCAAAGACGTTATGGTTGTGTCAGAAAGACACAGGAGCAGTGGCTGAAAGTGGGGTATTTGGGGCATCGAATAAATAAGTAAATAAATACTGTAGCATATTAAGACACATGAAGCATGGTAATATCCACCGCTTGAGAGTAATGCTCCAAAAATAGATTGGTCACCTTTGGAGAGTGCTAAGGCAACAACTCTTTACTCCAAAAATAAAGAGAAAGGATCAAGTATTTATTCTGCCTTTCCTGTATGAACTGTATTTAGGGTAACCAAATAATTGATGGGAAAAGATCCTGCTGATAAATAAAAGAAATGATAAAATTAAAATATTGCCATTTTGCAACCCCTAATGAAATGAAGTATCTGAGCAATGATTATCAATGGCTGCTAAAACCAGAGGTGAAGAGCTGAAGGGAAACTTTATGAAGGCCATACTGGGTTGACGGGATCTGAGCCCACCGATCAATCTTAACATCACTGAGAGACACCCCAGCAGGTATTACGCGCCCCACATGTGACACAGTAGGAAGTTTGCAGCCTATGAAATAGACATGCCAAAAAATCGAGTCTGAATCTGAGCAGGCCTCTCTGTGTATCTCCCGGCTTGAAGGTAGTTTGTACTTTTTTTTCCAAAATGAGCAAATACTAAATAAAAAGCCAACAAAAATCCGTAGGCACATGTCAAACTGAACACCTCCTTATGGTGAGTGCGGTAAAACAGTCCTAGTAAGTACATTTAGGCCCCCACAGTAATAAAACCGTCACATTCCCGAGGTGAGAATAGTTCTGCATATAACAAGAGGAGATTGCAGGGCGGAGGGGGCTTTGGACTTTTGGATGAGCACCGGGTACCTTTTTTCATCCTAATCTACAAGGTAAACTCCTTTCACACATGACATGGCTTTCGAATACATGGTTACTGCGTTCAGGAAAACGGCGTGACACAGGCAAGCTGGCATCTGACAGCGGAATCATCCGTCAAGAATCCCCGGCGATATGAAAGAGAGTGGAGGTGGCTCTGACGCGCCCACGCGGCTCGGGCCGTCTCCGCAGCCCCCGCGCGCACGTGACGTGGTGTGGGTGTGCGCGCCCTGGAGCTGCCGGCTGCGCCGCTGCACGCAGTTGTCAAGTGGGTTGGTGCCTGTCCCCGCCTGCCTCCCCGGTCCCCCCCACGCTTCCCCGGGCCCCCCCCCCGCCTCCTCGGGCCCCCCCTCCCGCCTCCCCGGATCCCCCCCCGCCTCCTCGGGCCCCGCCCCCCCCGCCTCCCCGGGTCCCCGCCTGCCTCCCCGGTCCCCCCCACGCTTCCCCGGGCCCCCCCCCGCCTCCTCGGGCCCCCCCTCCCGCCTCCCCGGGTCCCGCCCGCCTCCCCGGGTCCCCCCCACGCCTCCCCGGTTCCCCCCCCGCCTCCCCGGGTCCCCCCTGCCTCCCCGGGTCCCCCCCCCCCGCCTCCCCGGTTCCCGCCTGCCTCCCGGGTCCCCCCCCCCCGCCTCCCCGGTCCCCGCCTGCCTCCCGGGTCCCCCCCCCCGCCTCCCCGGGTCCCCCCCCCCCCCCGTCTCCCCGGGTCCCCCCCCCGCCTCCCCAGTCCCCGCCTGCCTCTCCGGGTCCCGCCGCGCGGTGCCCAGGAAGCGCAGGGCTCCTCGAACACGCTGCCGGCCTCATTATTTCTTTAAACCTGTTCATATTTATAATCCGATTCCAGAAAACCCAAGACCCATAGGCTTCTCCCTACGCTCCAGCTTCAAATTCTGCATTCCTGAGTAAAGCCATGTAGATTCGGATCTCATTTTGACAGATAACTAAATTACATATATTTCCAAAACCCGCAACTCCCAAAAGATTTTCACCAGCTGGCCACCAGCGCCCAACATACTGCACATTTTGGAGTCGTTTCGTTCTCCGCTTTCTACTTACGAACACTGGTACCTTTTTTTTTTTTTAATTTATTTCAGAGATCACATGAAAAAATATGAATTACAAGGAATGAAATCTCAATACAAAAATGAGTCCTAGATTCTTACCTTAGGTGGACTCTATTTTTTGACATATAGGAAGATTTCAAAGTCCACTGGATTCTTCCTGACTTTTTTGGTTTTGAATACATAAAAGAAACGGCCAAATAACACTTTTTCAAACATTTATTTTAAAAAATTATTTTATTCCTGAACAGTAGAATTCACATCTTTTTCTGCTAAGTTCTTCCACAAGCTGGCAAAGGATCCAGGATGTAGCCTGGCATTTATCTTGGTTCTGTTTGCCATTCTCACGAAAATGTGACGAATGCAGTCCGCTCTTAATGGTCGTATTTAGCCTCCGTTCTGTGAGTTCGATTTTCCTTTCTTTTTTAAAGGAGATAGAGTGGGATACAATACACAGTGGAGCTGAGTCTGAGCTTTTTTGACTCGTACATGTTGCATCTGAAGGCAAGTTTCCTTGTGCTGGATGAAAGGTAAAGTGTTGCGTGCCTAGTTTACCATCAGCTTAGGGCAGAATAATGATTCGAGGCCTGACATTTAATACACCAGTGATCCCAGATATTGCTGCTGAAAGCTTTCTCAACAAAGCAGGAACCAGAAGAACCTTAGGGCAGTGTCTAACTTTAATTCACAAAAGTGAGGGAGCTGTGAGGTGAGGGTCAACTATCAAGTGTCTCTTCAACACAAAGGAAAGAACTGCCAAGTAAAGAGAACTATATGTATGTCATGGATAGGCGCTCACACCATGCGTGGAGCGTTTACATGCAATGTCAGAGTCTGCCTGTAAAGAATTGTTTTAGACAGATTTTTTTCACCCAACTCTGTGGAACCCTGCCTCATGGGAACAGCGTCTGTGCTGCAGTCTCTAAGCAAGGAATAGACTGGGATGCCTCTTGTATGTTATAGCTGCCTGTTTTTTTCTCCCTCTAAGTCGCCTTACCCCAGTAGCTCTCTTTTTATAAGATATCCTACTAGGATTCTGTAGGAGGGGAAGGGAAAATGTGATTCTTATGTAGAGCAGCTGTTATTTCACGTACTTGTCTTTACGTCTTTGTTAGCGGTGTTTATAACAAAACATTATTAATTACTTCAATTCACTAATTATCTTGTTTTTCAGTTTGTTTTGACAACCAACAAGGGATATTACTAAGGCTCTGCTTCAAACCAGTACCATGATTATTAAAGTTTCAAATGTGTATTTCATAAGCAATTGTTGCTAAGGATTTTTTGTTGAAAAGGTAAAAAGTATTATTTGTTAAGTATCATCCTTATCATGACATCAATATACTGAATACGGCTTCCACTTTTTCCAGTGCATTGGGAAGGCCTGAGCTCCTTGAGGTCATGGCCACCCCATTCCCTTCCAGTGTTCTAACACTGCTAGGACTACAGGCTGTGCTCAGAGAATATTTGCTAAATAGACAAGAGGCTCCTATTTCAACTTAGTTCATTTTTTTTTTTTTTTTTTTTTTTTTTTGGTTACACGAAGTGGGCACTGGTGAGAAATCATGGAGCACAACTAAAAAGAAAAAAGAAAGCTTTTAAAATTTCAGCTCTGCAGAGACTGTGGGAGGAGAGGAAGTCCTACCTGTAAAATAAAAACTTGTCCTAAAAAAGAAATATAAGGAGAAACTAAAACCTAAAGTGGAAAAATGAGGTACTGGGTTTGATTTCATATGCCATCCTTGCCCACAATGAACTGGTTATCTTAATGGAACACAAGAAGTTAATTTATCATGCTGATGTTCAAAAAACAAAAACGATTATTAGCTCAGGTTCCCTTAAAATAATTGGCTTTTAATTACACGTAAGCAGATACTTATTATGCTGAATTGATTAATCTTAGAATAAATTAATCTTAATGTATACTGATATGGAGCATTATTCCATGTCTGAAAATTAGCCAGAAGTTTTTCTTGGTTATGAGAGAGAGCCTGCAGTACTGCATTGAGCCGTAATCTAAATCTATGTGGATTCGTTGACATACAAAAAAGTTATCAACTTGTAGAGCTGGGAGGAATCTTGGAAATCTCGTGCTCCAATTGGTTCAGTTTATCCAAGAAGGAACTGGAGCCCGGCGTGGCAAGAGGATGTGCACCAAAACAAGCAGGTGATGCAGTGTGAGGATCAGAGGCTCCAGCTGCCGCCTAGTCACTGATGCAGGTTCTGTTCCGCGAAGGAGGAAACAGAAGCTCCCTTTGTTGGGACGGAACTATGTCAATTACCCCTCAAGTATTTCATCTGCAGTTTTTCTCCCTTTCCAAAACTTTTAAAACACAATATTAGAGAATTTCTGAATAATGATAGTCATGGAATGCCTTCAAATTCACGGAAGCATTATGTATTGTATGGAAAATTATGATATAGAAGATATTTCATTTTTTTGAGAGAGATGTATAAAGAAAGAAAAATGTAAAAGAGATTTTGTCGAATTTGCTCAAATCAATTTTTTTGACGTTTATTTTGTTTGGTTTTGCTTTTAAGGTGGAGTCTCACTCTGTTGCCCAGGCTGGAGTGCGGTGGCTCACTCAGGGCTCACTGCAACCTCTGCTTCCCGGGTTCAAGCGATTCTCGCACCTCGGCCTCCCGAGTAGCTGGGACTACAGGTGCGCACCACCACGCCCAGCTAATTTTTGTATTTTTTAGTGGAGACAGGGTTGGTCTCTACACAAATCTCTTGGTCAGGCTGGTCTTAAACTTCTGGCCTTGAGTGATCTGCCCACCTCGGCCTTCCAAACTGCTGGGCTTACAGGTGTGACCCACTGCGCCCGGGCATGAAGTTTTTGAGATTTAATCGTGTACCAACATAAAGGATCCAACTGGACAGTCAGATAAGGGTGCAGTCTTACTAAATCTAATCTAAACAATTTAAAGAGTGTCAATCAATAATTTTCAAACTTTTATTCTTAAAAATATTGTTCAGAACCCTAAAACACCGTAACAGATAAAAGCAGAGCTGCTCTGGTTAAAGTTGAAAAAAAGAGTCCCAGCGACTTGGCCTCCTCTTCTTTCCTTCGGTGGAGGGAGTATGGCTCAGTTGGAAAACCCAGTGATTTAAAGGAATGCCTAGAAGTGGTCAGAACTAAGCCTAGACAAACAGTGGTGCATGAGTGTGGCTGAGCTGTTTTATTATGTTCACAACTAGTTTAATCACTATCGCATGATGAAGTTAGCTTCGCCTCTCTGATGGTAAGTTCAAATATACTCTTCTCTCTCTTTAAAAAACATTTTTTGGAGACTCACTCTGTTGCCCAGGCTAGAGTGCAGTGTTGCAATCTCTGCTCACTGCAGCCTCTGCCTCCTGGATTCAAGTGATTTGCCACCACGCCTGGCTAATTTGTGTATTTCTAGTAGAGATGGGGTTTCACCATGTTGGCCAGGCTGGTCTCAAACTCCTGACCTCAGATGATCTGCCCACCTTGGCCTCCCAAAGAGCTGGGATTACAGGCGTGAGCCACCGTGCCAGGCCTCTTTTTTTTTTTTTAAGTTCTGTATGTTTTGCTTGATCTTTCATTCTCTGTGGCAGAGTTTTAAACTATAAGATGTATAAGAATCACCTGGGAATCTCCTTGAAAATGCAGCTTCCCAACCTCTATTCTTTTTTTTTTTTTTTTTTTTTTTTTTTTTTTTTGAGACAGAGTCTCGCTTTGTTGCCCAGGCTGGAGTGCAATGGTGTGATCTTTGGCTCACTGCAACTTCCGCCTCCCGGGTTCAAATGATCCTCTCACCTCAGCCTCTCGAGAAGCTGGGACTACAGGTGTGTGCCACCACACCCAGCTGATTTTTGTATTTTTAGTAGAGACAGGGTTTCACCATGTTGGCCAGGCTGGTCTCGGACTCCTGACCTCAAGTGCTCCACCTGCGTCGGCCTCCTGAAGTGTTGAGATTACAGGCGTGAGCCACGGCACCCGGCCACCAGCCTCTATTCTGCAAGTTCCCTCTCAGGAAGTCTGGAGTGCAGCCCATCAATCTGTGTTTTTTTTTTTTTTTTTGAGACGGAGTCTCGCTCTGTCACCCAGGCTGGAGTGCAGTGGCCGGATCTCAGCTCACTGCAAGCCCCGCCTCCCGGGTTCACGCCATTCTCCTGCCTCAGCCTCCCAAGTAGCTGGGACTACAGGCGCCCGCCTCGTCGCCCGGCTGGTTTTTTGTATTTTTTAGTAGAGACGGGGTTTCACCGTATTAGCCAGGATGGTCTCGATCTCCTGACCTCGTGATCCGCCCGTCTCGGCCTCCCAAAGTGCTGGGATTACAGGCTTGAGCCACCGCGCCCGGCCCAATCTGTGTTCTAACAGAGATACTGCAAGTGAATTGCAGGCCGCTCATTGAGCAACACTGCTCAGGAGCATCTCATAAAATGCCTTACACGAGGCACCTATGTATCATACTTATTTCCTGAATTTAACTTTCATCATATTAATTAAAGAGGGGCTTCATGGCCGGGCGCGGTGGCTCAAGCCTGTAATCCCAGCACTTTGGGAGGCCGAGACGGACGGATCACGAGGTCAGGAGATTGAGACCATCCTGACCTCGTGATCTCGTGAGAGACGAGTGAAACCTCGTCTCTACTAAAAAATACAAAAAAACTAGCCGGGCGAGGTGGCGGCGCCTGTAGTCCCAGCTACTCGGGAGACTGAGGCAGGAGAATGGCGTAAACCCGGATGGCGGAGCTTGCAGTGAGCTGAGATCCGGCCACTGCACTCCAGCCTGGGCGGCAGAGCGAGACTCCGTCTCAAAAGAAAAAAAAAAAAAAAAAGAGGGGCTTCATATTTTCAGGTCCTGATGATTATGCAAATTATGACAGTACTAGTTGATAATCTAATTTTATATTAAATTGGAATGGGTGCGTAGGGTTTTGACAAAAATGAGACCTGTAGTGCTTTACGGAAAGTACTTTGAGTAAGCAGGAGCCTTAATACAGTGAAGTAATAAATTGAAAAACCACTAGTGAGGCCGGGCACGGTGGCTGGTGCCTGTAATCCCAGCACTTTGGGAGGCCAAGATGGGAGGACTGCTTGAGGCCAGGAGTTTAAGACCAGCCTGGTCAACATGGTGAGACCCCCATCTCCAGAAAGGAAAAAAAAAAAGAAAAAAGAAAAACCACTAGTCAAGAAAATGCAGAAGGACTCTTCTTTCATGCGATAGCATTTTTCTAACTGAAATCAGCAGCTAACATTCTACTTAGGGGTAAAATCCCACAGACATTCATTTACAAATCTGAAACAAAAGCGTAAAGTGTGTTCCCTCATCAGCACCATTATTCAATGTTGTTCTAGTAGTTTTAGCCCAGGTAAAAAGATGATGAAACAATGAGCCTATTAGGAAAATGAGATGAAATTATTCCCTTTTTTTGCAGTTGCTGTGTCTGTGTAGTTAGAAACCCCAAGACAATCAACTGAAACACTGATGGAAAGAATGAGAGAATTCATAAAGTGGCTGGTTATGAGACCAATATTAAAAAATAGCTTTCCTATAAACCAGTTACAAAATACAGTGGGAAAAGTCAAAATATCAACCAAAGAGGATATAAGTCTAAATACAAACAAAATGCGAAGTGTAAGAAACCGTTAGGAAGAAAGCGAAGAATCTCTCTGAAGCACACAAAGCCGTCAATCAATGGAGAGCCATGTCCTGTTCACAGCAGGACAAATTTTATATTAAAACACTGTCTCCAAATTAATCTATACATTTAACTCAATTTCAACAAAAAATCCAAAGGACATATGTAACAAACAAACAAAAAAAATCCAAAAGGATTTTACTGGAAATTAGCTAAGTGACTCCAAAGTTAATCTGGAAGAGTAAATGCATGGCGGTATACAAATACAATGTTAAATTTGGCAAAGGTCTCTCTTAAAAATGAACATTCACATTTACTCCTTCGCTCTTCTTCTAACTTTGTAGAGTAAAACTGCCTCCATTTAATTTTCATTTGATAGTTGAGAAACTGAGGCACAGTGTGGCTACCTTTAAAAGGCCATTTCCAGCCAGGTGGGGTGGCTCATGCCTGTAATCCCAGCATTTTGAGAACCCGAGGCAGGCAGATCGCTTGAGCCCAGGAGTTTGAGACCAGCCTGGGCAACATGGCAAAACTCCATCTCCACTAAAAATACAAAAAAATTAACCAGGTGTGGTGGCGTGCACCTTTGGTGCCAGCTACTTGTGAGGCTGAGGTGGGAGGATTGCTTGAGCCCGGGAGGCAGAGGCTGCAGTGAGCTGAGATCGTGCCACTGCACTCCAGCTTGGGCGATGGAGTGAGACCCTGTCTCTAAATAAATAAATAAATAAATGGCCATTTCCCATGAACACTCATGGGATTGCCGTGCTCTCTCTGCTGGACCAGTGCTGTTGTCAGTTTTATTAGGTTTTTCCCCCTGTCATTATTTTTATTTTTTTTACTCAACAAATTTTTGACTCCGTACCTGACTATCCCATGGAAATAAATAAAACCCAGCCCCAACGTCACTTCTCGTATCTCTCATGATGATGCAGACTCTCATCTCTATCTCTCTGAGAGTAATTGCATGGATCCCAGTAATGTGATTTCTACGTGGCTCCAATTGTAACCTATTTTTATAGTTCTCTGCAGACCCACCATGGTTTCCATTCTTCCTTCGTGTTCTCCTTGATCTAGAGTAAAATACAGCTTTCCCATCGGAAGTTATTCTTGCAAGGAGTCTGTGTGCTTTGCCTATATTTAGTCACCTGAGTCCTCTTACCTGTTTCAGGCATGAAAATTGAACTCATTGAAATATCCAAATTTCTATTTCTAGCCAAAGAATCTGGTAAGCCCTGGGCCAGGCACGGTGGCTCGCGCCTGTAATCCCAGCTAATCTCAGCACTTTGGGAGGCCGAGGCGGCTGGATCACGAAGTCAAGAGATCGAGACCATTCTGGCCAACATGGTGAAACCCCGTCTCTACTAAAAATACAAAAATTAGCTGGGCGTAGTGGCACATGCTTATAGTCCCAGCTACTCCGGAGGCTGAGGCAGGAGAATCACTTGAACCTGGGAGGGGGAGGTTGCAGTGGGCCGAGATTGCGCCACTGCACTCCAGCCTGGCAACAGAGGAGACTCTGCCTAAAAAAAAAAAAAAATCTGGTAATCCCCAAGAAAATGGTGATTACCAAATCATCACACTATAATTTTTAAAATAACTGTTACTGAAAGCACTAAAAGATTCTTGGTAGACCTGAATCAAGTGTGACTTTGTATGTATTTTACTACTAATAATAACAGTAATAGCAGTTCACATGTGTTAAGTGTTCACTGTGTACCACTGCTGCTCTTTCCAAGTGCTTTACATGCATTAACTCGTAATCTCAGCAACCCGATTCTTCAGTTACATTTATAATTTCCATATTACAGATACAGAAATTGAGGGACAGAGAGATAAAAGCCACTTGCTTATAGTAAAAAGTAAACAAATAAACAGGAACAACCATAGCAAAACAACTGCTAAATGACTGGGTTACGATGTATTTTTCTCCTTCCATGCGGATTCTAACTGGAGCAGTTAATAGCTACTACTGTGCACATGTAAGGCAGCAACTTTCAGATTGCATAGTTTCTTTAGACCTGTTACTCAGCCATCACCTGTACTAATTTTGTATTTTAAAAACCCATCATTGGAAATTAAGACTCTCTTCCATTTGAAAAGTATATCTGTATATCACGTGGGACAGAGGTCACCCACCCAGGAGTTTGCAAATTTCCCCAAATTGCTTTCTAGTATTAGAAGAGCTTGACACAAATATAAAAAGCTCATCAGGCTTCCTTTTCTCTCCTGGAGAATGATCTTTCCAAATAATTAACAGCGGAGACCTCTGTTCCCATCTCATGCGAGTGGTTGCTTTTTTTTTTTTTTTGAGATGGAGTCTCATTCCATCGCCAGGCTGGAGTGCAGTGGCGTGATCTCGGCTCAATGTAACCTCCCCCTCCCGGGTTCAAGCGATTCTCCTGCCTCAGCCTCCAGAGTAGCCAGGACTGCAGGTGTGCGCCACCAGGTCCAGCTAATTTTTGTTTTTTCAGTAAAGACGGGGTTTCACCATGTTGGCCAGGATGGTCTCGATCTCTTGACCTCGTGATCTGCCTGCCTCGGCCTCCCAAAGTGCTGGGATTACAGGTGTGGGCTACTGTGCCCGGCCACAAGTGGTTGCTTTTTAAAGTCTTTCTGCCTGGCCGTGGTATTGGATTTCCACACAGGTACTGTGTTGCGACTCTTCAACCTAGCAGTCAACCTAGCCATTTTAAAAATTTATTAAAATGATACCATGCACCTTCTATATAGTTGCTGTTCAGTAATACTTTCCTGTCTGGATGGTTGGTTGGATGCATGGATGGAAGGATGAATAAATAACCTCGTTCTTCTTTGTGTATCTTGTGATTTGAGGAGAGGGTCAATGATCAGAATATAAAAGACGAGCGGTCTCCAGGTGCAAAGAAGTAGACTTACTTAGGAGACTGTCCTGGGAAATGTAGTATTGGAAATGTTGAACCTATTAAGAAAAAAGAAAATACACAGCAGTATCAATAGCAATGTACGTGCACCAGTGAATTCTGCTGTTTGATGGGCTCTGTTCCTTGCTTGTGCCTTGTTCTCCTGTATCACCTGCTTTTGTTTGTTTGTTTTTGTTTTTGTTTTGTATTTTTAGTAGAGACAGGGTTTCACCGTGTCGGCCAGGCTGGTCTTGAACTCCTGGTCTCAAGTGATTTGCCCCTCTTGGCTTCCCAAAGTGCTGAGATTACAGGTGTGAGCCACCGCGCCCAGCCCTGCATCACCCGTTCTCAGCCCAGCTGTGGTGATGAGGATCTCGTCACTCTGGACTCTCTGTACTGTTTCCTTCCCTCCTTCCTTCCGGGTCTCCCTCGGTTGCCCGGGCTGGTCTCCAACTCCTGTGCTGAAGCTTTCCTCCCACCCTGGCTTCCCAGTGTGCTGGGATTATAGGCGTGAGCCACCATGCCTGGCCTGTGCTGTTTGTGATTGATGGTGACTGTCCCCCCTGCTTTGGGTATCTAAAAGATCATACACTTCGTAACTGTATAAAATCACTAAAAAGGATTGATTTTGTGATGTCACAATTTTTGTCCCTGTAAACGAAATGAAAATCCTGGCAGTAATTTTTATTTTATTTTATTTTATTTTATTTTATTTTATTTTATTTTTTATTTTTTATTTTTATTATACTTTAAGTTCTAGGGTACATGTGCATAACGTGCAGGTTTGTTACATATGTATACTTGTGCCATGTTGGTGTGCTGCACCCATCAACTCGTCAGCACCCATCAAGTCATCATTTATATCATGTATAACTCCCCAATGCAATTCCTCCCCCCTCCCCCCTCCCCATGATAGGCCCCAGAGTGTGATGTTCCCCTTCCCGAGTCCAAGTGATCTCATTGTTCAGTTCCCACCTATGAGTGAGAACATGCGGTGTTTGGTTTTCTGTTCTTGTGATAGTTTGCTAAGAATGATGTTTTCCAGCTGCATCCATGTCCCTACAAAGGACGCAAACTCATCCTTTTTTATGGCTGCATAGTATTCCATGGTGTATATGTGCCACATTTTCTTAATCCAGTCTGTCACAGATGGACATTTGGGTTGATTCCAAGTCTTTGCTATTGTGAATAGTGCCGCAATAAACATACGTGTGCATGTGTCTTTGTAGTAGAATAATTTATAATCCTTTGGGGATATACCCAGTAGTGGGATGGCTGGGTCATATGGTACATCTAGTTCTAGATCCTTGAGGAATTGCCATACTGTTTTCCATAATGGTTGAACTAGTTTACAATCCCACCAACAGTGTAAAAGTGTTTCTATTTCTCCACATCCTCTCCAACAACTGTTGTTTCCTGATTTTTTAATGATTGCCATTCTAACTAGTGTGAGATGGTATCTCATTGTGGTTTTGATTTGCATTTCTCTGATGGCCAGTGATGATGAGCATTTTTTCATGTGTCTGTTGGCTGTATGAATGTCTTCTTTTGAGAAATGTCTGTTCATATCCTTTGCCCACTTTTTGATGGGGTTGTTTGCTTTTTTCTTGTAAATTTGTTTGAGTTCTTTGTAGATTCTGGATATTAGCCCTTTGTCAGATGAGTAGGTTGCAAAAATTTTCTCCCATTCTGTAGGTTGCCTGTTCACTCTGATGGTAGTTTCTTTTGCTGTGCAGAAGCTCTTTAGTTTAATTAGATCCCATTAGTCAATTTTGGCTTTTGCTGCCGTTGCTTTTGGTGTTTTAGACATGAAGCCCTTGCCCATGCCTATGTCCTGAATGGTACTACCTAGATTTTCTTCTAGGGTTTTTATGGTATTAGGTCTAACATTTAAGTCTCTAATCCATCTTGAATTAATCTTTGTATAAGGAGTAAGGAAAGGATCCAGTTTCAGCTTTCTACTTATGGCTAGCCAATTTTCCCAGCACCATTTATTAAATAGGGAATCTTTTCCCCATTTCTTTTTTCTCTCAGGTTTGTCAAAGTAATTTTTCTTAATACCTTTCCTTGGAAGGTTATTTCTAACAGTTAGTAAAATGGCAACTGGAAGACTGACATCTTTTCCACATATTACTTTTTTTTTTTTTTTTTTAAGACAGTCTCACTCTATGGCCCCCAGGGTGGAGTGCAATGGCACAATGTCAGCTCACAGCAACTTCTGCCTCCAGGGTTCAAGAGATTCTCCTGCCTCAGCCTCCCTAGTAGCTGGGACTACAGGCGCGTGCCACCACGCCCTGCTATTTTGTGTGTGTGTGTATTTTCGGTAGAGACAGTTTTACCATGTTGGCCATGCTGGTCTCAGACCCTGGCCTCAAGTGATCTGCCCGCCTCAGCCTCCCAAAGTGCTGGGATAGTAACAGGTGTGAGCGCTCCCGGTCCACACATTACATTGATATGTAGATTTTTTTTTTCCACATTCCTGTGGATATACTAAATGCCACTGAATTACACTCTTAGAAATGGTTAATTTTATGTCATGTGATTGCATCTCAATAAAAAATAATTCACGGCCAGGCGCGGTAGCTCACGCCTGTAATCCCAGCACTTTGGGAGGCCAAGGTGGGCAGATCACCTGAGGTCAGGAGTTTGATACCAGTCTGACCAACATGGTGAAACCCAGTCTCTACTAAAAATACAAAATTAGCCGGGCATGATGGTAGATGCCTGTAATCCCAGCTACTCGAGAGGCTGAGGCAGGAGAATCGCTTGAACCTGGGAGGCAGAGGTTGCAGTGAGTCGAGATCATGCCATTGCATTCCAGCCTGGGCAACAAGAGGGAAACTCCATCTCAAAAATAATAATAATAATAATAATTCACATAACAAATTCAGCATTTTAACCATCTTAAAGTGTACAATTCAGTGGTTATTGTTTTTTAAAGCATATTCACAATGATGTGCAACCATCATCACTATTTTGTTTTCCTGCATCCAAACATCCACTAACATCATCACTATTAATTCCAAAACATTTTCATCACCCCGGCTCCCAAAACCCCATACTCATTAAAAGCAGTAACTCTCTGTTTTCCCCTCCCGCAACCTATACAAATACTAATCTACTTCTAGGCCTGGCATGATGGCTCACGCCTGTAATCCCAGCACTTCTGGGAGGCCAAGGCGGGCATGTCACTTGAGGCCAGGAGTTTGAGACCAGCCTGGCCAACATGGCGAGACCCTGTCTCTACTAATAATACAAAAATTAGCCAGGGTGTGGTAGCGCACACCTGTAATCCCAGCTACTAAGGAGGCTGAGGCAGGAGAATTACTTAAACCCGGGAGGCGGAGGTTGCAGTGAGCCGAGATCGCACCACAGCACTCCAGCCTGGGTGACAGAGTGAGACTCTATCTCAAAACAAACAAACAAACAAACAAAACCTACAAATCTACTTCTGTCTTTACAGATTCATCCCTTTGGGACATTTCATAGAAATAGAATCCCAGTATGTGCACTTTTACTCTGGCAACTTTCACTTGGCATAATGTTTTAGGTTCACCTGTGTTAGCACATCATTTCTTTTTATGGCTGAATAATATTCTACTGTATGACTTTATCATTTATCATTTTCTGTATCAGTTGATGGACATTTGAGTAGTTTCCACATTTTGGCTTTTGTGAATAATTCCTTTTGTTTTTTTGAGATGGAGTCTCACTCTCAAGAGGCTAGAATGCAGTGGCGTGATCTCGGCTCACTGCAACGTCTGCCTCCTGGGTTCAAGAGATTCTCCTGCCCCAGCCTCCCGAATAGCTGGGATTACAGGCTCTTGCCACCATGCCCAGGTAATTTGTTTGTATTTTTAGTAGAGATAGGGTTTCACCTTGTTGGCCAGGGTTGTCTTGAACTCCTGACCTCAAGTGATCCACCCACCTTAGCCTCCCAAAGTGTTGGGATTACAGGCGTGAGCCACTGCACCCAACCTTTTATGAATAATTCTCTCATGAACATTTGTTTACAACTTTTTGTGTGAATATATGTGTTCAGTTCTCTTGGATACACACCTAGGAGTTGAATTGCTGGGCCACATGGTAACTCTAGGTTTAACTTTTTGAGGAAATGCTCGACTGCTTTCCCACAGCAGCTGCACCAATCTGTATCCCCACAAGTAGTGTACGAGGGCTCCTGTTTCTCCACGTCCTTGCCAACGCTTGTTATTCCTCCTCCCCCTTTTCTTTTAATTATAGCCATCCTAGTGGGTGTTATAAGTGCGATCTCATTGTGGTTTTGATTGGCACTTTCCTAATGACTAATGATGCTGAGCATCTTTTCATGTACTTGCTCACTGGCCAGTTGGTTCCTTCTTATCCTTCAGGTTTCATCTTCTCAGAAAGAACTTTTCACAGAGCATAGTGGTGCCTGCCTGTAATCCCAGCTACCCAGGAGGCTGAGGCAGGAGGATCACATGAGTCCAGGGGTTCAAGGACAGCCTGGGCAACATAGTGAGACCCCCGTTTCAAAAATAAATAAGTAAAAATAAAAAGTAACTCTCCTAACAAAGTTTCGAAACTAAACTTTTCCCCTCTGATTATTTCCTAGGGTTGTGTTGGAGTCCATAGAGTACTGATCACATTCTGTTATGATCTGATCATTTTGTTGACTCCATTTAGCCAAGCACAGTGTCTGGCACATCATAGGGGCTCCGTGCTTATTTAATGAACAAGTGTTAGGACTGGCACGGTGGCTGACTCCTGTAATCCCAGCATTTGGGGAGGCCAAGGCAGGAGGATTGCTTGAGGCCAGGAATTTTAGACCAGCCTGGGCAACATGGTGAAACTCTGTCTCTATTAAAAATACAAAAATTAGCCAGACCTGGTGGCAGGAGCCTGTAATCCCAGCTACTCGGGAGGCTGAGGCATGAGAATCGCTTGAACCCAGGAGGCTGCAGTGAACTGAGATCACACCACTGCACTCCAGCCTGAGCAACAGAGCGAGACTCCATCTCAAAAAAAAAAAAAAAAAAAAAAAATACAGGAAATCAGACAGATGAAACCAGATAAGAAGCTGACACAGCAAAAGTAAACAGTGGAAGGAGAGTTGGTAGGAAAACTCTAGTGACCACTGAGTTAAGTGTCAAAAGCAAGCCTAATGTAATGGGACAAAACTGGACAAAATATACCTTTAGTCTTAAAAAATGTTCTTTCCCTTTAACTTAGTAGATGTTTTTGTTTTGTTTTTTTGTTTTTTGTTTTTTTAAGACAGGGTCTCACTCTGTCCCCCAGGTTGGAGTATAGTAGTACAATCTCCGCTCACTGTAACCTCCACCTCCTGGGCTCGAGCAATTCTCCCACCTCCACCTCTTGAGTAGCGGGGACTATAGTCACGTGCCACCATGCCTGGCTAATTTTTGTATTTTTTGTAGAGATGGGGTTTTGCCATGTTGCCCAGGCTGGTCTCGAACTCCTGGGCTCAAGCAATCCACCTGCCTTGGCCTCCCAAAGTGCTGGGACTATAGGCGTGAGCCACCAGTTCTTTTTAGAAATATATCCTGAGAAAATAATCCCACGTGGGAAAATTTATGTTAGTACCCCCACTGTGGTACTTCACCATAATCTCAAAAGGTTGGAAACAACATAGATCCCCCGCAACAGGGAACGAATGGTTTTATACAGCCACGGCGGCATTGTCACGTGATCAAATACTACGCTGCCAGAGCCAATGAGAATATTTACTGAAATATTTAGAATTTAGCTCTGGGCAGAGGTGGCATTGTCACATGATCAAATACTATGCTGCCAGAGCCAATGAGAATATTTACTGAAACATTTAGAATTTAGCTTTGGGCAGAAAGAACACAGAAACTGAGAAATGAAATGTTCAGAACTACTGATTAGGGCCGGGCGCAGTGGCTCAAGCCTGTAATCCCAGCACTTTGGGAGGCCGAGGCGGGCGGATCACAAGGTCAGGAGGTCGAGACCATCCTGGCTAACACAGTGAAACCCCGTCTCCACTTAAAAAATACAAAAAATTAGCCGGGCGAGATGGTGGCGCCTGTAGTCCCAGCTACTCGGGAGGCTGAGGCAGGAGAATGGCGAGGACCCGGGAGGCGGAGCGTGCAGTGAGCTGAGATCTGGCCACTGCACTCCAGCCTGGGCGACAGAGCGAGACTCCGTCTCAAAAAAAAAAAAAAAAAAAAAAAAAAGAACTACTGATTAATTAAAAAAAAAAAAAAAAACAAACTTCCAGGGCTAGGGCCAGAAACACAGCCCTCAGTCTGAAGGAAGACTGTTGAAACTGGGTGCGGTGGCTCACGCCTGTAATCCCAGCACTTTGGGAGGCCAAGGTGGATGGATCACCTGAGGTCAGGAGTTCGAGACCAGGCTGACCAACATGGTGAAACCCTGTCTCTACTAAAAATACAAAAATTAGCCAGGCGTTTGGGAGGCTGAGGCAGGTGGTTCACGAGGTCAGGTGAACGAGACCATCCTGGCTAACAGGGTGACACCCTGTCTCTACTAAAAAATACAAAATAATTAGCTGGGTGTGGTGGCGGGCCCTTGTAGTCCCAGCTACTCGGGAGGCTGAGGCAGGAGAATGGCGGGAACCTGGGAGGCGGAGCTTGCAGTGAGCCGAGATCGCGCCACTGTGCTCCAGCCTGGGCGACAGAGCGAGACTCCGTCTCAAAAAAAAAAAAAAAAGGGACTGGTGTTCCTGCAAGGCTGACAAGTCTATCAGTTCCCAGTTGACTGATGTGGAAAGAAAATATCTTCCCCATGTAAACTTATCTTCATAATTTGGGCCAAGCACGGTGGCTGACACCTGTAATCCCAGAACTTTGGGAGGCCAAGGTAGGTGGATTGCTTGAGCGTAGGAGTTCAAAACCAGCCTGGGCAACATGGCAAGACCCTGTATCTATAAAAAAAAATTTTTTTTAAATTAGCCGGGCGAGGTGGCGGCGCCTGTAGTCCCAGCTACTTGGGAGGCGGAGGCAGGAGAATGGCGGGAACCTGGGAGGCGGAGCTTGCAGTGAGCCGAGATCGCGCCACCGCACTCCAGCCTGGGTGACAGAGCCAGACTCCGTCTCAAAAAAAAAAAGAAAAAAAAAATTAGCCGGGCGTGGTGGCGGCGCCTATAGTCCCAGCTACTCGAGAGGCTAAGGCAGGAGAATCGCTTGAACCTGGGAGGCAGAGGTTGCAGTGAGCCCAGATCGCGCCGTTGAACTCCAGCCTGGGCAAAAAGAGCGAAATTCCGTCTCAAACCAAAAAAGAGAGAGAGAGAGCGAGAGAGAGCGAGAGGGTCCCTGAGAGAGTCCCTGAGAGTCCCCAGTCCCCTCCACCGTGAGGACACAGTGAGAAGGTGCCGTCTCTGAGCCGGAAGTGTGCACTCACCAGACACGACATTTGCCAGCGCCTTCATCTTGGAGTTTTCTGCTTTCAGCGTTCTGAGAAAATACATTTCTGCGGTTTGTAAGCGACCAGTTTATGGTATTTTGTTATAGCACCTCGAATGGACTAAGACTGAACAGGCTGAGGCAGGATAAGGATGAGAGGAAGAAATGGTGCCAGGCAGTGGAAATAGCAGAGGCCAAAACCCTGAGGTGGCAAGAAGTCCAATCTGACTGAGAAGTGGGGTGGGGCTGCGAGGAGCGATGTGAAGGACCCTGGATGGGCAGGGATCGCACCATGCAGGACGTTGCTGGCCATGGTCAATAAAAACTAGGGATTTGGGACTAAAATCAAAAGCATGTCACTAAAAAATTGCTGTTTGTCTTTCTGGTAAGTGACATGGTAAGAGCTCCTCCTCTTAGACTCCTTTTGGGATGCTTGCTCTTTCTTTCCCTTTCTCCCTTTCTCCCTTTCTCCCTTTCTCCCTTTCTCCCTTTCTCTCTCTCTCTCTCTCTTTCTTTCATGGGGTATCCCTGCTCTGCTGCCTAGGCTGGCAGAAGCATAGCTCACTGCAGCCTCGAACTCCTGACCACAAGCAATCCTCCTGCCTCAGCCTCTGGAGTAGCTGGGACTACAGGCATGCACCACCACGCCTAGGCCTACTGAAGTCCTGGGATTATAGGCCTGAGCCACCACAGGCAGCAAATGCTTAAGTAGACTTTTATCAGATGTGTTTTATAGGCTACGATGGTTATGTCAAGTATGAGCTTTTAATTCTTAAAGAGAGCAAGCATTTACCTTCTACGAACATTTAAAGAACATCTGAACAGGATCAAACTCTTTTCAGATCTAGAGACGACATGAAAACAACCCCAAAACGAGGGTTCAAGTATTTTCCTTTAACAAGATTTCAAGGAGAAAAACTCTTTAAAAAAAAACAAAAAAAACAAACTTTTATTATCTGATTTACTTATGTGCTGTTCCGATTAAAGGATAATACAGTTTGTTGTGTGAGATTAAAAGTCTATATTCTTGGTCACCCTGTAGGTTTTGGCTGCAACTCCTTGATCTCTATACCTCATCTTCCTTCTCCTTACCAAGGCTTTTTTTTTTTTTTTTTTTTTTTGAGACGGAATCTTGCTCTGTTGCCCAGGCTGGAGTGCAGTGATACAATCTCAGGCTCACCGCAACCTCCGCCTCCTGGGTTCAAGTGATTCTCCTGCCTCAGCCTCCTGAATAGCTGGGATTACAGGCACCTGCTACCATGCCCAGCTAACTTTTGTATTTTTAGTAGAGCTGGGGTTTCACCACATTGGGCAGGCTGGTCTCGAACTCCTGATCTCAGGTGATCTGCCCACCTCGGCCTCCCAAAGTGCTGGGATTACAGGTGTGAGCCACTGTTCTCGACCCTTACCAAGCATTTTAGGTGGCCAAATGCTTACCAGAGGTAAATGACTACATATAAAATATTGTTGAGATTTTCTGATGAAGTTTGAAAGTCTCCTTTAGACCAGTGGTTCTCATTCACAATGAATTCGCCCCCAGGGGACATTTGGCAATGTCTGAGATGTTTTTGATGGTCACAACTTGGGAAGGGTGGACCTTCCTATATAGTGGATAGAGGCTGGGGATGCTACTGAACATCCTATAAAATATACAGGACAGGCCGGGCGCGGTGGCTCACGCCTGTAATCCCAGCACTTTGGGAGGCCAAGGTGGGCAAATCATGAAGTCAGGACTTCGAGACCAGCCTGGCCAACATGGTGAAACCTCATCTCTACTAAAGATACACATAAATTAGCCGGGCATGGTGGCGAGTGCCTGCAAACCCGCTACTCAGGAGACTGAGGCCGGAGAATCGCTTGAACCTGGGAGGCGGAGGTTGCAGTGAGCCAACATCTCGCCATTGCACCCCAGCCTGGGCAACACAGTGAGACTCTGTCTCAAAAAACAAAACAAAACAAAACAAAGCAAAAACATGACAGCACCCCCTTCCCTGCCCAACAACAAAGAATTATCTGGTCCGAAATACCAATAGTGCTAAGGTTGAGAAACCCTGATATAAAGTAAAGAATGAGCCAGTGAGCTTCCAGCCATGGAAGGGGTGCTATTTCTCTCTCTCTCTTTTTGATTTCCTTTTACACAGAAATACCATAAGATTTAACAACGACAAAAACAAAAACATTATAAGGATTCCAATTATATGACATTCTAGAAAAAGCAAAACTATGGTGACAGTAGAAAGTTCGGCGCTTGCCAGGGGCTGGGGGAGGGAGGGTTGACTAGGCAGAACACAGAGGACTTTTAGGGCGGTGACATGACTCTGTATATTATTGCACTGGTGGATACATGTCATTATATGCTTGTCAAGACTCATAGAATGCACAGTACCAAGAGTGAACCCCAATGTGAAGTACAGACTTGGGGTGATAGCGATGTGTCTGTGCAGGTTCATTGATTGTTCATAACAAATGTCCCCCTGGGGCAGTCTATGTGTTGGTATGGGGGAGTTTGAGGGGTAGGGGTGGGGAGGAGGCATCTGGGAACATTGCTTTCCGCTCAATTTTGCCCAAACGGCGCTAAACAAATTAAGTCTATGTAAAAAAAAAAAAAAGTTAATTGGATAAACAAAACAACATTTCAGAAACATGGTGGATTTTCCACTCTGAGATGTTGAGAGAAAAGGATTTAAAAATTCACAACTAATGTTTATCACTAAACGTATCTTTCACTGTAAAATTCTGGAAGTTGCGTCATTGCTAAAGACCAGATTCAACTGTCAAGGCCCGGGTAGAACAGCAGTTGCCATGTTGTGGTCCATGGAGCACTAGTTCTGCGGGATGTTAACAGACCTCACTTGAAGGAAAGTGGGAAATCCAGGTGTCATTTTGTGTTGTTGTTTTTGTTTTTTTTCTTTCTTGAAGAACTGCTCAGGGCCTTCCAGAGGCTACTGTTCATCGTAAATCCCTAGGGGGGTTTATTGCAGGCAGCATTTCCCAAACTTCTGTGACCACAGAACCCTTTCTTTTTAATTTAAAAAAAATGAGGACTGGGTGCAGTGGCTCACGCCTGTAATCCCAGCACTTTGGGAGGCCAAGGCAGACGGATCATGAGGTCAAGAGATCGAGACCATCCTGGCCAACATGGTGAAACCCTGTCTCTACTTAAAAAAAAATACAAAAAAAAATTAGCTGGGCGTGGTGTTACGTGCCTATAGTCCCAGCTACTCAGAAGACGGAGGCAGGAGAATCGCTTGAACCCGGCAGGTGGAGGTTGCAGCGAGCCGAGATCATGCCACTCCACTCCAGACTGGGCGACAGAGTGAGACTCCATCAAAAAAAAAAAAAAGGAGATTCAAGGGGCTATGTGTCCAGGTTTGTGACGTGGATGTGTACATAATGCCGAGGCGTGGGCTTCTATTGAACCTGTCTCCCAAACTGTGAACACAGGACCCCCAGTGAGTAGTTTTTAACCCTGTCTCCTCCCTGCTGCCTCTTTCTGGAGCCCCCAGTGTCTGTTGTTTCCATCTTTATGTCTGTGCAGACCCAGTGTTTAGCTCCCACTTACAAGTGGAAACATATGGTATTTGATTTTCTGATAGAACTCTTCTCTCTCTCTCTCTTTTTTTTTTTTTTTTTTTTTTTTTTGTAGAGATGGGGGACTCCTTATTTTCCCTGGGCTGGTCTCAAACTCCTGGGGTCAAGTGATCCTACTGCCTCAGCCTCCCAAAGTGCTGGGTTTGCAGGTGTGAACCACTGGGCCCGGCCCATGAACGCTTTTCTTAAGGAACATCTCAAAGGGCTATTTTGGACACACGATGTTGAAGATACAGGAGGGTCATCCTGGGGGGTTAATATCGTGGTCTTTATAGCTCAGGCCTTCCCTGTCCCCTTGTTTCCTGATGTGTAGGCCTCCTTGCTTGTTTATTTTGGTTGCTGCCCTCACTGTTCTCAATACTGTTATCTCCAAATCTTGCCCCATTCCCCCAGAACTCTGAGTGCAGTGCCCACTGTGGGGTGCCCCCAGCAGAGGGGATGGCATGTTCCTCAGCAATTTCATCACAGTGTGGCCAAGGGAGCCTCCCTCAGGGGCGCTTCTGGCCCCAGGCCTCATTCGTGTGTGGCTAGTCCTGGCTGAGTCAAGCTTCCGGCAAGCTTGCAGCCTTGTGGGCTCTGATCCCGCCTAGCTGCCTCTACGAAAGAAAGGGGTTGAATTTCATTCTCTTCTCATTCTGAAGGAAATGCAAGTCCTTTTTAGGAGTATGGGGTACATTTTCCAGGTAAGCTGCGCTGGGCCTGTCTCCTGGTGCCCTCAGCCCCCCTTGCCTACATACAGGGGAGTTCCCGTGTTTTTGTAAGTGGGTGAGCCGTGCTATTCTGGTCTTTCTCTCCTGGCTGCCAACAAAGCAGGTGTTTTTCATGGAACATGAGAGCTGCCAGGATCCACGCTGCCTATCCTTTTGTGCTTAACACTTGTGTCTGGGCTGTCTGGTGCTGACAGAACTGGAGTTTTATTTCTCTATCCTTCTTCTTCTCCCATTGCATGAAAAGATGAAGCAAGCTGTCAGACAGACCCAAAATGTTCTCCTTTGTCTTTTTTTTTTTTTTTGGAGATGGAGTCTCACTCTGTTGCCCAGGCTGGAGTGCAGTGGTGCGATCTCAGCCCACTGCAACCTCTACCTCCCAGGTTCAAGCAATTATCCTGTCTCAGCCTCCCAAGTAGCTGGGATTACAGGTGCCCACCACCACGCCCAGCTGATTTTTGTATTTTTAGTAGAGGTGCAGTTTCACTATATTGGTCAGGCTGGTCTCGAACTCCTGACTTCAGGTGATCCACTTGCCTTGGCATCCCAAAGTGTTGGGATGACAGACGTGAGCCGCCGAGCCCAGACTCCTTTGTCTTTATAAGGGAGAAAGAATTTCCAGTGTTTGTTTTCTTAATATTTCAAGTGGAATATCTGGTCATCCCCTTTAGAAGCATTTTCCCAAAAACATGGGATACTATTTGAATGCGGTTGTCTACAGTGTTTCGAATCATTAAACATTGAGGAACTACTGTATTCCAGGCACTCTACTGGGTGCTGGGGATAAAGAGATGAGTAAGACATAACCCATAACCAGAGGGTGCAACCAACAAGAAATAAGAAATTTCCACAGAGTGGGCAGTGCTGTAGGATTTCTGTGCACGGGGCCTGTGGAGCACAGGGGCAAGCGGCCCACCTACCTGGGGGTTTTGTGGGTGAGTGGAGCAGGAAGAATTTTCTTTTTCTTTTTTCTTTTTTTTTATTTTTTTTAGAGATGGGGTCTTTCTATGTTGCCCAGGCTAGTCTTGAACTCCTGGACCCTAAATGATCCTCCCACCTCAATCTCCCAAGTAGCTTAGACAACAGGAATACACTGCAGCAGCCAGTTTTTAAGAAACTTTTGCTGGAAATTCTAGCATGGTACATTTCATTTAGCCTACCATTCAGAATTGCATTTTCAACTTCTTTTGTATAACACATACAATTGTGAGCGTTTTACTTATTTTCATCTTGTTTGGGACCTTAAAGATTATTGCTAGATGGACAGCTGCCAGCACCGAACGTTTTGTCAAAAGTAGCAAGAGAAAAGTCACAACAGAAAAAAAATCTCTCGAGGTGTCTTAGGGATCGAATGATAGTGAATCACATGTGAGTGACATTTTAGAGCTTGCAAAGCACTTGCATATATTGTCCAATTTGATACTGACGATGATCTTATCAAGTAGGTGGGGAGACGGCTGAGTAAACTCAGCAGAGTCAACACAGTGTTTGTCTCCATGCTTCCTGGGGTCTACTAAAATGACAGAAAAGAAATAAAATGAGTTTAAACCCATAGCATCAAAGAGAACAGCAGAGAATATTACAGTGAATGACAGCAGTACATTTGGAGACTATGGAAGTCAAACGAAGTGAGTAACTCACATAGGAGGGAAGTGGCACCAGATCAGAGGAGGACGCTGATGTGCAAAAAAACCGTTAAAGGTTCGGGACTGCGAGAGACAGGTCCTGCCAAGTGGGGCTGGAAACAGGGCTGTTGGTTCCAAACCTGTGTAAGATTTCCCATCACGTTCCCTCCACCTCTCCACATAGCCAGGGGAACACTCCTCCCCTCTACCCTGCCCCTGCCCTGCCGGCAGGAGTCCAGAAACTAATTTTTGGAGAAATTGAACTGCAGGAGTCCAGATTTGGGAACAGCTGACATTCTGGAAGGCAGGGATGAGGTACCGGGCTGAAAGCAAGAGGGGTTACATGAAAGTGCAGCCAGGCCCTATCCCCGCTTGTCCTCAGAGTGTGGGGTAGCCCCACCCCTGTTCTCAGGTAGAAGAATGCGTCTTTCTTGGAAAAACTGTTCCAGTAAAATATTAAATAGGTGGGCCACACGTGGTGGCTGGTGCCTGTAATTCCAGCATTTTTCGAGGCCAAAGTGGGAGGATCGAGTGAGGCCAAGAGATGGAGGCTGCAGTGAGAGCCTAGGTGACAGAGTGAGACACTGTCTTTAAAAAATAAGAATAAATAAATAAATAAATAAATAAATAAATAAATAAAAAATGGCCAGGTGCGGTGGCTCACGCCTGTAATCCCAGCACTTTGGGAGGCCAAGGGGAGATCATTTAAGGTCAGAAGTTCAAGACGAGCCTGACCAACATGGTGAAACCCTGTCTCTACTAAAAATACAAATAATCAGCCAGGTGTGGTGGCCAATGCCTGTAATCCCAGCTACTTGGGAGGCTGAGGCAGGAGAATCGCTTGAACCAGGGAAGCGGAGGTTGCAGTGAGCTGAGATCGCGCCACTGCACTCCAGCCTGGCGACAGAGTGAGATTCCGTCTCAAAAAAAAAAAAAAGAAAAGAAAAAGAAAAGAAAGAAAGAAAATGAACATAGCTCTCTGGATAGGCATGGCCCTATCACCCTGGAGTGAAGTTCAACATCACCAAGCCTGGCTCATGTTTTCTCTCAGCTCTGTAGCGAGTCACGGTTTAATGTGAATGGTCCTACAAGGATTGCTGGCATCCCGTGATCCCGTATGAAAGACAGGGACTAAAATAAACAAACGAATGGTGGGGGAAATGTTGAAGAAAAAGGCAATGCAGGAAATGAACAAACACTTCCAGAAATAGATGAAATTGCTGTTCTCAGAGAGAGAGATAAGATAAAGTGACAGCAAATTTTATGGGAAACGAGGCAATTTCCCATAATATAGAAATAAATGGACAACAAGCAAGAAAATAACTTAAAAATAAAGGATTTTCCAGATAGTCTAATAGTGAACTAATAGGAATTAATTAATTAATTAATTTATTTTTTGAGATAGAGTTTCGCTCTTGTTGCCCCAGGCTGGAGTGCAATGGAGCAATCTCAGCTCACTGCAACCTCCGCCTCCAGGGTTCAAGCAATTCTCCTGGCTCAGCCTCCTGAGTAGCTGGGGTCACAGGCACCCACCACCATACCCGGCTAATTTTGTATTTTTAGTAGAGACAGGGTTTCACCATGTTGGCCAGGCTGATCTTAAACTCCTGACCTCAGGTAATCTGCCCTCCTCTGCCTCCCAGAGTGCTGGGATTACAGGTGTGAGCCACTGCGCCCAGCCAGAAATTTAATTAGTAGACTACAGAGAAGAGAAAATTATCAAAGGAAAAAAAAAAAAAAAGAACTCAGGAGAACAGCCGTCCAGATTCAAAGGGCCTATCCAGAAAAATGAATGAAAAGATCTACACTAAGTCATATCTTCAAAATATTTCAGAAGAGGCCAGGTACGGTGGTTCACGCCTGTAATCCTAGCACTTTGGAGGCTAAGGTGGGAGGATCACTTGAACCCAGGAGTTCGAGACCAGCTTGGGCAAGATGGTGAGACCTCATCTACACAAAAAATCAAAAAATTAGTCTAGTGTGGTGGTGCAGGCCAGTGGTCCCACCTACTCAGCAGGCTGAGGCAGAGGACTGCTTGAGTCTGGGAGGTGGAGGCTCCAGTGAGCTATGATTGTGCCCCTGCACTCCAGTCTGGGCGGCAGGGATGAGACCCTGTCTCAAAAACAAACAACAAAAAAAATTCAGAACACCGGAGATAAGAGAAAACATTAATCCACAGAAGGAAAAAAATAAGTCTTACACATAAAGATTCTAGAATCAGAATGGCAGTGGAATTCCCAAGAACAGCATTGGAAACTAGCAGACAACAAAGCAATGCTTTCAATATTTTGAGGAAAAAATAATTTTTTGAATTAGAATTATCTACCTCACCAGACCATTAATCAAATGAGAGAGTAAAATAAGACATTTTCACTTCCTGGCCGGGCGCGGTGGCTCATACCTGTAATCCCAGCACTTTGGGAGGCAGAGGAGGGCGGATCTGGAGGTCAGAAGTTTGAGACCAGCCTGACCAACCAACGTCTCTACTAAAAACAAAACAAAAAAAATTAGCTGGGTGTGGTGACACGCGCCTGTAATCCCAGCTACTCAGCAGGCTGAGGCAGGAGAATTGCTTGAACCCAGGAGGCAGAGGCTGCTGTGAGCAGAGATGGAGCCACTGCACTCCAGCCTGGGTGACAGAGGGAGACCCCATCTCAAAAAAAAAAAAAAAAAAAAAGACATTTTCACTTCCTGGGCACCTTCTTCCAGAGCCACCAGAGACTCCACTCCACCAGAATGACGGGATAACCCACCAAAGAATAGGACCAGAGTCAGGACAAAGGGGATCTGCCCCAGGAGAGAGGCGAAAGGGGCCTCCGGATGGCAGCTACATCCAGAGAGAGCCAGTCCAGAAAGGAACAGGGGCCCTGAAGTCCAGGGAAAAACGGACACTGATAGCTAGATTATTTCATGTGTGTTTGACCACGTAGAAAATCTTATGCAGGGGTTTTGCAACTCAGTTGGAGAGTGTGGAAAGAAATAGTAATAATGACATGGGAAATTGAGCAAATGGGATATTAAATAGTATAAGAAAGAGAACGTAATGCAAATGCATTACTTAGCTCAACAGTGAACAAGACTCACATAGTAATAATAGGGTCAGTAATAAATATTGGCTTAACCAATATCTTGATATAATTATGTTTGCAGGGTTGGGGAAGTAGAAGTGGGAGGCTGGGATATGAGAATAGAGGC
Source organism: Rhinopithecus roxellana (assembly GCF_007565055.1). Taxonomy (NCBI): domain Eukaryota; kingdom Metazoa; phylum Chordata; class Mammalia; order Primates; family Cercopithecidae; genus Rhinopithecus; species Rhinopithecus roxellana. Next base: position 109,318,846 of record NC_044556.1, on the reverse strand, counting down.
TGGACGCGGTGGCTCACATCTGTAATCTCAGCACTCTGGGAGGCCTAGGCGAGTGGATCACCTGAGGTCAGGAGTTTGACACCAGCCTAGCCAGCATGGTGAAACCTCGTCTCTCCTAAAAATACAAAAAATTAGCTGGGCGTGGTGGCGGGCACCTGTAATCTCAGCTACTCAGGAGGCTAAAGCAGGAGAATCGCTTGAACCTGGGAGGCGGAGGTTGCAGCGAGCATAAATTGCGCCATTGCACTCCAGCCTGGGCGACAAGAGTGAAACTCCGTCTCAAAAAAAAAAAAAAAGAAAGAAAGAGAGTAGAATACCTTCATCCTGGCCGGCATGGTGGCTCACGCCTATAATCCCAGCAATTTGAGAGGCTGAGGCAGGTGGATTCCTTGGGTTCAGGGGTTCAGAGATCAGCCTGAGCAACAAGCTAAACCCTGTCTGCAAAAAAGAAAAAAAAAAAAGAAAAAAAATATCCAGGCATGGTGACGTGTGTCTGTAGTCCCAGCTACTAAGGAGGCTGAGATGGGAGGATCGCTTGAGCCCGGGCAGTCGAGGCTGCAGGGAAGCACGGTCGTGCCAGTGCACTCCAGCTTGTGTGATAGAGACACTGTCTCAAAATAAATAAGCAGAGAGATGTAACTATCTCCTATTGGCTGTGTTTCTTTGGAGAACCCTGATGAATACAGCATCACTTCTGCCATACTCTATCAGTCAAAGCAGTCACAAAGATCCACCCAGGTTAGAGGGAGGAAACACAGAGCCCCCTGCTCCATTCTGTGGGAGAAATGTCATGGTCTCATTGGAAGAAAAGCATTGTGAGCTGGGACATATTGTGGCCACCTTTGGAAAATACAGTCTGTCACAGGCAGGGAATTGCTGCTTTTTGTAATAAACCTTATAGTACTATCTCACTATTTAAACAGTATATGTGTATCATTTTTATAAAATGATAAAAAAAATTAAATATAAGTTTAGTGGATATAGAAGCTATTCTTATCATCCTTTGGGAAAAGAGGAAAATGTTGTCAGAGAGGTTAAGAGAATGTATGAGTTAGGGCTGGGATTTGAATCGGATCCATTGATCTTCATTCAGAGCTCTTTATTGCTAACCAGATGACGAAGGAGAGTCACTGTCATTCATATTAATGACCACAGCCTATCTCAATTGTAATAGTTAACAAGTGGGCTGGCTCTCCAACGTCAGCATGCTAGCTTTACCTGTTAGCCTGAATATTAATATGAACTTTGAATGCAAATGATCAATCTCAACTAATCAAGATCAAAGCAAAGACACTGCTGCTGTCTAATATGATGCTTCGTGTGTCTGAAAATGGAATTTGCTTTTTTTAGATGGCAGATCCTGGAATTGGAGTTGCACTTAGCATCCTTCAGGGTGATTCTGCCTTAGGCTTGGAATTTTTAATGTCCACTTAAAACACGCACGTGCGTGCGCGCACACACACACACCCCAAACTAAAATAAAACTAAAACAAAAACAAGTCTTTCAAGTAAGGCTCTGCCTAGATCAGGAATGCTATCCTTGCCTACTCTCTAAACACATACAGGCACAAGCCATCAAGTCTCCCAGGAGAGGACACTGAACTTGGGCCTGTGATGGCTCAAGGCATGAGCCACTGGTCTTCAAATGCATCCCCATTGCCAGCACATCGCATCACGCTGCCCCTGACTCACGCCTTCCTAGGAGCTACTGCTATTCCCAGACCACAGCTGAAGACTAGGACACAGCTTCTGGGTGGTCAGGTATATTGATCAAGTTTGAACCTGGTCCATGAAGTAAGAATGCCTCATGCAAAAAAACCTGCAAATTGAAACAGGAGGAAGAAGAGGAAGAGCCCCCCCTCCACATTACATACTTGAAATGTTTAATGAAAGGTGCTCTTGTTGGCTTTGTTGAAAATGCTCTTTACAACTTTCTAATTGGACAGATAATGCATCTGAGAATCCGGACTCAAATTATGTGACCATTAGTGGAATTTAGGTAACTGTACCTAGCAGGAGTTGAGTAATTCTAAAAGTTACTTTTGGCTGGGCGTGGTGGCTCATACCTATAATCCTAGCACTTTGGGAGGCAGAGGTGGGCAGATCACCTGAGGTCAGGAGTTCAAGGCCAGCCTGGCCAACATGGCTTTCTTTGGTAGAGAAACCCCATCTCTACTAAAAATACAAAAATTAGCTGGGCATGGTGGTACACACCTGTAATCCCAGTCACTTAGGAGGCTGAGGCAGGAGAATCACTTGAACCCGGGAGACAGAGGCTACAGTGAGCCGAGGTTATACCATTGCACTCAAGCCTGGGTGACAGTGAAACACCATCTCAATAATAATAATAATAATATTAAAGTTACTTTTTAAAAAATGCAGGGCATAGAGAGAAGAAAGGGGAAGCAAGAGTAGAACATGATTTCTCAGAAATTCTGTTGCAAGTTTGGGCACAGTGGCTCATGCCTGTAATCCCAGCATTTTGAGAGGCTGAGGCAAGTGGATCACTTGAGGTCAGGAGTTTGAGACCAGCCTGGGCAATAAGGCAAAACCTTCTCTCTACTAAAAATACAAAAATTAGCTGGGTGTGGTTGCAGGTGCCTGTAATCCCAGTTACTCAAGAGGCTGAGGTAGGAGAATCACTTGAATCTGGGAGACAGAGGTTGCAGTGAGCTGAGATCGCACCACTGCCACTCCAGCCTGGGTAACAGAGCAAGACTCCATCTCAAAAAAGAGAAGAAAAGAAAAAAAAAAAATCCATCGCAAATATAAGGGCTCACGATAGTCTTCAAAAGAATCCAAGTCCAAAATGTCAGAAAGAAGGGGAAAAATGTTTTTGGCAGTGCTAGGCAAGCTGAGTTGGTGGTGAGGCTGTGGCAAGTTTAGGGGTTATAAGGTAGAACAAGGGGTGGGTGGGTGAGGGTCCATAGGAAAAGATGGGATTCCTCTTGAGCCCAAATTAGGGCCGCAGGGTAGAGCTCAGCCTTGACATAGGAAAATGGAAATGTAGTACCCAAATAGGAGGGTAGTAACAGGGCTTTGAGGCGCACACTCTGTGTATGCGCAAAGCTGAGTTAGGAGGTGATATCCTCACTATTCATTATGGGCTGAATTACATCTCTCCAAAATTCATATATTGACCTCCCAACACTGAGAACCTAAGAATGTGACTCTATTTGGAGATACGGCCTTTAAAGAGGTAATTTTTTTTTTTTTTTTTTTTTTTTGAGATGGGATCTCGCTCTGTCGCCAAGGCTGGAGTGCAGAGTGCAGTGGCGTGATCTCAGCTCACTGCAACCTCTGCCTCCCAGGTTCAAGTAATTCTCCTGTCTCAGCCTCCCCAGTAGCTGGGACTACAGTTGCACACCACCTCACCCAACTAATTTTTGTATTTTTAGTAGAGATGGGGTTTCATCATATTGGTCAGGCTGCTCTCGAACTCCTGACCTCAGGTGATCCGCCTGCCTTGGCCTCCCAAAGTGCTGGGATTACAGGCATGAGCCACCGTGCCCAGCCAAGAGGTAATTAATATTAAGTGTGGCCGTATGTGTGGGCCCTAATCCAATCTGACTGGTGTACTCATAAATAGAGGAAATGTGGACACACAGATAGACACCAGGGATGCTTGCCCAGAGAAAAGGCCATATGCAAAAGCAGGGAGAAGGTGGCCATCTGCAAGCCAAGAGAGAGGCCTCAAGAGAACGCAACCCTGCTGACACCGTGATGTTAGACCTTCAGACTCCAGAACGGTGAGGATTTAAATTCTGTCACTTAAGCCACCTAGTCTGTGGTATTTTTGTTAGGGCAGTTCTAGCAAACAAATACACTGTTTTACAACATCATGTAGTTTGTAATCTGAAATTTCCTCTAGTTGTAGTAACATTGAATCATACCCCTGATCTGACTTGGTTAGTGAAACCACAGGGAACATGAAGGAAAAGACAGAATACCAGAGAAGCAGTGGGGGCAGGGTCAAGAGTGAGGATGTTGGTTTTCATTGGAGAAATTGCCTTTCCTCTCACTTATGGGACTGCAAAGATGTGCCTCAGACTCCCACAGAGGCAGGAGAGGGCCAGCTTCATGCATTTCTTTTCTTTCTCCTTCCCTTCCCTCCCCTCCCCTCCCCTCCCCTCCCAGCACCTCCCCTCTCTTCCCTTCCGTTTATTTATTTGGGAGAGTCTCAATCTGTCGCCCAGGCTGGAGTGCAGTGGTGCAATCTCGGCTCACTGCAACCTCTGCCTCCCGGGTTCAAGTGATTCTCCTGCCTCAGTTTCCTGAGTACCTGAGATTACAGGCGTGCACTGCCACCACGACAGCCAATTTTTGTATTTTTAGTAGTGACGGGGTTTCATCATGTTGACTTGGCTGGTATCAAACTCCTGCCTCGTCCTCCCAAAGTGCTGGGATTACAGACGTGAGCCACCAAGTCCGTCTCCTTCATGCATTTATCATCCACATTTTGATGTTAGGTCTAGCAAGACCTTTCAAATGCATAGGTTGATACAAATTTTTGATGAGGTTTATTAAAATAAAAGATGCAAATAAAAATGCACTGCTGATGAATTTATTTTTTTTGCTCAAGAGTATGGAAAAGAGAGTTCTCTTGGCCACTAATGCCCTAATTAAAAAATAAAGCACATTGTGATTGGAGAGCCATACTCTATATAAATAATAAATGAGGCCTTAGATGGCGACACAGTCAGAGCTGACTGACTGGCAGGCAGGACATGTTCTTTGTTGCTTCTTTGGTCCTGAGGAAGCACATTTTTTAAGACCAAAAAAATAGATAACCAATTATAATAAAGTGACATGGAAGACTAACTTTATAAATATAATATTCTGAGAGGCCAGAATGGGGAAAATGGCAGCAGAGAAATATGTCCTCATAGATTTGAACTGGGTCATCTGAGAAGCTTTGACGATTGCTCTGAAGACTTCAGATTTTATTCTGGAAGCATGTTGAGGCATCAGAAGTGACAAGAGCTGGGCGTGGTGGCTCAGACGTGTAATCCCAGCACTTTGGGAGAATGGTTTGAGGTTAGGAGTTCGAGACCAGCAACTCCTACGTTGGGTGACATAGCAAGATGCCCCCGTCCCTGATCTCTTAAAAAAACAAAGTGCCGGGCCGGGCGCGGTGGCTCACGCCTATAATCCCAGCAGTTTGGGAGGCCGAGGCGGGCGGATCACGAGGTCAGGAGCTCAAGGCCAGCCTGGCCAATATGGTGAAACCCTGTCTCTACTAAAAATACAAAAATTAGCCAGGCGTGGTGGCTCCTGCCTGTAATCCTAGCTACTTCGGAGACTGAAGCAGGAGAATCGCTTGAGCCCAGGAGGTGGAAGTTGCAGTGAGCCAATATCACACCACTATAGTCCAGTGTGGGCAATAGAGCCAGACTCCATCCCCCACCCTCACCCCCCAAAAAAGTGCCAAGAGGTAATCATATTGGTAGTTTATTAACTTAACTCTGAAAGCCAGAGGGAAGAGGATGTAGGATAGGTAGGGGCCCAGAAGTAGGAGTAAATCAAGATTGAGATAAATAGGAACTGAATGAGGGCAAGAGCCATGAAAATTGGGGAAATATATGGAAATATATTTTTTCAGAGATATTCAAAGATAGAAGCAAGAGGACTAGGTGGCATTAAATTTAATGACATTAAAGACCATTAAATTAATTAAAGGTCTAGGCCACTGCAGTGGCTCATGCCTTTAATCTCAGCACTTTGGGAGACTGAGGCGGGTCACCTGAGGTCAAAAGTTCAAGACCAGCCTGACCAACACGGTGAAACCCCATCTCTACTAAAAATACAAAAATTAGCTGGGCCTGGTGGTGTAGGCCTATAATCCCAGCTCTGCTGGAAGCTAACGTGGGAGAATCGCTTGAACCTGGGAGGTGGAGGTTGCAGTGAGCTGATATTGTGCCACTGCACTCCAGCCTAGGCAACAGAGCGAGACTCTGTCTCAAAAAAATAAAATAAAAGAAATAAAAGAAAAAAGAAAAGTCTAGGGAGACAGTAACGTCAAGACTTCTGGCTTACATAATATATTAGTTTTCTATTACTAATACATAATATATTAATTTAATTTAATATATTAAATTTCTACCAGGACAAATTATCACAAATCTAGTTTCTTAAACAATATAAATTTATTATCTAACAATTGTGGTGGTCAGAAGTCTGAGGGGGTCTCACTGGGCTAAAATCAAGGTTTTGCAGGGCTGTGTTTCTTTCTAGAGGCTCTCAGAAGGAAGCTGTCTTCTTGCTTTTTCCATCTTCCAGCAGCTATCCACATTCCTTGGCTCGTGGCCCCCTTTCTCCATGTTCAAAGCCAGCAATGGCAGACTGTCCTTTTTCTTCTGTATCTCTGATCCTTTTTCTTTTCACCTCTCTATCTGATCACAGCCAGGAAAGGTTCTCCACTTTGAAGGACTTGTGTTGACTGGACTAGGCCCACCTAGATAATCTGGGAGAATTAACGCATCTTAAGATTTGTAACATTAATCACATCAGCAAAATCCCTTTTGTAGGAATTAGGACATGGACATTTTAGGGGGTCATTATTCAGCCTATTAAATAGCCTATCAGAGAGCCCAGTGTTTCTAACTGACCCATTATCGGGTTGTGAAATCAATTTAATAAGGCACCACCATCGTAAAAAGGGGAATAGAAATTAAGACAGCCTAATGTGTTAGTAAGAGGATTCATGTTTTGTGAAACTTCGATCTAGTTTTTTTATGTGTGTATGTAGCAGATTGTGATGTAAATATATTTCTTTCTTTTTTTTCTTTTTTTTTTTTTTTTTTTGAGACAGAGTCTCGCTCTGTTGCCAGGCTGGAGTGCAATGGTGTGATCTCAGCTCACTGCAAGCTCCGCCTCCAGGGTTCACTCCATTCTGCTGCCTCAGCCTCCCGAGTAGCTGGGACTACAGGCGCCACCACCACGCCCAGCTAATTTTTTTTGTATTTTTAGTAGAGACGGTGTATCACCCTGTTAGTCAGGATGGTCTCGATCTCCTGACCTCGTGCTGCGCCCGCCTCGGCCTCCCAAAGTGCTGGGATTACAGGCATGAGCCACCACACCTGGCCAAAATATATTTCTTACTGGAAGTCATGGGCAAAAATGTTTGAAAGCTATTGACTTAGACAACAGGATGATTAGTGTGTTAAGCAAAATAGGACATAACACTAATAGATAACATTTACGGAATGTTTGTATGAGCCAGGTGGGCCTAGTGTTCTAAGGGCTTCACTGGCATTAACCACGCAATCTTCCCAATAACCCCGTAAGGTAGATACTGTCAATATCTCCACGTTGTAAATGAGGAAATGGAGAGAGAATGATTGTCTTGCTGAAAGTCACACAGCTAGAAAATGGTATGGCTGAAATTCAATCCCAGACAGTTCAGCTCCTCATTCCCAAACCTGTGTGCTTGACACCACTCTGCAGTGTCTAGGAGCACCCAAGACCTGAGGAGGAAGGCAATCCTGCCTCTCCGGTTTGTCCAGCTACCCTGAGAACCTTTGTCCATGCATAGTATCCTATTTAAAATAGGAAATACTGGCTGGGTGCAGTGGCTCATGCCTGTAATTACAGCACTTTGGGAGGCTGAGGTGAGAGAGGATCGCTTGAGGCCAGGAGTTGGAGACCAGCCTGGGCAACATAACAAGACTCTGTCTCTATTGAAAAAAAAAAAAAGAAAGAAAAGAAAAGAAAGGGAAGGAAGGAAGGAAGGAAGGAAGGAAGGAAGGAAGGAAGGAAGGAAGGAAGGAAGGAAGGAAGGAGGGAGGGAGGGAGGGAGCAAGGAAAAAGAAAAGAAAAGAAAAAGGGCCGGGCGTGGTGGCTCACGCCTGTAATCCCAGCTCTTTGGGAGGCAGAGGCAGGTGAATCACTTGAGGTCAGGAGTTCAAGAAGAGCCTAACCAGCATGGTGAAACCCCGTCTCTACTGAAAATACAAAAATTAGCTGGGCGTGGTGGCACGGGCCTGTAATCCCAGCTACTCAGGAGGCTAAGGCAGGAGAATCACTTGAACTCAGGAGGTGGAGGTTGCAGGGAGCCAATATCGCACCACTGCAGCCCAGCCTAGGCGACAGAGTTAGATTCTGTCTCCAGATAAAAATAAAATAAGGCTGGGCGCGGTGGCTCAAGCCTGTAATCCCAGCACTTTGGGAGGCCGAGACGGGTGGATCACGAGGTCAGGAGATCGAGACCATCCTGGTCTACACGGTGAAACCCCGTCTCTACTAAAAAATACAAAAAACTAGCCGGGCGAGATGGCGGGCGCCTGTAGTCCCAGCTACTCGGGAGGCTGAGGCAGGAGAATGGCGTAAACCCGGGAGGCGGAGCTTGCAGTGAACCGAGATCGCGCCACTGCACTCCAGCCTGGGCGACAGAGCGAGACTCCGTCTCAAAAAAATAAAAAAATAAAATAAAATAAAATAAAATAAAATAAAAATAAAAATAAAGAAAAGAAAAAAAGGAAAAAGGAAATACCAACACTGCAGAGCAGAAAACAAACTTCTTACATAATTCTAGGTGTAGGTGTGTGTTGGAGAAGAGGGAGGCTCAATCCAGAGTCCACAGTGAGCTTTCCTCTGCAGGCCAACAGACTGAACTCCAGCCTAGACGTTGAGCATAAGTGTAACATTCACCATTAAAACTAATATGTATGAAATTACCATTGTTCCCCAAAGGTCCTTAGTAATAAAGGACCTAATAATAAGAAAACTTTCTTGGAAGAGAGACATGCAATATGTCAGATATCACAGATACACATATACAAACTATGTTTCAGTGGAAGGTATTCTACGTATTATCATAGTAACTATATTAATCTGTTTTCATACTGCTATGAAGAAATACCTGAGACTGGGTCATTTATAAAGAAAAAGAGGTTTTTTAATGGACTGACAGTTACACATGGCTGGGGAGGCTTCCCAATCATGGCAGAGGGCAAAGAAGAAGCAAAGTCACATTTTACATGGCGCAGGCAAGAGAGTATCTGCCCAGGAACTACCCTTTATAAAACATGAGATCTCATGAGACTTATTCACTATCATGAGAACAGCACGGGAAAGTCCCGCCCCCATGAGTCAATTACCTCCCTTTAGGTCCCTCCCACGACATGTGGGGATTATGGGAACTACACTTGAAGGTGAGATTTGAGTGGGGACACAGCCAAACCATATCGTTAACCAAAGAAAAATTAAGGGATTAACCACCGTGCTCTCTGCTATGAAAATAGGAGAAAAGGTACTGACCCTTTTCCCTTGAACTAAGCATAGAAATAAAATAGATGAAATTATTTTTCTTTCTGGTCAACTTTGTCCCCAAATCATTAACTTCACAAAACACTTAGGAAACTTTATTTCTTGATCCACACATCAAGGTGATAATACCTTCCTCGGAATTGTGATAATTTGATGAGACTAGTATACCAAAATTAACTTGTAAACTGTAGGGTGCTAAGATGTGTGATAACTATGCTTATAATGTCATTTACTTATCAAACATTGATACAATGCCAGGAACTTGGCATTGTTTTAAGTGCTTTGCAAATATTAATGTATTTAATGCTCATAAAACTCTATGGTATATCTTGTTGTTTTCATTTTTTGAATGAGGAGAAAACTGAGGCACAGACAGGTTTGGAAACTTGCCTGAGTTCACAAAGCTAGTAAGTAAAAGAAAAAGGTTTCTTCCTCTGGCAGCCCAGTGCCAGAGTCCGGTACTAACTGGGATTACAGGCACCTGCCACCATGCCCAGCTATTTTTGTTTTTTGTTTTTTGTATTTTTAGTAGAAACGGGGTTTCACCATGTCGGCCAGGCTGGTCTCGAGCTCCTGACCTCAGGTGATCTGCCTGCCTCGGCCTCGCAAAGTGCTGGGATTACAAGTGTGAGCCACCGCGCCCGGCCGAGTCTGTGCTCTTAACTGCTGTGCTGTGTTGAATCTACCAGCGATATTAGAATGAGACCTCTGCTTAGCTGTCAAAGGCATCAGGCATATGGAAGCCAAATGAGACCCCCAGTTTCTTATGAAACTATTGTCACCTCTCTACTTCTTTCTATTTTGTCTATATCCATTTTGTGTTCTGTCACAGATATCGAAACTGGGTATAGTTTCTGGAGGCCGGGAAGTCCAAGGTTGAAGGGCATCTGGTGAAGTCTGCATCTGGTGAGGTACTTCTTGTCACATTATCACAGAAGGGCAAGACAGAATAAGAGGAAGAGAAGAGAGAAGAGATGGGACAGAGTGTGAGTGTGAGAAAGAGAGAGGGAGAAAGAGAAGACAGGGGCTGAACTCATCCTTTTAACGGAACCCAGTCCTGAGATCATAGCATTAATCCATTCATGAAGGCAGATGACCTAATCACCTTTTAAAGTTTCCACCACTCAACACTGTTGCTTTGGGGATTCTGCTTGCAACACACAAACTTTGGGGGCCATATTCAAACTATAGCCTTGTCTAGCATTGAAAAGCTGGGTTTAAAGGGTTCATTCCTCCTGATGGTAGCTACCATATGACATCAGACCTTGAAAATGAGGAATTTTACTTTCCCTTTCTTTCTTTCCTTCTTTCTCTCTCTCTCTCTCTCCTTCTTTCCTTCCTTCCTTCCTTCCTTCCTTCCTTCCTTCCTTCCTTCCTTCCTTCCTTCCTTCCTTCCTTCTTTTTTTTCTTTTGACAGACTCTTGCTCTATTGCCCAGGCTGGAGTGCAGTGGTGCCATCTCAGCTCACTGCAACTTCCACCTCCCAGGTTCAAGCGATTCTCCTGCCTCAGCCTCCCCAGTAGCTGGAAATAGAGGCCCGTGCCACCATGCCCAGATAATTATTGTATTTTTAATAGAGATGAGGTTTCACTATGTTGGCCAGGCTGGTCTTGAACTCCTGACCTCAAGTGATCCACCTGCCTCAGCCTCCCAAAGTGCTGGGATTGCAAGTGCGAGCCACCACACCTGCCCAGAAATATTATTTGTCACTCTGATTAACCTTATGTTTTTGGTGTTCCCTTCTTTTTATAATGCCTCCTAATTTTTTGTTATACAGTATGCTGCTTATCTAAAGCATACTTCCTTTCTTTATAAAAAGACTGAAGTTGATTATAAAGGAAGAAACCAGGAAACGTGACCACCATTTAAACTACAGGTAGTAGACAAGCAGTGTGCAATTCCTTTTTGAAATCGGATGAGTAATACTTGCTGTCAAGGATGCCCAGAAGGTTTTGAGACAGGTGGGGGGTGGTTCTCAGGATTCTCGGGTGTGTGACCCAGTTGGCTTCTGACCAACTGACCTTTATGCTAGTAATGTGTCTTCCACCTCAGAGTCAAACATAACTGTTTTGGTATAAAATAGAAACGTTCGCTGAGATGTGAGGCAATGAGAGCCAGAAATGAGCAGTTGAAAATAGTAACACAAGGATAAAGACATTGAAGAAGTTGTGTTGATCCAGAAAGTCAGGAAGAGATGGCTGATAACATGAAGGCCAGGTGCTGGCTCACACCTGTAATACCAGAACTTTGGGAGGCGGAGGCGGGTGGATCACCTGAGGTCAGGAGTTTGAGACTAGCCTGGCCAACGTGGAGACACCCTGTCTCCACTTTAAAAACTACGAAAAGTAGGCCGGGCGCGGTGGCTCAAGCCTGTAATCCCAGCACTTTGGGAGGCCGAGACGGGCGGATCACGAGGTCAGGAGGTCGAGACCATCCTGGCTAACATGGTGAAACCCTGTCTCTACTAAAAACTACAAAAAACTAGCCGGGCGTGGTGGCGGCGCCTGTAGTCCCAGCTACTTGGGAGGCGGAGGCAGGAGAATGGCGGGAACCCGGGAGGCGGAGCTTGCAGTGAGCTGAGATCCGGCCACTGCACTCCAGCCCCCAGCCCGGGCGACAGAGCGAGACTCCGTCTCAAAAAAAAAAAAAAAAAAAAACTACGAAAAGTAGGTGGGCGTGGTGGCACATGCCTGTAATCCCAGCTACTCAGGAGCCTGAGGCACAAGAATCGCTTGAACTCGGGAATGGTGGTTGCAGTGAGCCAAGATTGCACCACGGCACTCCAGCCTGGGTGACAGAGCGAGACTCGTCTCAAAAAAACAAAACAAAACAAAACAAACAAACAAACAAACAAATGAAGGTAAGGGGAAAGAGAAGAAAGGGTGAAAGTCAAAGAGGCTCAATGGTAACAGGAAATGGATTGTTTGTGGGCGCATTTTGTAACAGGGAAAGGCCTGAACAAACACTGAATTTTTGTCAGTGCACTATTTTCAACTGAGCAAATATTGAGCCCATATTAAGTGCTGGCTGCTTAGGGTATAAAGATAAATAAGACCTGGCTATCTAGTTAAAACATGTTTTACACACAAAGGGCAATCGGATTGCAATTTTTAGTCTATTTTATATACTATTAAATAAGTCCAAGAGTGCACTTTATGTCTTACCAAGAGTAGGCACCCTATGACTGTTTATTTATTTATTTATTTATTTGAGACAGAGTCTCGCTCTGTCACCCAGGCTGGAGTGCAGTGGAGCAATCTTGGCTCACTGCAACCTCTGCCTCCTGGGTTCAGGCAAGTCTCCTGCCTCAGCCTCCCGAGTAGCTGGGACTACAGGTGCCTGCCACCACACCTGGCTAATTTTTGTATTTTTAGTACAGACGGGGTTTCACCATGTTGGTCAGGCTGGTCTTGAACTCCTGACCCCATAGTCCACCTGCCTCGGCCTCCCAAAGTGCTGGGATTACAGGTGTGAGCCAATGCGCCCAGCCTTGAATGTTTATTGAATTGAAGTATTAGAGTCGGATAGGAGCTGGTTCAAAATTATTTATACATTTATTTAGCACTTTTTTTTTTTTTTTTTTTTTTGAGATGTAGTCTCGCTCTTTCACCTAGCCAGAGTGCAGTGGTGCTATCTCTGCTCACTGCAACCTCCGCCTCCCAGGTTCAAGCAGTTATCCTGCCTCAGCCTCCTGAGTAGCTGGGACTACAGGCGTGCACCACCACGCCCGGCTAATTTTTCTATTTTTAGTAGAGACGGGGTTTCACCTTGTTATCCAGGATGGTCTCGATCTCTTGACTTCATGATCTGCCCACCTCAGCCTCCCAAAGTGTTGGGATTACAAGCATGGGCCACTTTTTTATTATGATAAAATACACATAATATGAAATTTGCCATTTTAACCATTAAAATTTTTTTTAATTCTTTTTTTTTACATCAACCTCTTATCAAACAGATACTTTAACCCGTTTTAGGTGTACAGTTCCGTGGCATTAAAGACATTCACACTCTTCTGCAACTATCACTACCATCCCTCTCCAGAACTTTTTTTATCTTCCCAGACTGAAACTCTGTACCATTACATAATAACTCCCCATTCTCCCCACTCAACCAATTTTTTTTTTCTTTTTTTTTGAGACAGAGTTTTACTCTTGAAGCCCACTCTGGAGTGCAGTGGCACGATCTCAGCTCACTGCAACCTCTACCTCCTGGATTCAAGCGATTCTCCTGCCTCAACCTCCCAAGTAGCTACAGGTGTGCGCCATCAGGCCTGGATAATTTTTGTATTTTTAGTAGAGATGGGGTTTTACCATTTTAGCCAGGTTGGTCTTGAACTCCAGACCTCAGGTGATCTGCCCGCCTCAGCCTTCCAAGGTGCTGGGATTACAGGCATGAGCCACTGTGCCCGGCTCAACCAATTTTTATATAGTCCTTCGTTCAACATGTATTTATCGGGGACCTGCAATTCAGTCCAGTTCTCACTGTGGGAGGTCTGGGTTACAGGATAAACGAGAGGGTATAATCGAGGGAGAAAGACAAACATAACCAGTAACAATAGGTAAAGAGCTGGCTGGGTGCGGTGGCTCATGCCTGTAATCCCAGCACTTTGAGAGGCCAAGGCGGATGGATCGCTTAAGCCCAGGAGTTCAAGACCAGCCTGGGAAACACAGTGAGATCCCCGCTCTACAAAAATAATAAATATTAGCCAGCTGGTGCATGCCTGTGTCCTAGCTACTTGGAAGGCTGAGGTGGGAGGATCACCTGAGCCTGGGAGCTTGAGGCTGTGGCTGTGATTGCACCATTGCAATCCACTGCACTCCCGCCTGGGTGACAGAGTGAGATCCTGTCTCAAACAAACAAAGAGACAAAAAAACAAACAAAAAAACGGTGAAGAGCTAATGTCTGCAGAATGCTCCCATGAGTAGGCCCTTTGTACTGATGCACTCCTTTGAGGTAGGTGTACAGTCCCAACAGTTCCCAGTATAACAAGCACGACAGAAAGGGAGCTGTGGGCTATGGTTGGGTCTAGAGGACATTAGTTGGTCTGGGCAGTCAGGGTTATGCTGAGAGCTAAAGGCTGAGTCCGAGTTAGGAGGCCAAGAGTATTTCCATGGCAGGAAGGACACTAAGGGAGGCTCTGGGAACAGATGGGTCCCTTCGTCCCTTCCCTGATGAAGCTCGGAGAAGCCTGGGATAAGGCTGGAGAGGTAGCAGGAGCCACCTCCCTCCAGGAGGGCCCAGGGAAGGGTTCCTGCTCTCCCTCCAGGGCCGTGGGAAGCCGCTGAAGAGCTTGAAGTAGAGCCTTTAAAAGTTCAATCACTCTACGCCTAGTTAACAAGTGATTCATTTCTCTGCCATTCTTCATTATCGTGCTGACGGCATGTACACTAACTTTGAACCACCTGTGATAGAAAAATCACTAGTAGTTACTCTGTAAAATCTTTGGTTTTATGTCTAAAGTTCCTGTTCTGGGAATTCACATTTCTCTTAAGTAAATGATATAACAGGCTGGGCGCAGTGGCTCACACCTACAGCTGGAATCCTAGCACTTCGGGAGGTAGAGGCGGGAGGATCGCTTGAGCCCAGGATTTTGAGACCACCACCACCACCATAGTATAACCAGATTCTGAAGATCTGACACATGGAGAAAACTGGAAATTAGTCCCATTTTGCAGTCCACCAAACCTCCCCTGTGTTGGGAAGAAATCACAGCACTTCTCTGATAGATACGAAGTATAAGCCTAAAATAAAGCTGGCCTCCCTCCCTCAACTTGTTGATTCAAGTCTTCCCTGAGGGAAGGGAGATAAAATCCTGTAGTTCCTTCTGGACTAAGCGTAAATTAAGATTCTGTTTACCAAGCACTTAATTAGATTGCCTAGGCAATATTATCAATCATAACTTGCGAGACAATTTGCTTCAAGCTCGTTTGTTATAGGAGTGTGGGGCTGCCTGAGTATATGTGATAAAGTCCAAGTTTGGAAGTTCTGTTTCTGGAGTTCAAAACATAGATCCCTTAAGCACTTCCAAAGTGAAACTCCATTCTGCACCCTGAGACTGCCCTGCTTTTTAGCTGATAGTGTCTTCATGTCAAACCGTGGATCACTGAGGAGTCCCAGGTGAGAGTGGGACGTACAAGTGTATCCCCATGACCAAAAGAAAACCTGTCCCACTGGATAGGCAGTCAGTGACTTTTCTTCATATTTTAAAGCACTACACTCTTCTCCTCCTCTTCTTCTTCTTCTTCTTCTTCTCCTCCTCCTCCCCCCTCCTCCCCCCCTCCTCCCCCCCTCCTCCTCCCCTCCTCCTCCTCCTCCTCTTCTTCTTCTTCTTCTTCTTCTTCTTCCTCCTCCTCCTCCCTCCTCCTCCTCCCCCCTCCTCCTCCTCCCCCCTCCTCCTCCCCCCTCCTTCTCCTCCTCCCCTCCTCCTCCTCCTCCCCTCCTCCTCCTCCTCCTCCTCCTCCTCCTCTTCTTCTTCTTCTTCTTTTTTTGTTTGTTCATTTGAGATGGAGCCTTGCTCTGTCACCCAGGCTGGAGTGCAGTGGTGCATCTCAGTTCACTGCAACCTCCACCTCCCGGATTTAAGTGATTCTCCTGCATCAGCCTCCAAAGTAGCTGGGATTATAGGTGCCCACCATCACGCCTGGCTACTTTTTGTATTTTTAGTAGAGACGGGGGTTTTACCATGTTGGCCAGGCTGGTGTCGAACTCCTGACCTCAGGTGATCCATCCACCTCGGCCTCCCAAAGTGCTGGGATTACAGGTGTGAGCCACCACGCTTGGCTTTAAAAGAACTTTGTAGGCCGGGAGCAGTGGCTCGTGGCTGTAATCCTAGCACTTTGGGAGACTGAGGTGGGCAGATCACCTGAGGTCAGGAGTTTGAGACCAGCCTGACCAACTTGGAGAAACCCTGTCTCTACTAAAAATACAAAATTAGCAGGATGTGGTGGCTGGTGTCTGTAATCCCAGCTACTCGGGAGGCTGAGGCAGGAGAATCGCTTGAACCTGGGAGGTGGAGGTTGCAGTGAGCCAAGATCATGCCATTACATTCCAGCTTGGGCAACAAGAGCGAAACTCTGTCTCAAAAACAAAAACAAACAACCTTTCTAAACCAGACCTGGTGGTTCACACCTGTAATCCCAGCCCTTTGGGAGGCCGAAGCGGGTGGGTCTCGTGAACCCAGGAGTCTGAGACCAGCAACAAGGGAAAACCCCATCTCTACTTTAAAAATACAAAAAATTAGACAGACATGGTAGTGCGTGCCTATAGTCTCAGCTACTTGGGAAGCCAAGGTGGGAGAATCACCTGAGCCCAGGAAGCTGAGGCTGCAGTGAGCCAAGATTGTGCCACTGCGTTCCAGCCTAGGTGATGGGGGTGAGACCCTGACTCAAACAAACAAACAAACAGACGAACAAACAAAAACCAAAAAAACCTCTGCCTCCCTTTTCTCCAAAAGTCTATGTTTATAAGTAGGTAGTAATTACATAGCATTTTACAGGTTAGAATTTTTACATATGTGATTCTTACACCCCCAGGGTAGACAGGACAGTGGTAATTATCATTTTACAGGTTAAAAGACTGAGATTGAGAGAGGCGAGCAATTTTGCCTGGCTGGTAAGGGGTATAGTTATTTACTAAGCAATGTCGGATCTACACAGGCTCATTCATTCCATATGTTTCGTGTCCTGAGCACTTACCCTCCAGGAGACGATAAGGATACAAAACAAACTAGACATCTAGCTCAAGCCCCCATTAGAAGGTCAGTCAGTAGGAGAAATAGAAACAGAGACAGAAAATGATGAAACCATAGGGCAAGAATAACTTTGGAGATTTTGGCCAGGCGTGGTGGCTCATGCCTATAATCCCAGCACTTTGGGAGGCCAAGGTGGGTGGATCACCTGAGGTCAGGAGTTTGAGACCAGCCTGGCCAGCCTGCTGAAACCCCATCTCTACTAAAAAGACAAAATTAGCTGGGCATGGTGGCAGAGGCCTGTAATCCCAGCTACTTGGGAGGCTGAGGTAGGAGAATAACTTGAACCTGGGAGGTGGAGGTTGCAGGGAGCCGAGACCGTGCCATTGCACTTCAACCTGGGCTACAAGAGCGAAACTCTGTCTAAAAAAAAAAAACAAATTCTGAGATTTTGGGGGCTCAGAAGGGCCACACCTAATCCACTCGGGGCGGTGAGGATGCATGGGGGTAATTCAGAAAATCTTCCTAGAGGAGGTGACACCTAAACAAAATCTTTTTTTAGAAGTTTTTTTTTTTTTTTTTAGTGTTTCAGAGACAGGGTCTTGCTGTGTCACCCAGTCTAGAGTGCAGTGATGTAATCAGAGCTCACTGCAGCCTTGAACTCCTGGGCTCAGGAAATCATCCTGCTTTAGCCTCCTGAGTAGCTAAACTGAATATTAACACAGAATAGAATAAGCAAGGCCTAGCCTCATACAATCTCAGAATCACTGTGGGATGAGATAATGAGATATTTCTATGTTTAATAAATGATAAATGGCCCATGGTGACTCATCTTGGTACTGTAATCTTGGCACTTTGGGAGGCAGAGGTGGGAGGATCACTTGAGGCCAGGAGCTCAAGACCACTCTCAGCAACATAGCAAGACTTTGTATCTCCAAAAAAAAAAAAATCTGGGTGTGGTAGCTCATGCCTCTAATCCCAGCTACTTGGGAAGCTGAGGCAGAAGGATCACTGAAGCCTAGAAGTTCAAGGCTGCAGTGAACTATGTTGCACCACTGCACTCCAGCCTGGGTGACAGAGCAAGACCCTGTCTCAAAATAATAATAATAATAATAATAATAAATTATATATATATGACAATTAATAATGATACAGCTGGGCACTGACTCGGGGAGATGGTGAATGGAGAATATGACATCATTACTTCTTGCTTACAACCAAAAAAAGTTGTAAAATTCTCTTTCTTTTTCTCTCCAGATCCACCTAATGAGACTGTGCCTTCCTTCCACACATCATCTCCTCTGGGACTACATGTTTCCCTTTGTGACTACACTCTTTCAGAACACTCCTTGGCGTTCCGTTCAATCTTATTTTAATGGTATAAAGGTGCAGGGGAGAAGAAACAATTTCCTAAGCCTCATGTGTTGCTGAGGTTTGCTTTGGTTCTGTGACTAAATTCATGAGCCTTTTAATCTGAATCGGCCACTTTTTGGTCGAGGGGGATGAAAGAAACTGCTTCATGGTTCAATACCTTCATATACACTTGTCCAAAAAGCTGAAAAATCTACACATTGTACAGCCTTTTTCCTCTTAGTAAGCACAGTGCCCACAACCACAAAACATTCCCTTTCCTTTTTTTCTTTTCTTTTTTTTTGAGACGGAATTTCACTCGTTGCCCAGGCCGGAGTGCAATGGCGTGATCTTGGCTCACTGCAACCTCCACCTCCCGGGTTCAAGTGATTCTCTTGCCTCAGCCTCCCGAGTAGCTGGGATTACAGGCATGTGCCACACCTGGCTAATTTTGTATTTTTAGTAGAGATGGGGTTTCTCCATGTTGGCCAGGCTGGTCGTGAACTCCTGACCTCAGATGATCCGCTCGCCTCAGCCTCCCAAAGTGCTGGCATTACAGGCATGAGCCACCCTGCTCGGCCTCCCTTTCCTTTCTAATGGCAGCACTGTTTAGAGAATTAACCCAAGTGATTATAGTTGCCAAGATTGGGTGGTCATGTCAGAGTCCAAAACACCACCGGAAAACCCCAGCCGTCTTCACAGTCCTCTTTACCCTTCTCAAGATTTGTTGATCCATTTGACCTGGGTCAGGGTGGCCTTTAGTACTTCTCACCTGTTTTGTATTTTTGTTTTTTGAGACAGAGTCTCACTCTGTCGCCCAGACTGGAGTGCAATAGCGTGATCTCAGCTCACTACAACCTCTGCCTCCTGGGTTCAAGAGATTCTCCTGTCTCAGCCTCCCAAGTAGCTGGGATGACAGGCATGTGCCACCACGCCTGGCTAATTTTTGTATTTTTAGTAGAGACAGGGTTTAACCATGTTGGCCAGGCTGATCTCAAACTCCTGACCTCAGGTGATCCGCCTGCCTTGGCCTCCCAGAAATGCCGGGATTATAGGCGTGAGCCACCGGGCCTGACCCTCACCTGTTTAAATAACCTTATAACTGGTCTTCCAGCCTGTGCTCCCTTCAAAATTCTTTAACCCAAGGCTTACAAACATATGACCAAAGGTGGTTTTTTGTTTTTGGCCTACATAAAGTTGGCCATCTCTAAAATTCAGTAGATATCATATAAAAATAAAGATTTTCCCACTTCCCTTAAACAAAAAAACGACAACCCTGGGTCCCATTCCCAGACGGTCCTAGGTGATTGCTCCATTTCCATAGAGGCCCTCACTCCCGCTCACACTCTCCATCACTCCCTGTGGCACCACTGACCTGGAGCCCATACGTGACCTTGTCATGTATTATTAGATGGCAGTGATTACACCTGTTGCTATTTATTTATGTTTCCTGCTTACGACACGTGTGCACATGTGCGTTCTCAACACTCTGATGCCTACATGATCTTCCTAAAATTCAGACCTGATCGTGCTACTTCTCAGCTTAACATTCTTTAATCCCCTCACTACTCACCTCTTTATTAGTGGATGAAGCTCCAACTTCTTCGCTTGGCTGGCTGCTTCCTCGTCGACGTCTTTGTCCACTGTAATCATTTCCTAGCCCTGTTCCTGCAAGCATGTCCATTCATTCTGAATTACAGCCACAGGAATGAGCCTTGCCTCGATGCCTTTGTAAAGGTGGTTCCTCCCCGCCTGGAATGTCCTTCCCTTTCTCTCAGCCCTGCTCACTCTTTGAAGACTCAACTTAAGTCCCTTTGCCCCCAAGAAGCTCCTTGCTTCATCTCCCGTACCGAATACATGCCTCTATCACATATGACTCTTGTAATGCAATCCCTGATGTGCCTGTCTCTTTCTCCAGGACTCTATAGTATACAATTTTACTGGAACAGACTATGCCACTTATAACTTCAAATTTCTAATGATTTCAACTTTTTGGTGCAGGAGAAAGAGCTTGGGCAAGAAAGTCAGGCAGCCCTGATTTGATATCTCAGTTTACAATTTATCCATCTTGACCAAGTTTCTTAACCCCTCTGATTCTGTTTCCATATCTATAAATGGAGAATAATAATTCCTACCTCAATGAAGATTAGAGGTATTTTGTATAAATGCCTGGTACCGTGGCACAGGCACTTAATAACTGGCAGTTAACAGCACAAATAAATGGATCAGGAAAAAACACACCAGACTTAAAAAATAGCCTATTTAATGTGTGCTTAGATGGAGCAAAGTGAAAGCAGGAAAAAGGCGGAAAAGTTATGAGTATGCACAGTGTCTTGGCAATTAGGATGATGCAGGAGACAATTTTAGTTTGGATTTTTTTTCCCCAACCTGACAGCTTTTGATGGAAGACCTGCTTAATTATCAGCTGGCAGAAGTCTGCAAATGATAGGCAGCTCTGTGTATAGAATAATGAATATGATATAAGATAATCTTAGCTAATTACTATTTACTTGCAAATGTCATATAACTGGCTTCTTGAGTGTGTGTGTGAATTTTTGTCTTGTTTTGTTTTTGCACATGTGAATGTTTGTGTGGGGGGAGGTGTGTGTACAAACCTACACCATTAGGAGTCCTGCAGACAATAGCTCAGTAGGTGGTCAGGACGGCTAGCTCCCCTTGTAGCCGTGCTAGTGTTCCATAGTATCTAGTTAAGGCTTGTTGTTCTCTGCAAACTGCAAGCTCCTGGAGGCCCAGGACTGGTCATTCACATCTGCTTTCCTTGCACATAGTATAATACTTGGTTCATAGCAGATGTTCAATGAATATTTGTTATATAGATAAATGGGTGAATTGGGAGTTGACTATGTACGTATCTATGAATATACGATATTTATAGACATTTATGTTGTTCCATGTATATTATATATTTATGTTATGTTTTATATATATGCATATACATACACACACATACGATCCCACACACTTTTACTCCCATTCTCTCATTCCTGAGGCCAACTTTCCATTTAGTCTGGCTACTGAGTCACATATAGACTATACAGTTCCCTCCTTGGTATAAATCAGACCTTTGAAACAGTCTATAACAGTGCTATCCCAAATAACTTTCTGTGATGCTGAAAACATTCATTATCCAACATGAGACCGATGACCATGGAGGCCCTTGAAATGCTGCTAGTCTAAATGAGGAATTGAATTTTGGATTTTATTTCATTTTAATTAATTTAAATTCAAATAGCTCTATGTGACTACTGTATTGCTCAGCGCCAGTCTAGAATCTCTGACATTTCTATGTGCTTGTCCAGATAACAGTCATCTGCTAGATCACAGATAACACTTTTTGATGGTGCTTTTATCTGGACTTGGAAGACTTTTATTTTTTTGAGATGGAGTCTTACTCTGTCACCCAGGCTGGAGTGCAGTGGCACAATCTCGGCTCACTGCAAGCTCCACCTCCTGGGTTCAAGCGATTCTCCTGCCTCAGCCTCCCAAGTCGCTGGGACTACAGGCACCCGCCACCACCCCCTGCTAATTTTTGTATTTTTAGTAGAGATGGGTTTTTGCCATGTTGGCCAGGCTGGTGTCTAACTCCTGACCTCAAGTGATCCGCCCACCTTGGCCTCCCAAAGTGTTGAGATTATAGGTGTGAGCCACCACACCCAGCCTACATGCACTATTCTTAACACAGTAAAATTGTTTTGAGGAAAAAATCCTTTATGTGCTTGTGAAGCTTTTTAGTTCAGCGAAGCCCAGCTTATTAAGTTGCAAAGGTGCTGGTTCATTCAGGAATTGAAATTCTTCCTCATAGTAGTCTGCACCAAAGTTTCTTATGAACAGGTAGCACTTTTTCCTCAACGACTGGTGCTTTATGGAACTTTCCTGCTTGTTCACATTGGGGTAAGCATTATGTCAGATAGGATCAAAGTCAGAACAAAGAAAAGCAGTTCATTTGGGCTTAAGAAATATAAATTAGCCAGGTGCGGCGGCTCATCCCTGTGATCCCAACGTTTTGGGCGGCCAAAGTGGGAGGATCACTTGAGCCCAGGAGTTCCAGACCAGCCTGAGCAATATGGCAAAAACCCATATCTACCAAAGTAATAAAAATATTATCAGGGTGTGGTGGCGTGCACGCCTATGGACCCAGCTACTTGGGAGGCTGAGGTGGGAGGATCACCCGAGCCTGGGAGGTTAAGGCTGCAATGAGCACTGATCACGCCACTGCACTCCAGTCTGGGGGACACAGCAAGAGCAAGACCCTGTCTCAAAAAAAAAAAAAAAAGAAGTATAAACTGAGTAGTGGCTGGGCGCGGTGGCTCACGCCTGTAATCCCAGCACTTTGAGAGGCCAAAGCAGGCGGATCACCTGAGGTCAGGAGTTCGAGACCAGCCTGGCCAACATGATGAAACCCTATCTCTACTAAAAATACAAAAATTAGCCGGGTGTGGTGGCAGGCATCTGTAATCCCAGCTACTTGGGAGGCTGAGGCAGGAGAAAGGCGTGAACCTGGGAGGTAGAGGTTGCAGGGAGCCAAGATGGCACCACTGCACTCCAGCCTGGGTGACAGAGCGTGACTCCGTCTCAAAAAAAATAAGGCCAGGTGCGGTGGCTCATGCCTGTAATCCCAGCACTGGGAGGCTGAGGCGGGTGAATCACGAGGTCAGGAGATCGAGACCGTCCCGGCTAACACAGTGAAACCCCGTCTCTACTAAAAATACAAAAAATTAGCCGGGCGTGGTGGTGGGTGCCTGTAGTCCCAGCTACTCGGGAGGCTGAGGCAGGAGAATCACTTGAACCTGGGAGGCGGAGGTTGCAGTGAGCCGAGATCGAGCCACTGCATTTCAGCGTGGGCGACAGAACAAGACTCCATCTCAAAAATAATAATAATAAAATAAACAAAATAAAAATAAAATTAAAAAAAAATAAATAAATAAACTGAGTAGCTGTGAGTTGGTGCTGGAAACCAAGAGTTTATCATCTAATGGAGGAGACAGTAACATAAACAGTCTGAAAACGGTACAGTGGGTGCAAAGGGAGCAGTGTCACAGAGTGTTTAGTTTTTCCATGGACGCGTCTGTCACAAGTAGGTCAACAGTTTGTCATGTATGAATGCATAATGGTGAATGTACTGGACGCCTGTGAAATTGATTATCCATAGATAGAATGGTTATTTCCTTTGTGGAAGCTGAGTTTTGGTGAACATTAGCAGTCTTCACCTGGTAAATATTTTAGTTATCAGGAAAGCACTGACATCTTACTATTAATCACGTGATTCTAGTTTTCCTACCACTTTCTTTTCTAATGGGCACATCTTATTTTACAGAAGTTACATAATTTACATGAGGACAGAGATTCATAACATCAAAGATAAGACGACTCAAATAAATGCCATTTACTTTAAAACTTTTAGCCTGTTAAGCCGGGTGCAGTGTGCACCTTAAGTCTCAGCTACTCGGGAAGCTGAGGTGGGAGGATCACTTGAGCCCAGGAATTCAAGTCCAGCCTGGACAAAATTGCAAGACGCTGTCTCTAAAAAAACCTAAAACTTTTAGCCTATTGTGGTACACAAATCTCATGTAAATAGGAATATTTCGTACCATTTAAAATTCAAAGCTTATAGTACAGTAGTTCAAATTTCAGGTCTGCTAATTAATTGTAAAATACTGTGAGACTCTAGAGCAAAGTTTTAGGTATAACAAGTAAAAGCTAAATATGAATAAACTACCATTTCAAAGTTTAACGATGCTTGCCCATTTACAGTCTTCTTCAAATCAGCAAAAACGAAACTCATGGAAGGTTCTGCTTGAGGGGGCCTCTACAAATCTAGTTAACTCCACCTTTTTTTTTCCCCCTGAAATAGGGTCTTGCTCTGTCACCAGGGCTGGAGTGCAGTGGTGTGATCACAGCTCACTGCAGCCTTCATCTCCTGGGCTCCAGGGATCCTCCCACCTCCCTGCTCCCGGGTAGCCAGGACTACAGGCATGCGCCACCACACCCGGCTAATTTTTTTTTTTTTTTCCAGTAGAGGCAAGGTCTTGCTATATTGCCCAGGCTGATCTCGAACTCCTGAGCTCAAGCCATTCTCCCACCTAGACCTCCCGAAGTGCTGGGATTACAGATATGAGCCACCATACCCGGCCTGATCTGCTTCATTTGTAGACAAGAAAACTAATATCCAGAGACGTCATGCAATTTGCCCAAGGTCACACAGTTGGTTATCATAACAGCGCTGGGCGTAGAAGTCAAGTCTGATACTAACATTTTAATTTATTTTTTACATTTATTTTTGGAGACAGGGTCTTGCTCTGCTGCCCAGGCTGGAGTGCAGTGGCATGATCATTGCTCACTGTAACCTTTTTTTTGAGACGGAGTGTCACTCTGTGGCCCAGGCTGGAGTGTGGTGGCGCAATCTTGGCTCACTGCAATCTCCACCTCCAGGGTTCAAGCTAGTCAATTCTCCTGCCTGAGACCCCCTAGTAGCTGGGATAACAGGCCCCCGCCACTGAACGCAGCTAATTTTTTTGCGTTTTTAGTAGAGAGGGGGTTTTACCATGTTGGCCAGGCTGGTCTCAAACTCCTGACCTCAGGTGATCCGCCCACCTTGACCTCCCAACGTGCCGGGATTATAGGTGTGAGCCACCATGCGCAGCCTGCTCACTGTAACCTTCAACTTCTAGGCTCAAGTCATCCTCCCACCTTGGCCTCCCGAGTAGCTAGGACTACAGGCACTCGCCACCATGCCTGGCTAATAAAAAATAATTTTTTTTTTTTTTTTTTTTTTTAGAGACAGGGTCTTGCTATGTTGCCCAGGCCGGTCTTGACCTCCTGGCCTCAAGAGATCCTCCCACCTCCAGCCTCTCAGAATAGTGAGATCATAGGTGTAGGTCACTGCACCCAACCTACACACTTACGTTTAGACTTTGCTTCACTTATTCCCAGATTGACATCTTACCATGAACAATTCACTGATAACTTACAAAATATGTATAGTTATAATTTCCTTGATAAGATTTAGTATTAACCACTCGATCATACATTTTTTTTTTTTGAGACAGAGTCTCGCTCTGTCGTCCAGGCTGAAGTGCAGTGGCCGGATCTCAGCTCACTGCAAGCTCCGCCTCCCGGGTTTACGCCATTCTCTTGCCTCAGCCTCCCAAGTAGCTGGGACTACAGGCGCCCGCCAACTCGCCCGGCTAGTTTTTTGTATTTTTTAGTAGAGACGGGGTTTCGCCGGGTTAGCCAGGATGGTCTCGATCTCCTGACCTCGTGATCCGCCCATCTCGGCCTCCCAAAGTGCTGGGATTACAGGCTTGAGCCACCGCGCCCAGCCAATCATAGATTTTTAAAAAAATAATTAATTTATTTAGATGGAATCTCGCTCTGTTGCCCAGGCTGGAGTGCAGTGATAAAATCTCCGCTCACTGCAACCTCTTCCTCTCAGGTTCAAGCAATTCCCCTATCTCAGCCTCCCGAGTAGCTGGGACTATAGGCGCCGGCTAATTTTTGTATTTTCAGCAGAGATGGGGTTTCACCATGTTGGCTAGGCTGTTCTCAATCTCCTGACCTCAGGTGATCCACTCGCCTTGGCCTCCCCAAGTGTTGGGATTACAGGCATGAGCCACGGTGCCAGCCAATCAATCATAGATTTTTAACTGACTAAAATGGCTCAGTGCGTCTAACGAAGACTACTATTTTTTGAGCTTTTACTTTGTGCCAAGCACTGTGTTCAGTTATTTGTTGAATTTCCCCAACAACTTCAGGTGGCAAGTATCATTTTCATACATGAGTAAACTCAGGCATGGACAGAAAAATAGCTTGTGCAAAATCACACAGCGACCATGTGGTACAGCCTCAACTTTCTGAGCTGAAAGTTTGCACTTCTTGTTTTGTTTTTTGTTTTTTTTTTGTTTTTTTTTTTTTTTTAGTAGAGACGGCGTTTCACCGTGTTAGCCAGGATGGTCTCAATCTCCTGACCTCGTGATCCGCCTGTCTCGGCCTCCCAAAGTGCTGGGATCACAGGCTTGAGCCACCCCGCCCGGCCAAAAACTTCTAACCAGAACTTGGTACCTCCTCCCTTGCAGCTGGGCTTTCCTGTCTGTCTATGTGAAAATGTCCACTTTAAGTACAGAATACTTTGGAGGTGTTTCTGACTCTTACATCTTTTGTAAAATACATTGGAAAATGTATCTCAGTATATTTATGCGTCTTTGATTAATTTAAATTGGGCTTGATTGTGCTATACAAAAAAACACAAAAACAAAAACAGAGTTAAGGCCGGGCGTGGTGGCTCACGCTTGTAATCCCAGCACTTTGGGAGGCCAAGGCGGGTGGATCACTTGAGGTCAGGAGTTCGAGACCAGCCTGACCAACATGGTGAAACCCCGTCTCTACTAAAAATACAAATAATTAGCTGGGCATGGTGGCCAACGCCTGTAATCCCACCTACTAGAGAGGCTGAGGCAGGAGAATCGCTTGAACCCAGAAGGCAGAGGTTGCAGCAAACTGAAATTACGCCACTGCACTCCAGCCTATGTGACAGAGCAAGACTCTTGTCTCAAAACAAACAAAAACAAAGTTAAATAGAACAGCCTCTCGAGTCCTTTTAATTCAGCATTCTTGTCCCTTCATGTCACTCTGCCAACAACATCCCATGTCTTCCCTCCTCCTGGAGGTGTTTTAGTCCATTTGGGCTGTTCTAACAAACATCGTAAGCCGAGTAGCTTATAAACAACAGACACTTACTGGTCACAGTTCTGGAAGCTAAGAAGCCCAGGGTCAAGGCCCCAGCGGCGTCAGTGACTGGCGGGGGCCCCCCTCCTCACCCAGGGTGGCTTCTTGCTGTGTCCTCGCAGGGCAGAAGACGCTGCACGCTGGTCTCTTCAGCCCTGTATAAATTTTCTAATCCTTTTGATGCGGGTTCCATGCTCATGACCCAGTTGCCTCCAAAGGCCTCACCTCCTAATATCAGTGGGGGATTAGGTTTCAACACAGGAATTTTGTGGGGACACAAACATTCAGTCCATAGCAGAAAGCAAAAGCCAAAGTCCTCTACAAAACCACCCAGGAGGCTGCTGGTGATCTGTGTTTCCTCTCTCCTCTCCTAGCCACTTCCCAAGATTCCCCGCAGGCAGGGGGCTCTTTGCTCCACCTCTTCCAGGTCTTTGCTCCAATGTTACCTGAATTCCTTTGTCTTCCTCCCCCAACCTCCCCAGCTTTATGGAGGTATAATTGGTATACAAAAACTGCATATGGTCGGGCACGGTGGCTCACGCCTGTAATCCTAGCACTTTGGGAGGCCAAGATGGGTGGATTGCCTGAGCTCAGTAGTTCGTCACTAGCCAGGGCAACATGCTGAAACCCCGTCTCTACAAAAATACAAAAAAAAAAAAAAACAATCAGCCGGGGGTAATGGTGAACGCCTGTAATTCCAGCTACGAGGGAGGCTGAGGCACAAGAATTGCTTGAACCCGGGAGGCGGGGGTTGCAGTGAGCCGAGACCGTTCCACTGCACTCCAGCCTGGGCAACAAAGTGAAATTGTCTCAAAAAAAAAAAAAAAAAAAAACCCACAAAAAAACTCCCTGCATATAACTAATAAATATATACATATTTGGTGAGTTTGGACAGATATACACACTCATGTCACCATCACCACATTCAGGAAAGTGAACATACCCATTGCCTCCAACAGTTTCCTTGTGTAACTGTCCTTTTTGTTTTTTTTTGAGATGGAGTTTTGCTCTTGTTGCCCAGGCTGGAGTGCAATGGCGCAATCTCGGCTCAACGCAACCTCTGCCTCCAATATTCAAGCGATTCTCCTGCCTGAGCCCCTCTAGTAGCTGGGATTACCCACCGAACCCGGCTAATTTTGTTTTTTTAGTAGAGACCATGTTGGTCAGGCTGGCCTCAAACTCCCGACCTCAGGTGATCCGCCCGCCTTGGCCTCCCAGAGTGCTGGGATTACAGGCATGAGCCACTGCGCCCGGCTCCTTTTCTTTCTTTCTTTTTCTTTTCTTTCTTTCTTTTTCTTTTCTTTTCTTTTTTTTTTTTTTGAGACAGAGTCGCACTCTGTCGCCCAGGCTGGAGTGCAGTGGCGCGATCTCGGCTCACTGCAAGCTCCGCCTCCCGGGTTCCCGCCATTCTCCTGCCTCAGCCTCCGGAGTAGCTGGGACTACAGGCGCCGCCACCACGCCCGGCTACTTTTTTTTTGTATTTTAGTAGAGACGGGGTGACACCATATTGGCCAGGATGGTCTCGATCTCCTGACCTCGTGATCCGCCCGCCTCGGCCTCCCAAAGTGCTGTTTACAGGCGTGAGCCACCGCGCCCGGCTTTTTTTTTTTTTTTTTTTTTTTTGAGACGAAGTTTTGCTTTGTCCCCCAGGCTGGAGTTCAGTGTTCAGTGGCTCAATCTCAGCTCACTGCAACCTCCGCCTGCCAGGTTCAAGTGATTCTCCTACCTCAGGCTCCTGAGTAGCTGGGATTACAGGCGACCACCACCACACCTGGCTAATTTTTGTGTTTTTAGTAGAGATGGGGTTTCAACATGTTGGCCAGGCTGGTCTTGAACTCCTGACCTCAGGTGATCCGCCCACCTCAGCCTCCCAAAGTGCTAGGATTACAGGTGTGAGCCACCACTCCAGCCTTTTCTTTTCTTTTCCTTTCTTTTTTTTTTTTGGTCGGGGGTGGATAAGAACATTTAACATAAGATCTTAACGAGTTTTTCTTTTTATTTCTTTTCTTTTCTTTTGAGACAGTGTCTCCCTCTGTTGTCCAGGTTAGTGTGCAGTGGTACAATCACGGCTCACTGTAGCCTTGACTGCCTGGGGTCAAGTGATCCCACTACCTCAGCCCCTTGAGTAGCTTGGACTACAGGCGTACCACCACAGCCACCTGTTTTTAATTTTTTGTAGAGATGGAGTCTCACTGCCTTGCTCAGTCTGGTTTCGAACTCCTGGCCTCAAGTCATCTTCCCATCTCGGCCTCTCGAAGTGCTGGGATTACAGACATGAGCCACTGCCCCCGGCCAGCAAATTTTTAAATGCAAGATACTTTGTTAACTGTAGATCTCTGGAACTTCCTCATCTTTATTACTATAAAATGTTTTTGGCTCACGTCTGTAATCCCAGCACTTTGGGATGCCGAGGCGGGCAGATCACGAGGTCAGGAGATCGAGACCATCCTAGCTAACACGGTGAAACGCCATCTCTGCTAAAAATACAAAAAACTTAGCCGGGCGTGGCGGCGGGCGCCTGTAGTCCCAGCTAGTCAGGAGGCGGAGGCAGGAGAATGGCGTGAACCCGGGAGGCGGAGCTTGCAGTCAGCGGGAGATCGTGCCACTGCACTCCAGCCTGGGCAACAAAGCAAGACTCCGTCTCAAAAAAAAAAAAAAAAAGAAAAGTTTTTGAGAAGGTACTGAAAAAATATTTGCTGAATAAATTGTGTGACAAACTATAGCATTTCTTTTGCTTAAACCTCAAAAACGTAAGCTAGATATGCAGAGCACCATAACTTTGTAATTACCTCTCACAGATCAGTTATTCCCAGGTCATTCTCGAATCATTTTTTGTTATTGAGAATTAACTTGTCTCCTCCCCCACGCAGTATTCTTGGTAGCCTCTAGAATTTCACAAGAGGGATTTTAAAGTGTCCTGTAGGTCCTTCAGAGATTCACAGGAAGAGACCTGCACTTTAACGGGTCTCTGTAGAGCAGGACTATCATGACAACATTAAAAATATAAGAAGCAAAAATGATCAATAAGATGTCACCATTTGTACTTTGAAGTGGTAACACAGACTATGGAATGGCATATTTCCCGTTTGTGAAAAGGATAGTACGACGATGGTTCTTTGAGCAGAAACTGTTTTTCTTTCAAATGTCTAAGGCAGCACAATGTAATGGAAAGCCCATTGGTGTGCGAGTGAGGGTCCCAGCTTCCTGGGCAGTAAAATGAACAGGCCTGATGGTCGATCTCCAGGCCCCATCCAGCTCTAAAGGTCTCCAAAACTTTTGGAGATAAAGCCACGGAACTTTCTCGTGAGCATCAAAAGTTGTATTTCATGTTTATTATTGCAACTGACTTAATGTTCCAAGAGTGACTGTTAGAAATCTAGTATACGTAGATATGCAAACTTTGTTTTCGTAGTGTTTTCCAGTGAACGAAATTTGTTTTCATATCGCTAATATTTAAAAGTGTAAATAATATCTAGGACACATAAATTTAAAGAACCATCATAATTGTATTTAACTGATTCATTAAGGGATTAATTACCTAGTTTGTGAACGTGTAAGCCCCCTGTAGCTCTCTTCCCATTTCTGAACAAAAATAAATAAGTTTCAAATTCAAGTTTGTGGCATATTTATAACCTTCAAAGACATTAATACCAAAGGCTAAAATGAGTTTCTGGCACTGTTTGGAAGTTTCTATTTTGGGGGCTCGCCTCACCACTTAACTTGAACTGGGGATTACCGTACATAGTCCATTAATTTCAAGTCAAATCATTTCACAAATGTTAATATTTCACGTATACATGGCTGCAAGGTATGACAGAGTGCTTCATAAAAGCCATTGAAAATAAACTTCAAAAATAAAATGCATCAATCAGTTAAATCACATTAGCCTATGGGAGAAATTTCAATATGTATACTTCCAAATTTCAAATTAATAATGGGGCAATATTATTGTGCCACCTAGAGTACCAAACAGTGGGTATAAACCATCTTCTTAGTCAGATGGAACACTGGCTGGACACTGCAGATGATCTGGGGTTTAAGATGTTAACTTCTATCACGAATCTAAATTCTGACTTCCCTGTCTAAAACTTCGGGAACATCACATCTTTTATTTAAAGCGAAAAAGTGAACTTCTAACACACAAAATAACGGATTTCTTTTCAAGAGCGATAGTCCATTTTTTTTTTTTTTTTTAACAAAATCACTGCCCTTGATTTTTCATGAACTTTAAGTTTCAGAATGATTTGGTCAAGAGTATTTCTGCAGGAATAGCAAGAGAATCAAGTGGGCCTATAATCAACGACCTAGCTGGGTCTCACCCTCATGGTTAACTACTGAGACTTCATAGCCGATGACCAGGTCCTAAAGTGGACAGAACAAGCCTTACTGGAGGTCCGTCTTTGTGGTAGGTACAGAAAACTTGGAAATGCAATTCTGAGGTTTGTTTAGGGTTATTAAGAGCATGAGAATAGCTGCCCTGCAAAGGCTGGTAAACTAGGGTTTGCAGTATGGAGTAGTAAGCAAAGCCTCTACTTCCCAGGCCCTGCACCTGGGGTATGGAACAGACAAAAGAACGGCTCTGCCCTTGCCCTTCTCGAACTTAAAATCCAATTCGCAAAGCAGGACTTACACGTATTAAATCAAATACAGTACTATGCGGAAAAGAGCCCCTGTGTGTAAGTTGCCAATGTGTGTTACACCAGTCAAAACTGAAATACGATTTGAAGGCGTTTTAAACGAAAAGCTGGAGAAACATATAAGAAGGCAGATCTAAGATGGAAGAAAAGGCGGATTCGGGTTGAAATGCCAAGCTGAGGACTGAAGAAAGCATTTGGATAAAGCAGCCTCCAGGCTGGGAAGGCGAAAAGTCAAACGAGTATAGCCACCAAAGACCCAGAAAGGCCAATAGATTGTGCAGTGAGTCGGTTTAACTGAAAGGCGGTTTCCTTTTCCTCCATTTGCTCAGTCCCAATTGGAAGCGCACTGCGCGGCCTGCGCCGCGCTCTCGGCCCGGGTTCGGGGTGGGGGCAGGGAGGTAAGTACGGTAATGGGCGGGGCCGAGCGTGGGCGCGCTCCGGCTTTCCTCCTGCGAAGCGCTCCCGTCAGCGCAGGGGGCGGGGCGCCTATATTACGTGCGCGGCGCCGCCCCTGCGAGAGGACGTTGCGTGCTCGCTCGCGCCAGGCGAGTCTCCGCGTCTCCCTCGCGAACTCGGTGAAAGGAATTGGCGCCGTTCGACACCAGGCGGATCCGCTCTGCAGCACGAACCCATCTCCAGCCGCAGCCGCAGCCGCCGCCCGGGCCGAGGAGCAGCCGCAGCAGCCGCCACCAGTGGCAGAGTGAGCGGAGCCGAGTTTGAGGCAGCGCCTAGCGGTGAATCGGGGCCCTCACCATGAGTTCCTCGCCTGTTAATGTAAAAAAGCTGAAGGTGTCGGAGCTGAAAGAGGAGCTCAAGAAGCGACGCCTTTCTGACAAGGGTCTCAAGGCCGAGCTCATGGAGCGACTCCAGGCCGCGCTGGACGACGAGGAGGCCGGGGGCCGCCCCGCCATGGAGCCCGGGAACGGCAGCCTAGACCTGGGCGGGGATTCCGCCGGGCGCTCGGGAGCAGGCCTCGAGCAGGAGGCCGCGGTCGGCGGCGACGAAGAGGAGGAGGAAGACGAAGAGGAGGAGGAAGGAATCTCCGCCCTGGACGGCGACCAGATGGAGCTAGGAGAGGAGAACGGGGCCGCGGGGGCGGCCGACTCGGGCCCGATGGAGGAGGAGGAGGCCGCCTCGGAAGACGAGAACGGCGACGATCAGGGTTTCCAGGAAGGGGAAGATGAGCTCGGGGACGAAGAGGAAGGCGCGGGCGACGAGAACGGGCACGGGGAGCAGCAGCCTCAACCGCCGGCGACGCAGCAGCAACAGACCCCACAGCAGCGCGGGGCCGCCAAGGAGGCCGCGGGGAAGAGCAGCGGCCCCACCTCGCTGTTCGCGGTGACGGTGGCGCCGCCCGGGGCGAGGCAGGGCCAGCAGCAGGCGGGAGGTAAGAAGAAGGCGGAAGGCGGCGGAGGCGGCGGTCGCCCCGGGGCTCCGGCGGCGGGTGAGTGCTGCGTTGTACGTTGCGCGCGGCGGGAGGCCCGCGCGGGGTGGGGACCGTGCCCCAGGCCTGCCGGAGCCCCGCAGGGGGAGGGAGCCCCGGGCGGGCGGGGGCCGCAGTGAGGGTGGCGGGTGGGGGAGGGGGCGCGGGGAATCCCAGATTAGCCGAGAGGCCTCGGGCTCGGGGCGTGTGCGCGCGCGCGCGTTGTGTGTGTGTCTGTGTGTGTGTGTGTGTGTGTGACGGCGGTGGCAGCGCCTCCATTATGTGGCTGCAGAGCAGGGGGGAGCTGCAGCTGCCGCTGGAGGGGGAGGAGCCGCGGGCGGGCGGCGGGAGGGAGCCCGGTCGGCCCGCGGTGGCGCCGTCGCGCTGCGTGCGCGCGGTGCGGGCACATGTCTCGGGGGGAGGGGAGAGGCCCCAGGTCCCGGGGCGGGCGCGCTTTGGCGGCTCCTCGCCGCTGTATTGTGCAAGGAGCGCAGGGGCTCGGCGTGACGTCACTTCCTGCGGGAGGAGCCGGGCGGGGCGGGGGGCGGAAGATCAGTACAATGCGGCCGCGGGGAGCGCGGGCCCGCGGGGGAGGGGAGCGCCGCCGCGCCGGGCTCGGCCCCTCCCCCTCCTGCGCTCGGGTCGGGATACACGTGGGCTTCGGGCCTGGGCCGCGCAGTTTTTCTTTGGGTTTCTCGAATCATCGAGGAGACTGGCAAAAGTAGTAACGTCTTTAGACTGCGTCACTAGCGCCAATCCAATTCGTAGCTGATTGTTCTTCCAGTTCACATTTGAGTCCTCGGTGAAAACCTCAGTTATAAAGCAGGATAAAGTCGAGCTGCTTTGCTTCTCGGAACTGAAAAGCGCTTTTTTGTTGTTGTTTAGCGGCTTGGCCTCTTATGGGGGTCTTGTGTGTTTTAGGGGACGGCAAAACAGAACAGAAAGGCGGAGATAAAAAGAGGGGTGTTAAAAGACCACGAGAAGATCATGGCCGTGGATATTTTGAGTACATTGAAGAGAACAAGTATAGCAGGTATAGGATGCTCACCTAGTTTTACTTGTCATCCCTTATTCCTTCGTTGATCGGAAAGCTGTATCAGGAGACAATTCTGTCTTTCAGAGCCAAATCTCCTCAGCCACCTGTTGAAGAAGAAGATGAACACTTCGATGACACAGTGGTTTGTCTTGATACTTGTAAGTGAAGCTGTTTCTCCCCAATTATGAAATGCGGTGATGGTTTTTTTTTTTTTTTTTTGCTTCCAAAATGTTAGAAAACTTAATGCTTAAGTGCAGCAAAAGTTGGGTTAGTTTTTTTTAAAAGCAGGAAGAGATAATGGTTTATATTCAGAACCTAGTAGTTTAATATTTAGCACGGCATCAGTTGTATCAAATGGATTAGTTTACAGGCTCTAGGAGTTTCATATTTTTATGACTTGAAAGTTCTCGTTCTTAGGAAATGTAAAATTAATGCCAGTTTCTGACTAGCTAACGGAAACTTGTAACACTACCTATAATTTAGCCTTACAGGCTTCTACAATAAAGTAATTCATTTTTTTGTGGAATTATATTAAGTGAGCTATTTGGGCTAGTTAAATATTTACTAATGACTTCTCCCATTAGCGCACAAGTATATTCCCTATTCTAAAAGATTGTAATATTACTTTTTCAATAACTGCTCTTTTGTTCTCAATTCCAGTTCAGTAGCTGCTGCTTTAAACATAAGTTGATTTCTTCCAAAGACCTGAGGCAGCAGCAGTGGGCTATCACTGGGCCACTAGCTTTCTTCAGCAGCGAATGGTATCAATGGCAGTGCAGCACTGTAAATACTGCTACTTCACCCAGTTGGGTTGCAATTGAGTATGAGAAAGTATTGCAAACCTCTAAGTGGGCTTTGACTGTCAGACTTGCATTTTTTTTGTTGTTGTTATAAAAAAAAAAGTAGTTGGTTTAGTGATCAGAATTCACAACTCTGGGTGTGATAAATAGACCAAAGAATAGAAATACCTGTTTGAAAGTATCAGCTGTGGTGTCAGCCTGCTCTGTTAGATGGAAGGCATTGAAGCTTAGCTTCTCATGTTTTCTTGTACAATTTGGTTTTATTCAGATTTGTAAGAGTGTAAATGTAAAACTCTTTCTTACTGGAATGTCCTTTACAGAAGGTTGAGATAGTCATCTGAGTCTTTTTAGAATAAAAAACTGCAGGTGAAAAAGGAGTTAGTTGATTTGAAAGTTTTATGTGAAATTCTGGGTTGTGTAAATAAAAAGTTGCTAGCAATTGGCAAGGTAGTGAAGTGGTGACTCATGCAGGTAATGTAATTGTTAGATTTTTTAGCAAATCAGATAGGAATATGTCAATATAACTACAATGTTGAATTCAAACAATCTGTTGAATTAAATTCTGTTGATTACAGTAAATTCTAATTTAAGAAAAATTCCAGACTCTAGATTTATTTTTCTCTGATCAGTAAAAAAAAAAATCGAATTCCAGCTTGACTTTAGCTGTGGAAGTGAGAAGTCTGAGAAGGTGCATGTTAATGAGCCAGTGACCCATAGGTAGCTAGGTTAAAGACATTTTGGATTTGGATAATCCGGGAAGCAGTTAATCCCTAATTGTTGAACAGGCGGTCCTGGGTAAAGAGGACCGAAAATGCTGCACTATTAACAGCATTAGACGGCCAGGTTTGTACTTCATAGATTTAGGCTGTCTCTTCACAAGTTTTAGAAAAAGAATTTAGGAGCTAGAGCCCTGGTGCAGGATCAACAGCAGCTCATACTCCTATTTTAAAATAATTTGGTCGTGGCCTCCCTTCAGTTTTAATGTGGCACTGGTAAATCTACCTGGTTCTGGCATGCTTCACTTTGATTTCCTGCTATCCTCTACTGCTTGCCTCTAAATCAAGGTAAAGAGCAGAGCAGGTATGTATTAATGTCACATTGTCTTGATTATTTTAAATACTTAAAATATACATGTTAAACCTTGGTACTAGTTTCAGAGGCAGTTTACTTTTCAGTACATAATTTAACAGGAGTGACTTGGTGGGAGTGGGGCTTTAAACTGAAAATTGGAACAACAGCATGATGTGGAGAAAAGTTGTGCAGCGTTAAGTACATGCAAAAAGTAAATAACCAAGTTTTGTCTACATAGCAGATATGTTTACATTGGATGTCAAAAGTAACACAGTATTTGATATAATTACAGATAATTGTGATCTACATTTTAAAATATCAAGAGATCGTCTCAGTGCTTCTTCCCTTACAATGGAGAGTTTCGCTTTTCTTTGGGCTGGAGGAAGAGCATCTTATGGTGTGTCAAAAGGCAAAGTGTGTTTTGAGATGAAGGTAAATGCAATTTTATGATATTTTTGTTTGTTTTTGGAGACAGAGTCTCACTCTGTCCCCTAGGCTGGATTGCTGTGGTGCGACCTAGGCTCAACTGCAACCTCCCCGTCCTGGGTTCAAGCGATTCTCCTTGCCTCAGCCTCACAAGTATATGGGACTACAGGCACGTGCCACCACACCTGGCTAATTTTTGTATTTTTAATAGAGATGGGGCTCCTGACCTCAGGTAATGCACCCGCCTCGGCCTCCCAAAGTGCTGGGATTACAGGCTTGAGCCACTGCGCCCAGCCTTTTTTTTTTTTTAATCTTTTCTTTTTAAAATAGTGCCAGGGTCTCACCATGTTGCCCAGGCTGGTCTTGAACTCCTAAGCTCAAGTGATCTGCCTGCCTGAGCCTCCCAGAATGCTGGAATTACAGGTGCTTCATACTGCTAAGTTATCAGAGGTAACTTAT
The DNA here is from genome assembly GCF_007565055.1 of Rhinopithecus roxellana. Classification (NCBI taxonomy): domain Eukaryota; kingdom Metazoa; phylum Chordata; class Mammalia; order Primates; family Cercopithecidae; genus Rhinopithecus; species Rhinopithecus roxellana. Next base: position 109,281,948 of record NC_044556.1, on the reverse strand, counting down.
TTTTGAAGCTTCCTGTAAATTAAAAGAGGAACCTGGAACCTTCATTTTGTTGTGACAGTTAATCAAGTTTGTTATGTTAGAATTTGACATGCAGAGCTAGGCAACTTTTTATTTAGGGTACTTCATTTTTATCAAGCATTTGAAAGGGCCACCAAAGAGTTAAAAATAAAATTTGGTTAGATTACAGGTTTTGTTGGCGAGAAAAACGTTAAATGTATCCTTTAATTGGCTTTAAGTTAAAGACTGACAACATGAACTGTAAAAATATTAACTATTCTTTTAAATATGGGTCAAATAAGTATTTAACTCTTTAAATTTCAAGTTATAAGCACATCGGTTGAAAGTTCTTACAAATATTAGGGGTGATCTAGAGTGTGCCATCTCTGTATTTATAGCTAGAGGAAGATTCGCTCATGACCCTATGAAATAAGCCAGAGTTAAGGGGTTACCTCCTTGGTTTATGATTTTAATTATTTAATGATTCGACTTTCAGGTTACAGAGAAGATCCCAGTAAGGCATTTATATACAAAAGATATTGACATACATGAAGTTCGTATTGGCTGGTCACTAACTACAAGTGGAATGTTACTTGGTAAAGATTCTTTTTAACTGATGTGGGCTCATGAATGTTTAGGAGGGTCTGATATCCTTATTTTTTAACCAGACTAGAGGGCATTCTAAGCCTTTTGTCTGTTTTTATCTATTCTGTTAATACTTCAGACAAGTAATATTAGCACATAGTAGGCACAGGCTACATTTTAGTTTATGGTTGAAATAAAATCTTACCCATGATATGCAAATTGTCAACTAATTTGGTCTCTGAGTATATATATCCCTCCTAACTCATCAATTCTGGTACAGAGGTAGAAAAGTAACAGTGTCAGTGATAGGTGATTAGGTTATATGCTCATTTCTCGTAGCCTACATTTTAAGTAGTGAAATAGATGAGTCTTTGGACTGTTTTAAAAATATACTTCACGAAGGTTAATTACTTTCTTAGGTGAAGAAGAATTTTCTTACGGGTATTCTCTAAAAGGAATAAAAACATGCAACTGTGAGACTGAAGATTATGGAGAAAAGTTTGATGAAAATGATGTGATTACATGTTTTGCTGTAAGTTAAAGCTAACTTTCTATGTATAAATGACAAATTAGTAGCTATATCTAGGAACTTTTAAGAAGCTTTATTGAGGTCAATATTCAATAGGAGCAACATAAATACACCAGTCCCTGGGTTAGTATAAAGACTTATTCAGCAGTTGAATTGGGAAAATACAGGACATTTTTGAGGAACTCACTAATTTTATTTTGACTAAAAACAAGATGAAATTGACCTAGAAAATTTAGTCTAGCTTCTAGGTCAGTATTGTTTCTGGTTCTGGAGATAACGTGCTTCATTGTTTTGTAACCATCAGATTTCTTAACTGTGTAGCCCTTAGAGGCCACTTAATAGTTGTTTAATCTGTAGCTCCCACAGGATAAGCTTGGCTTCTAATTTTAATTATTAGTTTTTTAGAAAGTTTATAGGAAGCAGATAACTGTTGAATTTTTTTCTGTTTAACAGAACTTTGAAAGTGATGAGGTGGAACTCTCCTATGCTAAGAATGGACAAGATCTTGGCATTGCCTTCAAAATCAGTAAGGAAGTTCTTGCTGGACGGCCACTCTTCCCGCATGTTCTCTGCCACAACTGTGCAGTTGAATTTAATTTTGGTCAGAAGGAAAAGCCATATTTTCCAATACCTGAAGAGTATACTTTTATCCAGAATGTCCCCTTAGAGGATCGAGTTAGAGGACCAAAGGGGCCTGAAGAGAAGAAAGATTGTGAAGTAAGCGAATTTTTTTTTTTAAAACTGGCATTTGAATATTGTTTGCCTGGCACAAAATGACATTTAGAAGAGGTAGATGATTAGTCTGTTTACTTTGTGCTATACATATTTCTCTTAAGTAACTGTGTTTCTCCCTTATGTTGACTGTTACTCTTTCCATTAACAAATTTTTGTCCCTTAGTATGCTGTGAAGACTTACATATTTAAATTGGCCTTGAACAATATTTAAAGAATTATTAGGTGGTGTCTAATGACATTTCTTTATTTTCACTA